>NC_077235.1:21554286-22154286 GCF_027887165.1 Monodelphis domestica | reverse complement strand
CCCAAAATACCAAGAAAAATAAGAAGAAAGGGGCGACTTTGGACACATTCTATGGAGCCAAAATACAAAATACAGAGGAGATAGAAGATGATATACAAGAAAATGCTCCAAAATCTTCCAAAGGAAATGGAAACTCACCACAAACCCATGAAGAATTTGAATCAGAAATGACCAAAAAGATGGAAGCCTTCTGGGAGGAAAAGTTGGAAATAATGCAAAAGAAATTCACGCATCTACAAAACCTGTGTGATGAAACTGAAAAGGAAAACCAGGCTTTAAAGGCCAGAATCAGGCAGCTGGAAGACAACGATCGTGTAAAAGAGCAAGAATTAATAAAGCAAAGCCAAAATACCAAGAAATTAGAAGAGAACATAAAATATCTCACCGACAAGGTGATAGATCTGGAAAACAGAGGGAGAAGAGATAATTTAAGAATAATTGGACTCCCAGAAAAGCCAGAAATAAACACCAAACTCGACATGGTGATACAAGATATAATCAAAGAAAATTGCCCAGAGATTCTAGAACAAGGGGGCAATACAGCCACTGACAGAGCTCACAGAACACCTTCTACACTAAACCCCCAAAAGACAACTCCCAGGAATGTAATTGCCAAATTCCAAAGCTATCAAACAAAAGAAAAAATCCTACAGAAAGCCAGAAAAAGACAATTTAGATATAAAGGAATGCCAATCAGGGTCACACAAGACCTTGCAAGTTCTACTCTGAATGATTGTAAGGCATGGAACATGATCTTCAGAAAGGCAAGAGAGCTGGGTCTCCAACCAAGAATCAACTACCCAGCAAAACTGATTATATACTTCCAAGGGAAAGTATGGGCATTCAACAAAATAGAAGATTTCCAACTTTTTGCAAAGAAAAGACCAGAGCTCTGTGGGAAGTTTGATACCGAAAATCAAAGAGCAAGGAATACCTGAAAAGGTAAATATTAAGGAAAGGGGAAAAATGTTATCTTCTTCTTTTACTCAAACTCTCTTCTATAAGGACTACATTTATATCAATCTATGTATACTAATACGTGGGGAAAATGTAATGTATAAATAGGGGGTAAAGAAAGCCCAAATAGAATAATCTTTCTCACACAAAGACTTACATGGGAAGGGGAGGGGAAGAAAACTCCTATAAGAAGGAGAGGAAGAGAGGGTTTTTTTTTACTTAAATCTTAATCTCAAGGAAATCAACTCTGAGAGGGAAAAACATCCAGATCCATTGGGATCTTGAATTCTATCTTACCCAACAAGGGTAAGGAGAAGGGAAAACCAAGGGGGGGAGGGGGAGAGGGAGAACAAAAAGGAAGGGAAAGAGAGGGGGGAGGGGGAGGGAACAAAAAGGGAGGGACTAAAAAGGGAAACATCAAGGGAGGGGACAAGGGGGACTGATTCAAAGTAAATCACTGGACTAAAAGGTAGAGCCGAAGAAGAAAAGGTTAGAATTAGGGAAGGCTATCAAAATGCCAGGGAGTCCACAAATGACAATCATAACTTTGAACGTGAATGGGATGAACTCACCCATAAAACGTAGACGAATAGCAGAATGGATTAGAATCCAAAACCCTACCATATGTTGTCTTCAAGAAACACACATGAGGCGGGTTGACACCCACAAGGTCAGAATTAAAGGATGGAGTAAGACCTTCTGGGCCTCAACTGATAGAAAGAAGGCAGGAGTGGTAATCATGATATCTGATAAAGCCAATGCAAAAATAGACCTGATCAAAAGGGATAGGGAAGGTAATTATATTTTGTTAAAAGGGACTATAGACAATGAGGAAATATCATTAATCAACATGTAAGCACCAAATAATATAGCACCCAAATTTCTAATGGAGAAACTAGGAGAATTGAAGGAAGAAATAGATAGTAAAACCATATTAGTGGGAAACTTAAACCAACCATTATCAAATTTAGATAAATCAAATCAAAAAATAAATAAGAAAGAGGTAAAAGAAGTGAATGAAATCTTAGAAAAATTAGAATTAATAGACATATGGAGAAAAATAAATAGGGATAAAAAGGAATACACCTTCTTCTCAGCACCACATGGCACATTCACAAAAATTGACCACACATTAGGTCACAGAAACATAGCACACAAATGCAGAAAAGCAGAAATAATAAATGCAGCCTTCTCAGATCACAAGGCAATAAAAATAATGATTAGTAATGGTACATGGAAAACCAAATCTAAAACTTCCTAAGAAAAAATCCCTAGGGCCTGATGGATTCACCAGTGAATTCTATCAAACATTCAGAGAACAGTTAATCCCAATACTATACAAACTATTTGACATAATAAGCAAAGAGGGAGTTCTACCAAACTCCTTTTACGACACAAACATGGTACTGATTCCAAAACCAGGCAGGTCAAAAACAGAGAAAGAAAACTATAGGCCAATCTCCCTAATGAATATAGATGCAAAAATCTTAAATAGGATACTAGCAAAAAGACTCCAGCAAGTGATCAGAAGGATCATTCACCATGATCAAGTAGGATTCATACCAGGGATGCAGGGCTGGTTCAACATTAGGAAAACCATCCACATAATTGACCACATCAACAAGCAAACCAACAAGAACCACATGATTATCTCAATAGATGCAGAAAAAGCATTTGATAAAATACAACACCCATTCCTAGTAAAAACACTAGAAAGCATAGGAATAGAAGGGTCATTCCTAAAAATAATAAACAGTATATATCTAAAACCATCAGCTAATATCATCTGCAATGGGGATAAACTAGATGCATTCCCAATAAGTTCAGGAGTGAAACAAGGATGCCCATTATCACCTCTACTATTTGACATTGTACTAGAAACACTAGCAGTAGCAATTAGAGAAGAAAAAGAAATTGAAGGCATCAAAATAGGCAAGGAGGAGACCAAGTTATCACTCTTTGTGGATGACATGATGGTCTACTTAAAGAATCCTAGAGATTCAACCAAAAAGCTAATTGAAATAATCAACAACTTTAGCAAAGTTGCAGGATACAAAATAAACCCACATAAATCATCAGCTTTTCTATATATCTCCAACAAAGCTCAGCAGCAAGAACTAGAAAGAGAAATCCCATTCAAAATCACCTTAGACAAAATAAAATACCTAGGAATCTACCTCCCAAGACAAACACAGGAACTATATGAACACAACTACAAAACACTCGCCACACAACTAAAACTAGACTTGAGCAAATGGAAAAAAACATTAACTGCTCATGGATAGGAAGAGCCAATATAATTAAAATGACCATCCTACCCAAACTTATTTATCTATTTAGTTCCATACCCATTGAACTACCAAAATACTTCTTCACTGATTTAGAAAAAACCATAACAAAGTTCATTTGGAGGGACAAAAGATCAAGGATATCCACAGAAATAATGAAAAAAAAAACACATATGATGGGGGCCTTGCAGTCCCTGACCTTAAACTATATTACAAAGCAGCAGTCATCAAAACAATTTGGTACTGGCTAAGAAACAGAAAGGAAGATCAGTGGAATAGACTGGGGGAAAGCGACCTCAGCAAGACAGTATATACGATAAACCCAAAGATCCCAGCTTTTGGGACAAAAATCCACTATTCGATAAAAACTGCTGGGAAAATTGGAAGACAGTGTGGGAGAGACTAGGAATAGATCAACACCTCACACCCTACACCAAGATAAATTCAAAATGGGTGAGTGACTTAAACATAAAGAAGGAAACCATAAGTAAATTGGGTAAACACAGAATAGTATACATGTCAGACCTTTGGGAGGGGAAAGGCTTTAAAACCAAGCAAGGCATAGAAAGAATCACAAAATGTAAAATAAATAATTTTGACTACATCAAACTAAAAAGCTTTTGTACAAACAAAACCAATGTAACTAAAATCAGAAGGGAAACAACAAATTGGGAAAAAATCTTCATAGAAACCTCTGACAAAGGTTTAATTACTCATATTTATAAAGAGCTAAATCAATTGTACAAAAAAATCAAGCCATTCTCCAATTGATAAATGGGCAAGGGACATGGATAGGCAGTTCTCAGATAAAGAAATCAAAACTATTAATAAGCACATGAAGAAGTGTTCTAAATCTCTTATAATCAGAGAGATGCAAATCAAAACAACTCTGAGGTATCACCTCACACCTAGCAGATTGGCTAACATAACAGCAAAGGAAAGTGATGAATGCTGGAGGGGGTGTGGCAAAGTAGGGACATTAATTCATTGCTGGTGGAGTTGTGAACTGATCCAACCATTCTGGAGGGCAATTTGGAACTATGCCCAAAGGGCTATAAAAGACTGTCTTGCCCTTTGATCCAGCCATAGCACTGCTGGGTCTGTACCCCAAAGAGATAATGGACAAAAAGACTTGTACAAAAATATTCATAGCTGCGCTCTTTGTGGTGGCCAAAGCCTGGAAAACGAGGGGATGCCCGTCAATTGGGGAATGGCTGAGCAAATTGTGGTATATGTTGGTGATGGAATACTATTGTGCTAAAGGGAATAATAAAGTGGAGGAGTTCCATGGAGACTGGAACAACCTCCAGGAAGTGATGCAGAGCGAGAGGAGCAGAACCAGGAGAACATTGTACACAGAGACTAATACACTGTGTTACAATCGAACGTAATGGACGTCTCCATTAATGGAGGTGTAATGTCCCTGAACAATTTGCAGGGATCCAGGAGAAAAAAACACTACTCATAAGCAAAGGATAAACTATGGGAGTGGAAACACCGAGGAAAAGCAACTGCCTGAATACAGAGGTTGAGGGGATATGACAGATGACTCTAAATGAACAATGTAATGCAAATACTATCAACAAAGCAATGGGTTCAAATCAAGAAAACATCTAATGCCCAGTGGATTTACGCGTCGGCTATGGGGGGTGGGGGGGAGGAAAAGAAAATGATCTATGTCTTTAACGAATAATGCTTGGAAATGATCAAATAAAATATATTAAAAAAATATATGTTCCTGAATTTTGAAAGTAAATTTTATTACATTTGATGAACATTTATTCACTGCCTACCAGAACTATGTGCAAGGCAATGTATTGGTCAAGTTCACTGACTTCTACAGGTAGAAGGCTATCCTATCCACATTTTTTTTCAAAACAAAGACAACATTTCTAGATCTTGGTTCTATGGCATCTTTCAGATTTACCAAGATTTTGCAAAGAGGTTAAAAAATCACATTTAATTCCTTAAATTGTGGCATGGAGTCTCTAGTACTAATGACTCAAAATTGTTGTTGTTAACTAGGTGATTTTTAACTATGTCTCCAAGTACTCTCTCCTAGCTTAAGCCTGAGCTGCAATGGGCTCTAACATTAACCTTTATTCATTCTGTCCTTCCAAATCCAAAGAACATCATCCCTGACAGAGAACACAGAAATAAAATCAGACGTGAATAGTTACACCTTCTCCCAACTGTATACTAATATGCCATCTATCCCAAGCAACTGTCCTAGCCCTTCTTCTTGCCACCAACATGAAAAAAAGCTCTTTTGATGCCCTTAAAATTCATCACTAGCCTCAGTTCATTCTTAGCTTTAATACTCTTGATACTTTTAAAAGTAAATTTTTTTTGATATAGATATCACCAACATTCCCAATGTATACTTTTTTCTTCATCCCAGACAGCAATACCTTACAACAAATTAAAAAAATTTTTTTCTGTTTTTTTTTTTAGCCAATTACATGTAATAAACTCTTACATAGGTTTTTCCAAAGTTATATTCCAAATTGTCTCCCTCCTTCCCTTCCCTCCCCACTCCCAGAGCTGTCAAACCATTCAATCTGGGTTATACATGTATCTTGAAATGAAACATATTTCCATGTTGTTCACTTTTGTAAAATAATAATCGTATAAAACTCAAAACTCAAAACAAAAACTCTAACTGAAGCGAAAAATCAAATGCTTTGATTGGTATTCCAACACTAACAGTTCTTTCCCTGGAGGTGGATAACATTCTTTGTTATAAGTTCCTCTTAGTGGTCCTGGATCATTGTATTGCTGGGAACAGCTAAGTCTATCACAGTTGATTATTCCACTATACTACTGTTACTGTGTACAATACTCTCCTGGTTCTGCTTATTTTGCTCTGTATCAGTTCATGTAGGTCTTTACAGATCTTTCTGAAATCATCCTGGTCAATAGTATTCCATCACCATCATATACCACAATTTGTTCTTCCATGCCCCAAATGATGGACATCCCTTTATTTCCATAATTTTTTTAAAAGGGGAAAAAATCTTCAAAACAAAAATGGAAAAAAATCTGACACTATATGCCATGGACTATATTCATAGTCACTTGCATCTATAAAGGAACAGGAAAGATATCTTTTCCCATCTCTTCAGGAGTATTGTGTTTGGTCATTACACTTTCATAATATTCATGTTCTGTTATTTTACTATTATTGTTCTTTTATTTCCATTGTTATAATCACTTGTGTGTATTATTTTAATGATTCTCTTTACTGTCTACTGCACTTTGCATTAGTTTATACAAGTCTTTTCATCATTCTCTGAATTGATCACATTCATGTTTCTTCTATTACTAAGAATATACAATATTCCATTATAATCATATGCCTCAATCTGTTTATCTACTCCATAATCAATGGGTTTCTATTTGTTTCCAACTCTCCACTACCACAAACTGTGCTGCTATAAGTATTTTGGTGTATATCAGGTTTTACTTTTAGTCATTAACCTCCTTGGGGCATATGGCCAGTAGTGAAATCTTTTGTTCAAAGTTTATAAATATTCTTTGCAAATGTCTAATTGTTTTCTAGAATGGTTGTACCAATTCTCATCTCTAGCAGGCATTCTGTACTACGGATGGTGCTGAGAATTAGTACAATCATTAGGATATTATTCTTAGAGACTACAACATTCTTTTGTATTCATCTTTAGTTGTTTTTGTGAAATCCTGCACACATATAGATGAATTTGTGCACATAACCTAAAAATCTATTGGTTAAACAGCACTTTGTTTTCTTCTTCATTATGCTTCTGTTCTTAGAGTTTTATTCCTGAGACTTCCCATCCTTTCAGGCCATCTTTACTCACAGAATTTTAGTCAATGGAGTTTACCTATCCTTTGCTGAAACACTTAAGAAATGTTCTTTTACAATCTGGGAGGCCTGGCAGACTATGTATAGCATTTTTTCCTCCTTAATCATGACATTTAATATAAAGAGATAACTTTCAAAAAATTCTCAAAATTTTTATTTGAGCATCCTGCTACTTCCTCCTTGTTGGTCAGAATTTGGTATGAGACAGAAGATTACTGGTTCTTTTCTTCATCTCTTGAAGAATGCAACTAAAATTAATGTAAGCAAAAATGTATCAGTTGCTCTTATTTTGTGGGAAGAGAGACAGGAAAGAGGAGAGAGGAAGAAAGGGTAGGGGGAAGGAAGAGGGGAAGGGGAGAGTGGGAGAGAGGGAGAGAGAGGCAGAACGAGACAGAGAGACAGAGACAGAGATGGAAACAGAGACAGGGAGACAGAGACAGAGAAGAAACATAAGGGGGAGAGAAAAAAGATAGGAGAGACAGGGAGACAGAGAGACAGAGAGAACTTTAGAATATGTACAGACAAATAGAGCCTATCAATACTGTATCTTGCAGTGAGATCCGTTTTGAAAATCCATAGCAAATTCCTTCTGCTTAGGTGTTCTGTAATGTACTTTAACAATGAATATGCTTCTTGCACTGAAGCCTATTCAAATGGCCTCCTAAACGTAAGTATATAGCTTCTTAGAATATAATAATCCTCTGCAGCACCCTTTGCCAATTCTATTTTGAACTGGTTTATATATCCTTTGAGGGTACAGCAATGATACCTATCAGGTCAAATGGACCTCTTTATATAAATATTTTTAGTTCACTTTTTATCAATATCTGTGAAGTAACCTGCAATCCTGGGTTTTACTATGTATATAGTTCCTTAACTATATTCTATGAATTGCTGGTCTTTAGAGAGGCCAATATATTTAACAAGATCATATATCTAAGCTAGAAAAGACCTTTTAATTCAATTCCTACTTTTTAGAATTGAGGAAACTGAGGCTTAGGGGGTTAAGTCACAGGGCCACCTAATGGTAGACCCCAACTTGAATTTAGGGGGTTCTAACTTCTATTCCACCAAATTAAAGTAATTTTGACATTTCTAGTAGTGAATGCCTTTAGTCAGAGGCCAGCATGGATTCCTTGTTCCATACTACTCTGGCTATTGTTGTGAGAAGTTCCAGAAAGTTATTATCAACTATTAAGCCCCATGGAGGCAAGGAATATTTTATTTTTATTTTTGTACATTGAGTACCTAGAACAGAACTTTGCAAACAGCAGGAGCTAAACTCACTTCATAAACTTCAATGTCACATTCAAAAAGGCAATATTTCTTTTTTATCCCCTAATAAGTCAGAGCACCTATTCGAGTCTCTAAATATTCTGTTATAGTTTGAAAATAGGTCACCATTTCAGATTCCATCCCTAACTCTATGATTCCATCACCTTCAACAACCTCGGAATGACAACAATTCTTTCTTCCCTCTCCAACTCATGAAGTTATTTTATGTGATAATGGGATCCATGGTAACGCAGCCCCAAACGTATGGATTGAATAAGTGAACTGTGAAAAAGAAACCTTCTTGGTATGGTTTGCATATCATCAGATTCATTAAGTCTGTTGATTTTCATTACTAAACTGCAGAAAACTGAATGTCACATGGCATACATGATGAAGTGCAGTTTCTATTACTGAACTAATAATAATTATCTCTGGGTGCTTTATCAAATATTAAAAATCCAGGCATTCTATTAAAAATGTCAAAGAAGAACAAGGAAAAGCTAAGAGCAATGCTTAGGGAAATAGGTACAAATCAGTGCTGCATATTTCCTAATAATGAGTGAAATAATAGATTAAAAAGTCCCCTAAAGAAAATATTTGCACAGTCCATAGGTTTTTTCCCTTCAAAATGTGAGTTAGTAGAGGGCCTTCCCTTAGCACCCGAGTAATCATTAATATAAAGCACCACATGGGCTAGCTCCAATAGTTTCAGAATCAACAGCAGGCAGAGGCAGTGGGCTCCTCTATGATCTAAATAATAGAGAGCAAGGATTTTCAGCCTGTGCTAGACTCCAGGTGGTCTACAAAAATACAAGATGTTCTCACTTTCTTTCAAAGCTAAAATTTCCTCCTGCAGACCCCACTGCCCTGCTTCTAGGGCTTGCATTTTCCTCCACTAAATCCTATGCTGTATTTTAGACAAGAAGTAATAAGCATAGTGGGGTTCAGCATCCCCTTCATCTTTTCAGGTAATTATGGAACTGGAAAGATGTAGTCTTCAATCCCCTCTCAGAACTTAATCAAGGATCTCTCTCTCTCTCTCTCTCTCTCTCTCTCTCTCTCTCTCTCTCTCTATATATATATATATATATATATATATATATATATATATATATACTACATAATAAAAACTATAAAGAAATTTGAAAAAAGTATATGGATTTGTAAAGGAAGACCTGATTTCAAATCCCACCTTTGACACACACTAGCACTGTAAGTTGCAAGAAAGGTGTCACACTACCACACCGCATTGGTAGAGGGAGTTTCCTCGTCTGGAACTTCCCTAATACCTGCTGTAATCATCAGTCCGGTTCCTATCACTATTATTCCAATCACTTTTTAAAAAGTAATGATAAGGTCGGTGTGACTGATACACTTTCCTCTTTCAGGCATCCTGTGACTCAATCCCATATTATTGTCACAGAGATGGATGTAGTCTCCAGCTTGGACTTCCTCTGAGTACAGTTGATCTAGTCCAGTTTGTTCCAATTTTGTATAGTGTTATTTCTGCCTTCTTGTGGAGCATATGTGGGACTGGGATATACAGGAGATCAAATGGGCACTAATACTGATAGCTACAATTCATTCTAGAAATATTAATAGATTTTTCTCCATTTTTGTCTGTTCACTGTTACTTCTAGTTCCATCCTTAAGTGTCATTCGGATACATGTAAAACCCAGTGGAATTGCATGTTGGAGGGGGGAAGGAGGAGAGGAAGAGAACATGAATTATGTAACCATGGAAAAACATTCTAAATTAATTAAATAAAAATGTTCAATTACAAAAATAAATGTCATTCGGGTGACCTGACTTAGTTGAGGAATTTTATCTAACAGAGCACCTAAGTGGCAAAGTGGACACAGTACTGGGTTTGGAGTCAGGAAGATCTGTATTCATGTCCAATCCTGGACACTTATTAGCTATGTGAGTTGTGAAAAAGCCTCAAGAAAACAATTCTGAGCAAACGAAAGGAAGCAATTCTGGTTAGAAGAGAAAAGGTAGACTCATAGAAGGAAAGTGATATGACTGCACACTGTCAAGTTTAGCAAAAAAACACTTAGAAGATGGAAAGGAGAATATAAAGACAGAAGAGAATAAATGTGTCACTGCAGTAAGAATGGTGACAGGAGTGATAATGGTCAGCAATAACTAAGGCTGTTCAGGAATGATAATGACAACCCAAATTTGTTCTGTTAATAGCTATATTATGGAAAAGAGGACCATCAGACAGTGCCGGGAAAGACTTGCACCTGAGTCCAATAAAAAAACGTAAGAGGTATAAGTTAGACACAGCAGATCTAGAAAGTCTGGGGGTTAAGGAACACCAATGATCTGGCAGCAAACAAAGCTGCTGGGAACTTTGCTTGTTGAGAGAGGCAGAATAACCAGTATCAGGAAGGAATAGGAATATCATTATTGCCCTCTGCTCAGACCACAACAGGACTATAGTGTTGTATTCTGGGAACCATACTGAAGGATGCTGATATGTAAAGCTAAAGAATACCCAGAGGAAGGCAAGCCAAATTGAATAAGTGACTTGTCCAGGGTCACAAAGGTAGTAAATGGCAAAGAATCTCCACAGCAGGATAAAGCCAATAGACATTGAATAGCAGCAATACTAGGTTACTGTTGCTGTCTAGATAAGGCACTAGAAAACCAAATAAAAACAAAGTTGATCATTCACCACACATGAAGGACACTGGCCAACACGACAAAAGACAGTGCTGCTGATATTCTTGTCATGGATTACAGGGGTCAGAGGTAGCCTGTTCCTGACCCTCCACAGGCTCAAATTCCACAACAGATTTATAAAGTCATTGAAATTCTATATTTGGTTGACTAGGATTACATTAGTAATTGGCATTCCATTGGTAAACATATTCATTAGTAAAGCTCAATTAGTAAGAATTCCAGAAGGCCATGAACCAGAATATTGGTGATACTTCAAGCACCTTCATTAAGACTATGACCTTTCTGAAAAGACTTGAGAAAATAATGATGGCAATCCTTCACGTGGAAATTAAAAAGCCTACATTGAGGTTAAATCTGCAGGAAATAGAAAACAACCCTTATATTAAGCAGAAAGGACGAACTGCACTACCCTAAGGTAGCACCTGACCAATAAGTTATTTATTTTACAAGTCCAAAGTGACTCTCTTTAGAGGAGGTTAATGAATATTGTATTGTTGTTCTGTGTAGTGAATAAAAGATCCATTTCCATTTCACTATTGCCATTCCCAGTGGAATATGGCAGCTTTTCTGGGCTCCCTTCTCTTAACTCCTACTTGCACTGGCAGGTCAGATCCTCAGAGGACGGGTGATTAGTATTACTTAAGGGGACAAGGGTAATCCTGGAGGGCTTGGTTTCTAGTACTATTGTTCACAAGCTCCTAACAGGGAGCTTTCCATTCATATGAGTCAGGACTTTAGACTAAGATGACATATTTAATTACAGTTAGTACAAAACAGTCCCACAACACTCTCCATAAAAGTCTAGAACACTTTCTTTAAAAGGATATACAAAGTCTATGGCAAGAGTGGGCTCAAGCTTAGAATAAAATGTTATGGAGAACACATGATGAAAACACATGTGGGAAACTTCTTATTACTAGAAGCCCTTTTCTCATTTCATAGAGTTCTATCCCCCTCCTCAGGTGACTTGTCCTCTGGGAATTCATGACTGTGTCTATCTTTGTTGTCCTCAGTGCCACTTCCATGTTTCCCTCTCTGCTCCCAGATGGATGTAGTCGATGTCCCCTGGTCCATTCCATGGATAGCATGATCAAGGGGGGATTGGTATAACATTCTCTGGACTCAGTCCTCCCAACTCCCGCTCCACTGATCTCTGGTGTATCCACTGCATAGATCTGGAGCTTTACACATATTGCTAAACTGTGTAACTTCTGAAAATCTTCCTATTATCTAAAACCCCTGGGGAGGGGGAGTGCTTAGTTTGTTTGGTTATTCCACCGGGTCTTCCCTTCTGGACTGAAAAAGGAAATTACCTGATGAAGGGATTTGTAGGGTACAGACAATGTTGTTAACACATTTTAAAAATCTCTTCCTGACCCAGTGATTGATTGTGGTGGGAGTGTCAACCACCCCACCGCCTATCCTTGAGAGAAAAGCTTCACTACTGAGGAATGTCTTAAAAAATTGTGTATACAATATGATTGGGGTTATAGACCCTAAATGATCACCCTAGTGCAAACATCAATAATATGGAAATAGGTCTGGACCAAAGACACATGTAAAACCCAGAGGAATTGTGCGTCAGCTATGGGAAGGGGTTGGGGGAAAAGGTGGGGGGGGAGAACATGATTTTTGTAATCCTGGAAAAATACTCTAAATTAATCAATTAAATACATTTTTAAAAAATCATGCATATAGTGATTTAAAATTAGGAGAAATTAAAGTCCATGAGACATTTAAAGATATTAAGTTTCAGATAGATAATCCATAACATGCGGCAATGTCTGGAAGCTGCAGAAAGGCTGCCTAGTTGCATGAATAGTGACATGCATACAGATTATAGGCATCTGAGCTCATCATTAGTAACTCATCACTTTTAATTGACATAAAATTAATACCTTAAAAGCACAAGAAAATGAAAGAAAAAACTGATCCTATTAACATCCAAGGATTTTACGTTTTTCTTATGAGACCATGATTCATTCCAACAAATCAAAGTGCTAGAATTTCTTGAATTTTTAAAAATAGCTAAGCAGGAATAATCTAGTGGTGAAAAGGCAACAAATCGAATGCCTTCTTGAAAACAGACTGCAGGAACAAAATAAGTTGTCAATCAATGTGCAATCTAAGGACCAAATATTACCTTCTTGCTACTCATCCTGGGTTTCATTTTAACAGCTGCCTCCTCTAGACACAGATGGCTCTTAAATAAATTACAATATTATTAGCCATAGCATGGAAAAAGAAACCTTTGCTGAATAACAAAGGCAAGGATGACATTGGAGAGTTTTCAGTGAGTGGAGGATGGGATTTGCTTTGCAAGGTCTCCCTGGACTCCTCTTGAAACAGCAAGTCATTTCAAAGAAAGCTTGGATACACAGTTATCCCCTCATATTCACTAGGTGGGCCACTGGATAAGTTTGACAACTTTTGATCAAAACTAATTAAAACTAAAACTACTGATGCACATATATTGTGGAGCAACTTTCCCTGGATTAGTAGATAGCTGTTTGAAGAAACAGATCATTAACTTTACTGCTGATCCCTTTGGGTACCAGAGAGAGACATCTAAGATGTGGCCATTACTCTTTCCCTTTGCTACAAACTTCATAAGTAGTCCACTCATCTACTGGAAGACCACAATTAGCTCAGAAAGTGGTTTCTGATGTGATAAGATAAAGAGCTAGATCACCTGAGGACTGTGAAAATTATAGAGCACTAAGCAAATAAAAAGTCTTTGCTTATTACTATGTTGTCTTTTGGATGGGATATGGAGGGACAGACCCATGAATCCAGGGGAACAGGGAACTTCTGGTGTGGCAACTCCCTCTACCCACATAGATCAACAATTCTATCTTGACTCATTGTCTTAAAGAGTCATTTTGTACTCTGAGAGATTAAGTGACTTGCCCATGGACATACAGCTAGTAGAAAAGGAAGAATGTCAGCAAAACAAAAACATCATCTGGAGTAATCATCCTGAGGTGATTGATGCTTTCGACCTTACTCATTTCCACAATAGATGAGCACTATGGTAGAGAACAAAGAAAACTTTGCTTTCATCATGGCTACAGGGACACAATTATACATTCATGTTTAATCAGAACCACCATTTTAAAATTTGTTTTTTTAGATTCATTTGTATAATACAAAATTGCCAATAGCCTAATCTGTGTGACACTGGGAATAATGGGAAACAGCATGATAAGGTCGAGTCAACACTTAGCATTCATATTCTATTTTACATCTGTAACTATATGGCCACTTTATGTTACAGTATATAAATGACTTTAGTAATGATTTTTAAGTTTATATGGACAATATTTCACATGGGAGCTCTGTCAGGCTCTGATAAGATTAATCAAAGACACATTCAAATGGATGTCTGATCTCATGGATTTGGGGATTATTTCCAGGAATTCAGATCACCACCCATCTAGTGTGACTCTTGTCTATGTCCTCTTATGAGTTTACCAGTCGAAGGACATCCACTCATCCAATCAATTCTAGGAGCTTAGCTTATTTTCTTTTGACAAAGGAAGGAGTCAGGCTATTTACTAGTTGTCCCTCATTCTCACCATGAGATCAGTCCATCCTCATTTTCTCTCAAAGTCATTTCTGTGGTCACATTGTTTACTCCAGTGTTCCTTCCTAATTCCTTGTTGGTAATTTGTTACAGCTTTCTCATATATGCCATTCACCTCTCCAGTAGCCTCTTGGTGGTACTCATGTTTGTTTTTAAAAATGAGCATAATTAAAACATAAGAAGGTTTAATGGAGCTGAAACATAAGCAGGCCACTCAACTTATGTTTGTCCAAAGGCGCCAGTGGGATGTTAATTTCCAGTTGCAAATTGCATCTATTCAGACCCTTGTTGGTGAGGAGGGTCAATAAGAAGCAACATGTTGCAGAGAAAATATTAATCATCTTGCAGTTGAGCTAATTGTTCTATCAGTGTGCAAAAGCTCACCTCAGCTACATGGATTACATATTACTCTGGCTAAACAGATTCCAATAACTTTGCAGTATATGAATATTCAGTTAATCAACTGAAAAGGAGGACTTCAATAGACCTGGAATTCGTTTCATGGGGATAGTTCGCTTACTGATGCAGATTACAACTCTTCTGAACTTTAGTGAAACAATTTCATTATTAGCTGTGACCAAAAAAGCTCCCTAGCTGCTGGCCTGTCTTCCAGGGATGAAACTCATCAAACTTGCTGAGGGAGGGTCTTCAGAAAACAGCCCATTACCAAGGCCATTCCTCAGACCTTTCCAGTTCGGTAGGTACTGCGAGAGGGTGTACTCTACTGCCACAGTCTGATAAACTTAAGGTCACTTTCATGCCAGTATGAGGTATTAGAAGAGTTCCTGAATGGTGGACCAATACAAATGCCTTAAAACTATAACCAAGAATAAATGCCAGGGAAACTAACTATCTAGTTATGATATCCTATTCTGATGCTTCATGATAGTTTGGAAGATATGGTAGAGTCTCTATCAGCACAAGACAAGCTCTTATCCATCGGGTCCCACCAGCCTAGGAAGGAAAAGCCTAGAGCCATAATCTATGTCTATTGTTTGGGTAGACTGGTCACAGGAAGGCTAGTCATGAAAAAATGAAATGTGGCCACAAAAGCTCATTGAAAGTAGTTCCCAATGGTGGAGAGGTCATGATCAGGCCCAGTGGAGGAGCCTTTGGAGGACAGAGGAGGGTTAAATTGACACGTAGGAAGTAGAAGCATTTTGTCCCAAAGTCAAATGTGATCAACTTTAAGCATTGTGTGAGTACCCAAAAAGAAAAGATTCAGAAAGTATTTGGTCCCACAAACATTCCTCAGAGACTCAAAGGTAATCTTGGCCTTCCATTCACTTCCAGGAAAGATTCTATTTACTCTAGAGAAGATGCCACAGTCTCATAGTCCTCAATATTCACAAATTCTGCATCAAAACCTACCCTGAACAAATTATTACAGACTCTACTCCTACTGAAGCTGGATAGCTGACCATGTTTATGTATTTGAATATCTTTTACCAACAACCATCTTATTTAGCCTCATTTTGTAAAAAGGCCAGACTGGACTGTCTCCCTAAGGCATTCTAGAGCACAAGTCCAATTGTACTTTCTGAAGGTATTTTCGATGACTGTTGATGACGTCTCAGTATCAATATTAACTACCTCTTACCTTTCCCCCCCGTCTCTCTTTCTTCCTTAACTATGACTTCAGGCTACTGTTGGTTCCTGGGTCATGGTTTAAAGATTCTGATATATTCTAGAATGAAGGGGTTGCTCAACAATTGCTTTGAGGAATGAAAATAACTATAAACATTAAGTTAGCTGTTGGCACTATAACTCCTATGTAGTTGTATCAAATTGAGTTTGAGGAATATTATATCAGTTGAGGAATACGATATCAGCTGTCATATTCTCACTCAAAATAAAGTTGGAAGACAAAAGGAAAATTGTTCTTGGACAGGGCAATAAAGAAGTTTGTGCGGTTGGTTTTATTGTATGTTCAAAGGCAATTCAAAATACCATTTCCTGAGACACATGGTTATCTTGAATTGCAGTATTTCTGATAAGCATTTGCAAAAGTAATTCAATGAAGTTAATTGTAGCTCATATGCTGACATCTGCCTCATACTCTGGTATGAGGAAGTAGCTAAATCTATGAAGAACTCAATAAGACTCTCAAAATGAAATCAACATTGAATACTTGGTGATATCAGTTCAAAACAAGTGAAAAAGAGGGCAGTGACAACACTTTTGGGAAAACAAAGAGGTCACGCATCAGCTTCTCTTTTACACTGAATCCTCAGGACTACTCAGCATGCCTTCTTCCAGAAAAGAGTAGGGAGGCTTGGGATATCATGAGCTCAGAATAACATCATAAACATTAAAGTGGATTATATTATATCTGAAAAGATACGAAATGACTACTTAGTGATAGTCAGAGAATTTGGAACATACTTTTGACAATCAGTGAGACCTCTACCTTGTTAGAGCCCAAACCAGCATCAATGCTGCATTTGAAGGGATGAGTTGGCAAGGTGTGCAATTAAAATAAGATCAGCTTGATATGTTAAAATAAGCTATTGATGATAGAAAATGGACCATGGGATACAATATCAGGAATCAACACAGCCAAACACAATTTCAAAAGGAAGATTAGCTATGTACATCAATCACCAACCCAAGGACACCAACTGAGTGTAGAATTCACCTTAGACAATGAACGCTTCATCCCCTTGTCAGGATGAAAGCCAAGGTATCCAATTCAATTCAATGCCCTAAAGGATGTATTCTCTATATAGAAGACAGAGGGAGCATACTCAACATTAGGAAAGATTCATGGATGTTTTGTTACTGAAAAAGGCAATGAGAAAAGACCCAAAACTGCCAACTCATATACCTACTTCACTGTCTCTACAAAGTTGTTATGAACATAATCTACAAATATATCAAATGTGCATCTTGGTCAAGTTTGGAGAAAGGGTTAGGTAGGTTTTCTTAAGTGATAACGTATAGCACATTTGTCTGAAAAGGTAGAAAGAATACATAATGCCACTTGGTTTCCTCCTTCTTATTTATAAAAAACATTTTATTTGGTAGAGTAATCACTTTAAGGGTTCCCTTCCAACAAGGAATGTCCCATGCATACGGTATAATCATAGATGATTCCTTGAATGATAAAACAAAAAAAATCAACTTATTTAATAACTTTTTAATTATTAATATCAAATGAGGCAAACACAGGGAGGCCCATGGTCACCAAAGGGATTTGGCATTATCTTATGAAATATGTACAGTGATGAGAACAAATAAAAAATGACATCCCTATAGTTGCTGGGGGGGGGGGCTGTCTCTCTTCTCATATGAAACTGCGCTTATTTCATCCTGTCAAAGGATATTGATAAATAAAAAATAAATAAAGCCAATAATTACTGAAAAAAATCACCCATAATCACTAGTTCGATTTATGTATTCACAATGGAAAAAAGAAAAGGACGAAGATCGTCTATTACCCTAGCTATTATATCCAGTTAGATGGACAACTAATAGAGTTGATTCATCATATAGTAGGTATGAAAAGGTCCATAATCAACAAAAATGTGTTTGGTTATTTTCCTCTGATACTATAGGTAGGGAGATAGCATGTATTATATGGATTGGTGCTGTATACTTCAAGCATGGGAAATTCTAAAAATGTAGAATTCCAGAAAAGGGGCATAGCTAGAACTTCAAGTAAGAGGAGAATGCTTATCTAGAGCAGAGGCAGCCATGTTGTAACAGTCTTATGGATCTCAAAGAGGTCTTCAAAACAAGTATTTTTTTTCAGGCTACCACAGACTATCAAAGTCATCACTGAGGAAGATTTTCCTTCTTTCAAGGATCTAGATTTCTCTTGGCTTAGATGTTCTCTGGCCCACTTTTTATGGCATAAGTAGATCTATTACCAACTGTAATTTGTTAAAAACTTCTTAGTAATGGTAAGAGTGTAAATGTCTTTGTTTTTGTCTATTTGCTACTTTAAAAAATGATCTGTGGTGAATTTATACAGATCAAGCAGGAACTGCTGTAAATTGGGAAAATGTCTCTCCATCTTTTCTCATCTTTCTTCTAATGTGCCTTAAGCACATTAACTAACTGCATATAGCCTGATAATCCTGAAGTGATAACCACAAAAATCATACAATTTGGGAGTTGGAAGAGACATCCTATATGAATAACCACTAATTTCTTGTCTGTTAAAATATAGGCATCCAGACAGAGCAAATAAAGAGATGGCCTCAGTGTCAGGAAGACCTGGATTCAAGCCTTCCTCTGACACTTATTGACTTTGAGACCCTGGGCAAGTCACTTTAATCTTTCAGTGTCCAACATAACTCTCTAAGACTAGAGATTGAAAAGAAAATGTCAATCTACATTAGTGTAGGAAACTTCTTACTAGGAATGCTCTATACTGACAAAATCAGAGGTTTAGTAAAAATATATTTAAAAATATATATACATATACATACACACAGGTATGTGCCTATGTGGCATGTATAATAAAGAGACAGTTTCATTTTGTCAGTGTTGTTCAATACTTTCCATGTCTTAGACCTTCTGATTTTTAAACAATTAATGATATATACAAGTGTTAAGCTTTTGACCAGTTTAGAAATCCTTGGCCAATTTAATTCCTGTATCCCAAACCATATTTTCTAACTGATTTTTCGCCACTCTTCCTTTAGCCCACTTTCCAATGAAATCACCAAATATCAAGAGATGATGAATTATTTTGGAAAGTTTGGTAAAATTCTTCATAGAATGTTTCTACTATCTAATTTTCTTCAACAGATGTCACATAATTTCCAATTATGTTTTTTTGTGATCTGTTCGTTTATATTCAAGGTGAGAGATGGAAAGTAAAATAACCAAATATCCCACAAAATGATATCTCCTGTTGCCTTTTGATTCCTGATGAAATCTCCTTTGCTTACTCCATAATTCTCTGCTTGGAGGAGAACATGTGAGTTATCTTTCCATTTATCATTATACTCTGTGTGTCTGAACCATTTGAATGCGAAGAAAATTCACTTAACGCATACTTTACGTAAAGTGCTTTCAACAAATGTTTCAAATAATAAATTAAAATTTTTTTAAAAATCCTTTGATTAACCAATTTGGGAAACAGATAAATTTAAAAAATGTCATTTGGATATTGTGACTTTCCACAAGTTCTCCTTGCCCATTAGAATAGGAAATAACAATTTCTATAAAGTGATCTCCAAAGCACTATGCTCATTCTTTATGGTAGTAAGGTGGTACAGTAGATAGAGCCCTGCCTCTGGAGCCAGGAAGACCTGAGTTTAAATTCAGCCTCCAAAACATTAGCAATGTGACCTTGGGAAAGTCACTTAGCCTTTGTTTGCATCTGTTTCCTAAGATATAAAATGGGGATAATAATAGTGGCTGTCCAGTAGGATTGTTCTAAGGATCAAATGATACCTGTTGCCTGTCACGTAAAAGGTGCTTGTTGCTCCTCCACTATTAGTTTTACTCCAAATACTTCTAGATTGGGAGAACATATCAGGGCTTATTCTATGCTAATGTAGCCTTTAAGAATCACTTTCAGAATAAATTAGAGGAGTGTATGTCTCACTAGGGTATTCAAATGGGAATTCTGGGGATGGCAAAGTATACAGATTCAGGGGAGAAACTAGAATAGTCTATACCTCTTTATTTTGTTATAATTTTGGTTAATATTTTTCAATAAAAATGTAAATAATTTATATTTAAAGGGTTTTGTTGGAAGTTCATTATACATTTTGATTATTTATATTTTTAAAGCAATGCTATTAAGTTTATAATGAAAAATGTCATTTAAATATGATTGGATTCTAGTCCCTCCTTCCTTCAAATTCCTCCTACTCATTTTCTTCTCTTCCCATTCCTTTGTGCTACTCATTTCCTGGCTCTGCCATCATGTGGACACAACTACAAGTGAGATATAACTTCTTTCAATGTCTAGAGAGTCAGTTGCTGCTAGAGGAATAACTCAAGGTTCAGCCATCGCCTTTCCAATGACTCCTTTTTTGACTTGCCACTTTAGAAACCATAGCACGCTCTCTCCTTCTTGGTGCTACTGTTCTTACTCTTGCTACTCCCTTCTGATTGTCCCTACTTCAAATTGAAGGGAGTGGCCCAGGATGGCTCATTAAGCACATTATCAGTTTAAAGAGGGCAGTGGCATGAGTTACACATCCCACCAGAGCTTCTGTTCCCTTAATGCCAGCCTACCTCAACTAGGTAAAAGGATAGTATCTATCACATAATAATATCTCCCACCATACGTCTGAGCTAATTTTCCTCTATTAGTATTCTACTTGGTATCAACACACAAGTGGGGAGAAACTTGGCCACCAAAGAAAACCAAATTCTGATTATGAACAAATTATATACAGGGTAATACGACAGAAATATTAAAGTATGCCAATTTTTTCCTTGAATAAACTGGCATGGCTCCCTATAGCAAAGAGCATCAGATGCTATGGCTATGGGAAAAAGTATTAAGTGAAATGTGTGTAGTGACCTTGAGGTTTAATTAGACAATGCAGAGTCTTTCATTACATATAAGCCAGTTTCGTTTTTTTTTCCTCTGAGGACTTCTACGTTTCCCTCATGTTGATCAATCCTCCCTAGACCTTGAAGAGAAACATTCTAATGTAGCAGCTGAGACTTTATTTGTGCAGCCTTTAAGCTCTGAATTAATCTTCAAAATCTATTAGAAATTTGACTCAACATGGCCCAAGATATTTAAAATGAATGCTTTACCTTGGCTAATATAAAAACCTTCCCTTCTTTACTTAAGAGATAAATATCTATCTTCAGGATTCCATTAATCATCCTGAAACTCTTCTATCAAATATGGATGATTTCCAAAGAACATAAATCTCAATGAAAAAGGCCTTCCTTCCCATTCCCAAGTCTCTCTCCAAATTGGGTCCTATTGAAACTTGGCTCAACACATCCCTAGAATCTTCACCTCCTGACCATTCTTTGAAACTAAGAATGAAAAGAGACATAAGATGCTATAACTTGCACTTCAAAACATCATGAAAGAACAGGACCAATGAAAACAGCAATATCTAGAGTCTTCCAAGTTTTCAGATGTTTGCCGTCATACTGACATGGCTGTTGTCATGAAAGAAGAATTGTTAAAAGATATGAAAACTCGTTATATTTTGGAAGGGACAAATTATGATTCAAAAAAAAATCTGGCATGAATCAATTCCCAAATGTTCTTTTCCTCCTCCCAGCTCTACCACCACCATCGACTGTGCCTTATTTTCCTTTCTGCTATTTAATTTCTGGGACTAAATTTCTACTTTTGGCCTTGGGGCTTCTCTGTGCCCCAGATACTTATAAGGTTAACAAGCAAGGAACCAGATGATTCCATTCTAGTGGAAGCATATAAAACTTTTCCTTTGATCATTTCTGATTTCCTTCTCTGACACCATATCCAATCCCAGTAAATTGTAGTCTGGCTATACTAGTTGAAAGTAGTAAAAAAGTTGTTCCACTCACAAAGCACAATCTAACTAAAGTTTAGGTGGGTGCTTCAGATAATAAATTCAAAAGAAAAACATCCTTGATTTGGAGCATTTGGTAAGCACAACGGGAACAAATGAAATATGGTACATGAGACTTACCCCAAGTTCTCCTTTGCCCATGACACTAGTTAACAAGGGCTGGGCTAAAGTGATTCCAAAATCAGCATGCTGCCCCTTATTCATGTCTGTAACACATGAAATAATGTAGTCCTCCCAGAGTCATGGTACACAAGGTGAGTTCCTAAACTGAACTGATACTCTTGCTAAGCCAACAACACAAACAACTTGCTCTGTGTCCTGAATAGCAAGTCCTTATTAAGTTGGAGAATAGTTACACCACAACTGAACCCTCCCTGAGGGAACATGTTTGCCTTCAGCTCTTTGGTTTATAAATTTGGCAAATTATTAGCAAGAGTAATACTACTGTGAGTAAGAGAAGATTATGCTCCTCTAAATATTAAAACCATACTCTTAAACTAAGGTAGGAAGAACAAAGAGCCTTTCTCCTAAGCTGATCTGGGAACTTTTAAGATAACTCACTGAAATAGCAGCAGTCAATGGAAAGAGGGTAAAGGAAAGTCCTCCTCAGGAAGTAGCTCCACCTGATTTTCATGGAGAATTTAGTCGAGGCTTTCAGAGACAGCTGAACTTCATCTCTACCCATTCTCTCTCCATTTGTCTCTTAAAGAGACACTTCCCTTTGACTTGCACTTATTCCTGTACTCCTTGGTTTCTTGCCCAACTTCCTAATACAGCTATCTAATCCTGAGTTCAAAGCCATATGAAGTAAACACTTCCAAATTATTTATTCAAACCTACTTGTTTCTTCTTAAGCCAGCAAACATAGGTTCACAATTTGAATCAGTTCAACAAGCATTTAAGCATTCAATATGTGTCAGGCAGAGTGCTAGTCACTGGGGATACCAAGATGAAAATGAAAAGTTCCTGCCTACAAGTTTGCAGCCTGATAGTGGAGGGATGAAGAAAATTACTTAAAAGAAATAATTACTATGGTCTGTCATCTTTATCATTTTCCTAATATTAAACCAACACAATATTCTTGGCATAAATAGGTTTTATTAACTGTTCCAGAAGTACAAAGAAAGGAAAAAGATGAACTCTACCTTCAAAGAACTCCCAATCTACTGATGGAAATAATAAGCAAACAAACATGTCCAAACAAGATACACACAGGACAAATAGAACATAATTGCAAGAGCGAAGAGACTAGAATTAAGAGGGATTGTGAACAGCTTCCTGTAGAAAGTGGGATTTTAGATGTGACTTGAAAGAAGGCAAGAGACAGAATGAGGAAGGAGATAAAAGTATTTTGCTCATGGAATGAGGATATCAGTGTCACTGGATCCAAGAGAACATGTGGGGTTAAGGTATAAGAAGACTAAAAAGTAGTTGAAGGGGTAACTAAATCATGAAGAACTTGAATGCCAAAAATATTTCCTATTTAGTGTTAGAGACGCTAAGAAACCACTGGAGTTTATTGAAAATTGGAGGAGACATGGCTAGCTTTGTGTCTTGGCAGTTGAATGGAGGATGGACTGGGGTAGAGAGAGACGGAGACTTGAGGCATGCAGACCCACCAGCATGTTATTGCAGTAGTTCAAAGCATGCAGTGTTAAAGGTGTACACTAGAGTAATGGCTCTAACAGAGGAGAGGAGAGGACAGGGAGAGGGAGAGGGAGAGGGAGAGGGAGAGGGAGAGGGAGAGGGAGAGGGAGAGGGAGAGGGCATATTTGAGATGTTTTAAAGGTGAAATGGGTAGGCCATGACAACACTCTTGATATGAAAAGTGAGTAAGGAATTGAGTGCCCCCTAGCTTGTGAGCTTTGAGAACTGAGGAGATGATGATGCCCTTGACAGTAAAAGGGAACTTTAGAAAAGTGAAGGCTTATGAGGAAAGATAGTGAGTACAGTTTTGGACATGTTGAATGTCAAATGTCTCCTGGACATCCTGATCTAGATATCTGAAAGGCAGCCATAAATGTTTGAACGGAAGTTAGGAAAGAAGTTAAGGCTGGAAAGGTAGGTTTCAAAGTCCTTCACATATAGATGATGACATGGGAGCTAATAAGATCACTAAGTGAAGCAGTATTGAAAGAAAAAAGCAGGCTCATGACAAAGCCTTGGGACACTCATGGTTAGTGGGCATGGTCTGGATGAGGATCCAGCAAAGGAGAAAGAGGAGTGATTAGATAGGTAGCAGGAGAACCAAGCTGTGACCCGAAAACATAGAAAGAAGAAAGCATCAAAGATGTGTTAAAAAGTTTGAAAGGTTACAGAGAAGTCAAGAAGAATAAGAACTGAGAAAAAATCACTGGATTTGGCAATTAGGAGATCATCGGTAACTTTGGAGAGAGCAGTTTCAGAGGAATGATGAAGTCACAAGTTAGACTAGACTGCAAGGGGCCAAGAAGATAATGAGAGGGGAAGCCAAGACATATATTGTAGATGGCATTCTCAAGGAGTTTAACCATAAAATAAAGACAAGATACAGGATGGCAGTAAGAGGGAATAGAAGAATTAAATGAGGATTTTCTGAAGATGGAGGAGACATGGCCATGTTTATGAGCAACAGGGGGAGACTGTAGATAAGTGAGAGCATTGGGAGATAGAGGGAGCAATTCATTATAAGATCTGGGATGAAATGGGATCCATTGTGCAGGTTTAGGGTTTGGTATAAAATAGGGCCAATTCTTTATTTGAAACAGGGGTGAAGGAGAGGATGGTGATAGATGGAATCTCAGTGACATGAGATGAAAAAGAGGGAACTCATGGTGTATGGCCTCAATTTGTTCCGTAAAAAGTGAGGCAAAGTTCTCAGGTGAGAAGGTGAGAAGAAGAGCCAAGGTGTGTTTAGGGAGGGTTAAAAAGGTTTGAAAGAGTTATTGTGGAGAGTGGGAAAAAATTGATAAGGGCGGGTCTAGCAGTGAGGGTCCAGTTGAGTTCATGTAAAATAAATTTGGGGTGGATCAAGGCAGAACACTTGTATGATTTCCTCCCCCTTTTCAAGGACCAGGTTTATTTTTTAACACCAGCATTCCTGTAGTGGAGTTGCATGGAAGAATACTGTCGTCTCAGAAGAATTGAAACCAAAGGACATCTACAGGACAATGGAGAGGCACATGGAGTAGTAGCAGTAAGTATGTAACTGAATATGTATAACTGGAAAAATGATGGCTAAATCACATAGTGAGAACAAAAGACAACCCACAGATAGATCATTTGCTCTGTTTGTATCCACCCAGTGAGAAAAAGATGGGAAGAAGTCCCCTGTTGTCAAATTTATGGAAGGGTACAGATGAGTGCTGCCCAGGATGGGCAGGCACAGATGGATTGAGATCTGCATCATTGCAAGGAATATCACAGAGTCCACAGATTCATGGGAGTATCTGAGTATGATGTCAAAACCAAGGCTTTGGGCATAAAAATGTTTTTTCTAATTCAGTGACATATATTTCCCCTGAGAATTTCAATAAGAGGAATACTAGAGACTGCCCCTTACTTATCATTCCAACGCAAGTAATCAATACACTGCAGTTTAAAAGTAAATCATCGAATACAGAAAGTGAGAAAAAAGGAGTATGGAAAATGTTTGCTTTCAGAATGTTCCATCAGGCCAGAGGACAAGAAGCACCACTTTACTCCCTCCCCCTTCAAACACATTTTGCTGTGGTTATTTATATATACAAATTTATCACCATGATCCTGTCCTTAGAGCCCATTCCATATGATTACTTTATAATTATGTTCATGCATTTCTTCAGTAAATAAACTTCCTTGAAAAGGGGACACAACAGAGCACTTTCTTCTAAATTTTGCTCCATAATGAACAGCATGCTAGGGAGCTGCAAGAGTCATGTCTCAATTTGGCTCTGGGGGCACCAAAGCACTTAGGTGATAATTGTATTTAAAAGTAAAATCCACAAATCCCATAGATTTTGCTCTCAGGCCTAATTATAATTCATCGTTTCTTCCGTTCCATACCTGAGTGGACCCTAAATGTCTAGAATCTTAATTCACTTCATCCTGGTCTTTTAGGACATTTACCTTGGCCTCTCTGTCTCCTCCCCCATGTAGACAGCACAATCCTATGGCTATCATCCTTTACTTAACGGCACAATAATTTTCTACTGTTCCCTAAACTGCTTTTATTCCTAATATTATAAAATCATCAGATGAGAAATTCAAACACTTCCACGAATAACAAACCTTTACCACTCAGCTTCCCATCCGGCGTCTCATTATCTCATCCTTGCCTCCAGTGCCCATTAAGAAAAAGCAAAGTAGTCCATCTACCCAATTTTAATTTTCTGCCTTATATTTCTTCTTGACCATTTCTTCTTAAACAAGCCTTCTTCACAGGTTTAACATAAATATGAGATTGGAACCCATGTGAGGCTCTGATGACGAGGTGAAACTCCAAGATTGTTATATTTTATGCAGTATGTGGCTAACAGAGGAAAATGTGGGGATTCTGGTTTTCTCTGTGATGCACGGAGCTTAGCAAGGGGTAAGTGCCAAGAAAAGAGTTGAGGGTGGACCATCTAACCTATTCATTGCCATTTATTCAGATGGCAGAAGATATCCATTGTAGTTTTTTCCTTGAGTTCTACTGAACAGCCAATGAAGTTCTACTTCTCTACAAGTTTGCCTCCTCAAAAGAAATAGCACAGTCGAACCAAAGACACCTAATGCTGCCAAGAGTTTTACAAGAAGAATCCTGGGCTTGACATCACAAGAACACGCTCAAAGAGCCAGCAGAATTCAAAGAAAGGATTGTCCAAAGTCACTCTGAACCTTTTTCTGCATTTGTAAAATGGAGATCATAATGCTAGTATTTTGTACCTCAAAGGGTATACCTCAAAAAGGTATAATGACAACATATGCAAATGTTTTCATGTAAATATAACCCATGATAATGCCAAGATGCCTTGTAGCTCTAAAGTGCTGTATCAGTTTGGGGTCCAGAGACTAAACCTGGGACTTCCTTGGTATAGGGATATCTTCTAGATGGGGAAATTCAGGTTGGTACCTTCTCTGCAATCTATACTTTTAGAGAACTACACAGAAAACTGAGAGGATAAGTGAAATGAACAGGGTCACACAGCCAAGGTGTGGCCAAGGTAGGACTCAAACTCAGGTCTTCCATAAGCTGCTATAACTAAAGACCACCAGACTTTCGTTGAAAAATATCGTTATCTTTGCGAAGGGTAAGACATAATTATTCATTCTAATGTGATCTTTTTTTTCCCTTCCTCCATGAAATCTCTTTTAAAATATTCTCTCCCTTCCCTGAGCCCCCTCCACCACCCACTGAGAAATATGAGGATGGTATTTTTCTAGAAAGCTAATTTTCCCCCTTCATAGCTGCTTTATCTAAATGCCATTGTTATCTTAGGCCCATAAGAAACCCCCCCACAAATATATATATATATATATATATATATATATACCCAAACATACATACATACATACATACACACTAACACTTGTCCTATTACAAACTTATAAATCTTCAGACTTCTACATCAATCTTCTCATGTGACTTTGAACTATAAGTCATCTCGTCCTTTCAGGGAAGATTTTCTATAGTTTTCAGGCAGGATAGCTCACTCCACCATTGTGAGGAGATTATTATAACAGCCAACATCAACATACAAGGTCAAAGTCAAATACAGAGAGGGGTGCCAGGATTCTCTTAGGTCACAGAACCCCTTCAGCCCCTCTGCCTTCCTCCTCCCACTCTATGGCAATCTAAGCCAATATTCCCACTATATATATATATATATATATATATATATATATATATATATATATATATATATATATATATGCTACCTTATAAAACTATCCTCCATTAATAAGAAGACCTTCCTAACAGATGTTAGAGAGTTAATTGAAACAGGGTGAGCACTAAAGTTAATTAAAGGAAAGAAAGTACAATAGCAAGGTGAAGTCATCTTCACTTAAGCTTCCTATTTAATGGGCAGTCATCCTAACAACATGGCTAAAGAGAATAAAATTTGGGATGTCAGATTTAATGATACAGAAAGTCGAGGGATCACATTAAAATGCAGTCCAGGTACCTAGTCTGAGACAGTTTATGAGCCCTCGGTTTTATTACTCACATTCTCCCATATGATTGGATGCTGTATATTATAATGCAATTTTCAGATGTTCACGGCAAGGTTGTGACACACCAGGATTTAGTCTCCGCAAGGTAAGTCCCTATGCACGTCATTTTCAGGCTTTTACAGATTATGAGAAACACAACCTTTTGTACAGAATTGAGTCTAAAAGAAAAGATCCTAGTCGGCTTTTGAAAAATGGTGCAGTTGTTCCCTTGCATTTCATTACCAGGGAGAAAATAAAGATCCTGCAAATCCATTCAACACCAAATGCTTCCTTTCATTTATCTAACATCAGCTACCTGAGTATGACTTGGATGCCTTTTTTTCCCCTTTTTAAAACTCATGTCTTCTTCTGTATTTGGGATAGAGAGCTACAAAATCAATACCAGCCAACTTACACTTGTGCCACCTTTGCCCCATCTCCTCTTCAAAATGATGGCCCAGCAGTAATTAACTCAGCCCACTGTCAGTCCGTGGCCTTTGCCCACCATAGTAAAGACACCTTCTCCATTTGGGCCTTAATTTCTTCAACCCTTTTAGGAAAAAGTAAAGAAAGACACGTCTGTTCTCATAGAAAGAAGCAATAGATTGAAGATTAATGAAAGTAGAGAATGCCAAATTTCATCTGGGTTGGATGGCAATATTGAGACTTGACAGGCTTTCTGTAATAACAATTTAATATATTTGCTGTTCCGATTTTGGAAATACAGACTGCAGTAAACATCAGAGGGGACAGAGTCAGCCTCTCAATGTAGAAAATGTCCAAATAAATAAATCACAACATATAAAGCATCATTCCACCACCAGGTCAATTTGCCATGCAGTGACAAGGCGTCATGGTACACCAGAGGCAAATGGATGAGGAGTCTCTGAGCTAATTTCACAAATTTGATGAAAATTAAAAATAATATTTAGGCTAGAAAGAGAGGGGGTGTTCAGTTTTGTTCTTTTCTCGCAAATCACAAAATAAATGCATACAAATGTCAGCTAATAGCTAGAATCATGTAAATGTGCCATGAAAGGGAATTGGCTTTCTCAATTTTGTTAAAAGGCAAAAGCGCCACTTGGTAGCATAAAGCAAATCGTGATTTTTCACTTGTAGGCATGTTTCCTAACTAAACTGCTTTATGAATAATGGGAGAAATAGGGTGAGGAAGTCAAAGGGGAAGAATTTCTTGATGGGAGAAATGAAAGAATATAAAATTCTGTAAGATCTGAGGTAGCAAATTCATCAAGAAGAGAAGCTCTTTTCCCATTCAGTAGATAAGAGCTCATACCAAGAAATCTCACTGACACCATTCATTTCTTTTCCCAAATGTTACATCAACTAATGTACCTCTTTCTTTTTTTCCCCTTCCGCCCTCCTAACCTTTTATACTTATTGATGGAATATTTGAAAGGAGGACCAGAACAACTCTTTTGGATGATGTTATAATAAAGGGAACATTGGAAATGAATGGCAATGAAGCACAAAGGAGGTATTGAGGAAAAGTGCAGTAAGCCCTCTTGAGGAAAATAAAAAGAAATCCTCCTTTTCTTCACTGTCCTTTGTTCAACTAGGGGTAGGAGTGCAGAGAAGTTAGTGACAATAGATTGCTTCCAATAGGTTGGTAGTTTTCAAAAGTAAGCACCTCCCAAGAGCAACTTGAGAAAGACAAAATTATAGCCAAGAATAATTATATTGGTGCTCTATTAACTGACCTCAATTTTGGGTCACTAGTTGATTTATAAAATATAGATATAAGTTATACAACGAGGAAAGCCTATATAACAGAAACCTGGTATATACCAGGCATATATTAGACCCCAAGATGTAATTCAACTGGCTTCAATGAGAATTTTTTTAAGTACTAACTATATATGAGGCTCTGTACTAGATGCTCTAGGATACAAAAATGAAAAAGGGATGGCCCCTGTCCTAAAGGAACTTTATTTCTCCTAGGGCAGATGGGAAGAATATACATGGATACAAATAATACAGTTACAGTAATGATAGCACCTCAGCAACAGATACTGATTAATGCTCCATGGGAACAAAGAGAAAGATGCAAACAAACTAATGAATATGTAAGAAGTGAGAAGAACACTTTCAGCTCATAAATTATTTTTCTGTCTCTTTACTCTGTACCAGTTTACACTAGTTTCTCCATATTTGTAATCCATCATATTCTCAACTTCTGATGGAGCAATGAAATTCCATTACATTCATATATCACAACTTAATCAATTATTCTACAATGGAAGAGCACCTAGTTCATTCCCAGTTCTTTGGTACAAAATTTGTTGCTAGAGATATCCTTGAATGTATGGGTCCTCTCCCCTATTTTTGACCTGCTTAAAGAACTTGCTCAATAGTAGTATTTCAGGATCTAGGGGCATGCACAGTTTAGGGGTTTTAGAATACAGATCTGCAGTGCTTAGTAGTAGACCCCTTGAGTTATTTTATTTGTATTTCTTTTACTGGCCAATGAGAACATTTTAATAGAGTTGTTGATGGCTTGAATTTCTTCTTTGAGAATTGGCTGTTCTTGAAAGAAAAATTAAAATCTGTAAAAACTTAAATTTTTTTGAGAAAGAGTTCAATGAATTGCATATTTAACATGAGAAGGAAGTCCTATATAACAGGTAGTCAGGAGATACATAGTAAGCAGATGCAAATCCCTAAGATTTGGGGTAAACAAAAAAAATAAATTAACTCCTAAATGAATAAAAAACAAATTCTGAAATTCAAAAAAGACTTTTAATCAAAAGAGGAAAAGAAAAATACTGAGAAGACAGATGTTTTTTAAAAACTAAGAGCTGGCTTCCAAAAAAATCATTAGCTAATTTAATGTTTTTAAAGATAGGAAAAATATATTACCAGAACAGAAAATGAAAATAGGGGAATTCACAACAAATGAAGAGAGAATAAAGGAAATGATAAGAATCTTTGTACCCAATTATGTCAAAAGAAATCTCAAAAAGCTAAATGAAAATGTATGCATGTTTTAAAAGCAAAATACCTAGATTAACAGAAAAAGAAACCAATACTCTAAGCAACCCAATCTTATAAAGTGAAATTAAAGAAGTCTTAAGTGAACTTTTAAAGAAGACACTGCTGGGGCCAGATGGACTTAAAAGAGAATTCTAATATACCTTTTTTTAAAAAATAATGTCTGATTAACATTATTTAAGAGTCAGGTGAAAGTAATATAAAAACTAACTTTAAAACAGCTTGTATAAAAAAAGCATAGCTTTTACTGCAGATATTCAAAGAAAATTTTAATTTTCTAAAATAAGCATAAATTAATATTGACTTTCCCAAAAACTGAAGCAGCCAAAAAATCAGGGTTGCTATTATCACCTCTCAATGTCTTTATAAGTTCTAAAGGAAATTACTAGCTTAATTCTCCTCCCCTTCAAGTACTTGTACTTCTGTTCACTGCTCAAAATTTGGTGTTCATTTTTAATTCAGAGAAGTTGTGATCTTGCCTGAAGCATCTAATCATTTTATTTTATTTTATTTTAAAACCCTTACCTTCCACCTTAGAATCAATACTATGTATTAGTTCCAAGACAGAAGAGTGGTAAGAGCTAAGCAATGGGGGTTAAGTGACTTAGCCAGGGTCACACAGCTGGGAAGTGTCTGAGGCCATATTTGAACCCAGGACCTCCTGTCTCTAGACCTGGCTCTCAATCTACTGAGCAACCCAGCTCCCCCCCCCCCACCATGTAATCATTTTAGACTAAATCCAGTATTTCAGGAAAGTGTATGTCACATGCCTCTGAAAGGAAGAAATAAATCATTTTACTTTTCTAGCTTTCTGTGCATCACTAGATGTTACTAAAATGGTGTCTTAATTAACTTTAACATAGCTCTACAGCTATTTCCTTTTCTTCAGTTTAATCCAGTGTTTTCTATTCATTATCAAAGATGACACAAAATGGAAGATGAGAATTGGTAGAGGGACTGCTGGAAAACAGACACACTAATACATTGCTGGTAGAACTGTTAATTAGTTTAATCATTTTAGGAAGAAATTTCGACTATCCTCCCAAAGTCACTAAAATTTGCATCTGTGATCCAGAAATACTACTACCAGTTCTGTAAATCAAAAGAATCAAAGAAGAGGAAAAGGATTCAAAAACATAAAATATATTTATAGCAGCTCTTCTTATGGTAGCAAAGAACTGGAAACTAATTGTTTAAACCCTTTGATCTATCAATAGGTCATCAATTAGGCAGTCATCTCAAAGAGAGAGAGGAAAAGGATCTATATGTCCATAAATGTGGATCATTTTACATCTTTTGTAGTAAAGAAATGGAAATACCATGGATGCTCATGAACTGGAGAATGGTAGAACAAAATACAGTATTACAGTATATGAATGAAATGTAATATTATCGTACTATAAGAAATCAAAGGGACGGTTTCAGATGATACTGGGAAAACATGTATATACTGATTCACAGTGCTGAAACTAGAACCAAGAAAAAATTATACCATACAAATATTATAAAGGAAAACAGTGAAGAAAGACATAAAAACTCTACTCAATGCAATGACTAGCAAGAATTCCAAAAGATCTATGTACCTCCTTAGAGAGAGGGGACAAATTCAAGGTACAGAATTGAGATGTGGCCAATATGAAACTTTGTTTGATTATGCCTACTTAACTAATAAAAATATTTAGTTTTTCTTTCTTTTAAAATTGAGGATTTTGAAGGTAGGTTAAAAAAGAAAAGCAAGAAAAGATAGTAACTGTAGCATTTTCTAATGCACTGAAGAGAACTGGAGTTAGTTCAATAGGAAATACAGAAGAGTTGGACAACTTTGACAATGATAGGTTGGTTTTATTACATACTCATAAAGAGAAGCAAACTACATACTACGGTTTTCACAGCTTCATCTGTGATCCCCCACTTTTCCTCTATTTTATGTGTAGAAATGCTTTTATTGTGCGTGGTTCAAAAGGAAAAAATAACATATAATATGTACAAAATGCAAAAACAATGAACAGATTTGGGGAAATTTTGGATGTTAAGGATAATCTATCTAAATTAACTCCTATTTTTGAAAAAACAGAGAAATGCAAACAATTGGAGAGATATTCAGTATTCATGGTTGGGCAGCACTTAGGTGATAAAAACAATGATACGATTTAAAATAATTTCCAGATTTACTGTCATACCAAACTACCAAGGGATTACTTGATCAAATTGAACAAAAATAATAACAAAATTGATCTGAAGGAATAAAAGGATAAGAATATCAGAGGAAATAATAAAGAAGTAAGACTTCAGGGGGATTAGCAGTTCTATGCAATCCTAGGATCACAGACTTAGAGCTAGAAGATGCTTAGAGGCTATTTGATCCAACGCTCTTATTTTACAGATGAGGAAACTCAAGTAGAGGCAGGTGAAGGGATTGGCCAAAAGACATATAGTAGATGCCTATGGCAGCCTCTGAACCTAGATATTCCTCACTCTAAGTCCAGGGCCCTATCAACTTTACTATGTGGCCTCTCAAACAATATCACAGAATGATTATTTGGGAGCAGCTAGGTGGCACAGTGGATAGAGTGTTACACTTGGATAAGTCATGAAAACTTATCTTCTTAAGTTTGGATCTGACCAAAGAATTTAAACGCTCATTTAATGAGCTTTTTAGGGGTAGCTAGGTGGTACAGTAGATAAAGCACCTGGTCTGGAGTCATTAAGATCCAAGTTCAAATCCAGTCCCAGACACATTACTAGTTGTGTGACCCTGGGCAAGTCACTTAACCTTGTCTGACTCAGTTTCCTCATCTGTTAAATAAGCTGGAGAAGGAAATGGCAAACCACTCCAGTATTTTTGCTAAGAAACCTCCAAATGAAGTCACAAAGAGTCAGATATGACTGAAAATAACTGAACAATAACAACAAAAACCAGAAAAGTTGATCAACAGAACAGGTAAGTAAGCGAATCCTCCCAAAATCAGACACAATAGTATAGTGTCAAATGCCACAAATAAAGAGTAAAGATTTATCCTGGAACATGAGTTACCAGGAATTCAGTTTTGCCCTGCAGTTCCACATACAGAGGATTTAAATGATTAAAGAAGAATACAAGTAGGCATTTTATACGACCGTATCTGTGAGAAATTTTAACCAAAGGATACAAGTGATCATAAGAGATGAAACAAAATTTTGATTTCAAAAAGTAAAAAGCTTTTACATGAACAAAATTGATGCATTAAGAAAAACAAATGCTTCAAATATCTGAAAAAGGTCAAATATTTACTGTGTTACAACTTTACTAGGTTGAGGGCATCCAAAAAGTCTTGTAGCAGTTTTAAATTTAAAAATGAAAAGATCTTTACTTTCCCTACTTCATAAGATATACAGAATATGAGTCAATCAAAATCATTATCAAATGCTTTGAAAAGAATATGATGGAGGCCAAATGGAGGCCAAACTCAAAATGAAAATTTGAGAATCAGGGTTCTAGTACAACATAGAGATATGAACAGAGCACTAAATTTTACGCCAGTTGGTACAATGGATAGAGTACTGGTCTTAGAGTCACGAAGCCCCAAGTTCAAAGTCTGTCTTAGATAATTACTAGCTTTGTGACTCTGAACACACAAGTCACTTAACCTTTGTTTGTCTCAGATTGCTTATCTGTAAAATGAATATAGTAATAGCACTTACCTTGAAGAGCCATATAAGTGACAGATTTTACAGTTGTTATTATTATTGTTATTATTTAGAAGAGTTGGGTCTGAGTTTCAGCTCTTAATCTCTCTCTATGCTCTTGTGCAAATCAGGCTCTTTCTCTGTAAAGGGGGTCCAGTATTGTTAATGTAAATAATAATAACATTAACCATAATAAATGTTTACTTAGCTTACAGGGTAGTATAAGGAAGGGGCTATATAATGCCATAGAGCATGTTTAATATAAAATAAAGACAATTATCACTTAAGTAGCTGGTTCTTTTCAAGTACCTACAGAAATGCAGTCAGCCTAGGAGCATGCAGATAAAGTTTTAAGTTTTAAGAAATTCTAGTTAAAGGTCCATCAATTTTTAATATCTTTCCTTCACTTGTGTATGTATATCTTCTCTCCTTCATCCATCTCTTATTAACATTTATAGATTTCGAAGGTCTATTGCCTTTATCTTTACTGTGCGAGTTTTAACTAATGCAGCATATCTTGGTTCACTGCTCTGGACTATTTTTCTCAGTCTCACAGTTGGATTTCTCTTTACTCATCAATAATAGATTGGGCTTTCATAAAAATACAATAGCTATTTTGACTGTTGTGTCCCTTAGGACATCTCAGGGTTCTTTGATATTTTGAGATGATAATTACCCTTTGGGGCCATTTTCATTTATCATGGATTCGATGGTTCATGGCCACTCCCAGAATTTTTGGATTATTTTCATCATTTTATAATCCAATTTACAACAAATAGTAGATTAAGCATTCATTTCACTACAGGAGATGATAGGTATCCCGCAAATCACTGAAGAGGCAAACAAGCATTTATTAAACACCTACTATGTGTTAGGTACTGTTAAGAACTTTACAAATGGTATCTCATTTAATCCTCACAACATCCCTGGGAAGTAGCTGTCATTATTTTCTCTATTTAACAATGGAAGAAACTGAGTCAGGTGGAGATGCCAAGGGATGAAAACACTCAGTTCCAAATATAGATATTGTATGTGACTTTGAATCATCAACCGAATTTCTGGGCTTACATAGACTGGATTCAATAATTTGTCAGGGCAACTGTCCTTTGGGGGTGAGGGAGAAGGAACAATTACTTTCCAGTTTACTGAAGGCAAGATCTGCATGATGTAGGTTCCAGAATATTGCATTTGGAGACAGAGGAACAGTTTGAAAGCTTGTCCCCCCCCCCCACCTGGCATCTCAGACAAATCACTTCATCTCATTTCAAGTTCCTCATTTGTAAAATAAGGGGGTTAGGTGGTGTGGCCTGTAAGGTCCTTTCTAACTCTAAATAGAGACCTGTTGAGGATAAGAACAAATTGGCTATTTGGAGAACAATTCTTTTTCCCTTAAGAAGATTGGCCTTTTGAAGCAATGCACTATGGGAATTAGGCAAATGGGTATGCGTTTTCACATCAATAGAAAAGAAGAGTGCAAACTGTAAGAGGAAGAATTTGATATAGCTTCTCACTTGCATCAAAATCTAACTTATACTATCAGGGAGACACAGCTTTGCTTCTAAGCAAATTCAAATAGAAACAGGAGCCACTAAACCATAAATGCAGGTCCCTGTGGCTGAATATTGACTTAGTTTTAAAATGTAATGCTATCTCTGTTGAATGTATCGGTATTCATTTTGGTAGTATTTCCCAATATTTGAATCTGGTTCAGCTGCACTGGGGAGTGGCGTGGGCATGCTGCTGCCAGCTGTATGTTTGACAGTGTTCTCGAGGGCCTACAAGACCTTGGAAGGGAGGTTGAGAGACTAGGTTCCCCAACATCTGGATTGAACCTGAAAAGCCTAAGGAAAAGGGGGAATGAGGTACAAATGAGAAGCAAAAGGCATTGCTGACGGCACCATTGGCACAAAGAAGGTTCTGAAGCCCAGATTTTGCCTGCCTCGGATTCTCTTCTCCTTGTCTCTCTCCAACACCAAAGGTTTCTCTTTGGGGCAAAGAGGGAGGATTAAAGCTTAAAACACAGCGCTTGGTACAGGGGATTCCAGTTCATGGGATCAATTGAAATCACTTGCCAAATAACTTGAGAATTTTCTCCCCTTTTCAATGGACATGTATCTATTAAGCAACTGCTACATTCAAGGTGCTGGGATAGGTTCTGGCCACAGGGGAGAAGATCTGAGCCTGGGATTTTATTGGTGAAGGTAACTCAACAAAGAAGAAATTGCTTCTTCCAACACGGGTCAGAACCTCTTTGGAGACTTAGAAAGTCACTGGCTGAGAAAAGGCCATCATAGGCTGCTCTTCTTCCCAGGAAGATAGGAGCTTATGTTCTACTCCAGAAGAAACAATAGGTACACAGATAAGTAACAAGGGAACTAATACCAAAAAAAGGGTTTTCATGGAAGGGAAGGAGTATTAGCTATGAGAATTTGAAATGCCTCTGGAATATCCAATTTTAGATGTCCTAATGGCAATAGGTTATTCAAAAGAGGAAGTTCAAAAAGAAACTCATCTGCTTGTCACAGTGAGATTCTATTCTACCTTTTCAGGCTTATTTCACATTCTCTTTCAGGCACTGGGCAGTTTGTTCTTCCTGTTATATGACATTTCATTTCCCACCTCCAAAACTTTGCCCAGGCTGTCTCCTATACTTCGAATATACTCCATCCTCAAATTTACCTTACTGAATCCCTAGTTTCCTTCAAAACTTAACTCAAGTGCTACCCCCAAGTCCTCTCATGGTTCAATATCCATTCCTAAGAAATTATGTGGAATATATTTAGTATTTTAAATTTTAAATTCCTTTTTATATCAAAACTATCTCGTACTGGCTAAGAAATAGAAGGGGAGATCAGTGGAACACAGCAGACCTACAACAAACAGTGATAACTCTATGTATGGGGAAGAAAGTGCTGCGATATCTGGGAATAAATTTCATTAAATAAATAAAATTTAAAATAAAAAGAAATTCCTATTTCTATTCAACCCTTTCCCCAATGAAATGTACCCTTTGAAGGCAAGGGACAGAAGCAGCATATTTGAGTGAAAGGAGTTCTGGAGTCAGAGGAGATTTGAGTTCAAGTCCTGCCTGTTATACTTACTGGCTGTGTGACCTTGGCCAAGTCATATTAACTACTTCTACCTCAGGTTCCTCAACTGTAAATAGAGGAGGTTGGACTAGCTAGCCTCTGAGGTCTCTTCCTATTCTCCTGTAATTATTTTGTTTTCTTTCTGTCTTTGGATCTGCAGCATCTAGTATAGTGGCCAGCATGTTGTAAGTGTTTAAAGGAATAATACTTACTGAACTAAACTTACTGAAAAGTCATGAGAAAGATAAGGGCTGCCTATGCTGATATGGGAGTCCTCCACTCAGAAATGATCAATGAAAAGATGAGATCAGCCAAAGAGAAAGTGGAGAAGACAGAGGAAAGGGCAGAAGCAGAACCCTGAGAGATACTCATATAAGAGCCATGGGAACATAGATGCCGATGTGAGAAAGCAAAGCACCAAAGAACTATCAGTCAGGGAGGAGGAGAATCAGGAGACCACAAAGCCCCAGGGAGGAGAGGATATCCAGGAGGAAGAGGAGGCACACAATAACATAATAAATTACACTTGCCAAATGAGAGATCTTTGGTAACCTTGGAGAGTAATCCAGACAAATGGTGGAAGGATATAAAGTCAGAATGCAAGTGGAAGAGAAGAAAGTAGGGAATTAAGGCAGGAGAAGTAACATGAACCCTGTCTTCTAGGAGTCTGACAGTGAAAGAGAAGACAGTGAGGATGATGACAGGAGGGGATAACAGAATCAATTTAATTCAACAAGCAACTATCTAAGAGGTGTTTACTAAACCCAAGAATCATTCTAGCTAGGAATATAAAAGCAAAAATGGAGAATACTCCCTATATCCAAGCTGCTAAGGCCCTTACATCATAGATTGCCTTGTATCTACTCTGTATATATGCCCTAGATATACTATACACCTAATTCTTTACATGTTGTTGTCTCTTTCACTTTGGGGGGCTTTATGACCATTCTTTGTACATTTAGAGCTTAGCACAGTTCTTGGCACGACAACACAAATGACTGGTAACTGTGTCCTCAAGGCATTTACATTTTACAGGGGGAAGGGAAACAACCTGGACCCAGATAAACAAGTAATAGACTGCAAATCCAAAATTATTTGGAGGGAGAGTGGTAGAATAACTGGGTTTCGTGGAGGAGATGGCCTTTGATCTGAGCTTTGAATGACGATAAAGAAATTGACGGGTTAGGTTTTTCACACAAAAGAAGTGTATTTTTTCAAAGGATATAGGGGACCTGGACATGTTTGTAGGTAGCAGTAAAGGAATTAGTTGATAAAGGGAGACTGAAGTTTTCAAAAATAGAGAGAACATAATCAAAGAAGTGGACTCCTAGAGGAATTTGCAATGGCTGGGATCAGGAGCCTTGACAAGAAGGGCCACCTCCTCTGCAGAGACTAGATAAAAGGGAAGAAGGGAAGAGTGATGTGGAGAGGATTGCCTGCCTACCACAGGGACAATTAATATAAATTTGGGGAAAACAGTTCCAGGATAATAACATGATTTCCCTGTATACACATTTCTCAGTGTAGATGAAGACATAAAAAATTTTTAGTGTAGTTCGAGCTGGAGGGGACACATCAGGCAGCATCTCCTAGGATCATATAATCATCATTTCAAAAGACTTGCATGATGGGGAGAGAGAATGGTCAATAAGTTAACAGATCAAGTTAAGTTGGCAGTTCACTAACACCTCAAAACAGAATTCACAGATGGCCTTGATGGGTGACTGGACCAGATAAGAGCCTTCATGGAAAGGAAAAACAAATTGCTTAGAACCAGGTTAGGAGGGCTTTGGGAGACACCGTAAGCAAAACTACAGCAGAAACATACTGAGTCTAGAAGATCCCACAGAAGGCCATGTAATAAAAGCCAAGGTGATAAAATTCAATTGAATTTAGAATCCCATGGTGCTAAATGTAAAGGTGCATGGCATAGGAACAAGAACTAATAGCTCGGTATCACTACATACAGCACTGGTGAGGCTATTTATCAGGGGATTTTACAAAGAGATACTCAGTCTATCAGCGCATACCTCCATGACAGCTGGCTTCTCCATGGAGGAAGGAAAATTAAGGAATGGAAGTTTTAATGTCCTAATTATACAGGAATGCCAAATATTCTGGTGTGTTAATTGGGTAAGTCAGTTAATCCAAAGAGAGGAGTTTAAAATGTACCAGGCTAGCAAAATTTTTGGTGTAACAGCAGTGATTGCAGGATGGCCAGGATACTCAGATCCTCATCACCCTTCTTCCTTTTCCCTTCCTCTTTTTGCTCTGGAGATTCAATCTTCCCTATCCTGTTACAACTGTAAAGAATAAAATTTAGGGGAGAGGGGGAGACTGAGGCAGGTAGAAATTAGTTTCTCTCTGCAAGGAATATTATAATTTTTAGAGGTTTATTAAAGTTTAAAGATTAAGAATATACAAGTAAGAAACATGTGCCTAGGCCAGAGGCCTAGACAAAATAACCTCACATCATGGAAGAGACGCCTCTGCTCCAAACTCGGAAGTCCAAAAAAAAGGCCAAACCCTTCAAAAGCCTTTGCTTAAATATCTTCTCGATCTCGGCCCAGGTGAGATTACAAGGCATTCTGGGGAAGTGGAGCAAAGGCTCATGGGGATTGTAGTCCTGTATTCGAGTCTATTTTTTACATCCCCCCGTGTGATCATTTGTGGAAAAATTAATTTTTCCCCAAAAGGATCATAAAAACATAATAAACTTAAAAGATTACAATAGTGTGAGGATAAGAGAAAAAAGAATAAAACCAATAATTTCTGAACACATTGACAAAAAGCCGTTAGGGGGCAGTCCCCTTTGGCATGAAAGTATACATACAAATAAATGTTCAATCAACCACACCCAAAGTTCAATTTTGTGCAACTTGTGGTCTGGAGGCTTCTTCATGATGGCTTCTCCAACAGTTCAGTTTCTGAATTCAGGGAAGTAGCATCTTCTTTACCTAAAATTCTTCTCAAAAAGAATTTAAACTTTGCAATTTAAATAATGATATTTTTTACATTCCCCCGTGTTGTGGGTGATTGATCAAAATCCCCAAAATTCTCAATAGCCCAATTAATTACAATAGCAAACACACTTTCATATTTCACATAAGTTGCTGTGTGACATTTTTAAAACCTATGAATTGATGGACATTTGTCACAATCTTTACAAACATAGCAATCCTTCAACCTTGGTATTTAAACATATTTTTTTAAAACAAAGTAAAACTCATCTTGGGTTTAGAACATAATCAAGAAATCTATATATCATCCTGGTAGAAGTAAAATAGTGAGCTGAAGAGCATAAATGAAGGGGTGCTCCTTGTTCTTGGAGGCTTTTCCCAAGGGTACAAATGCCCTGAAATTAACTGCCCAACTTCCATTCACATGTGGGAAGGTTGGGGGTTATAAAATACATTTCACTTCAGCTACTAGAATGGGCCTTACCTCGTGGTAGGGGCAGGCAAAAATAACCAGACTGTTAAAATTCCAAAAATCATATTTAAAAAACCCTTAAAATCAAATCATTTGAGGTATTTAGCACATTAAAATTCCAAAGGTTGTTAATACAATTATAACCAGTTCTGGAGTCCATCTATCCTCAGCAAAATAGAAAAAAGCTGTTTTTTCATATATGGGCTTATTCACAATATGTGTTCAACACAATTATAGGGGAAAAACAACAGAATTTCAAAATTCAGTACATTCAAAATAAATTCAATCAACCTTCAGTTCAAGCAGAATAATATTGAATCCAGTAATATATGAACTTAAAATCACAAAGTTAAACCTTAAACAAAACAATGCAATAGAATACAGATAATTTTATAAACCATTAGAGTCTGAAATGCCTTAGAATATAGCCTTTAGCCTCTTCAAAGTTCCTTGGGGGTTTTTTTTTTGTTTGTTTGTTTTTATTTATCCATTTAAATGTCTATTGTCCGAAGGTAGAGTAGTAAAGGCTAGGCTATGGGGTTCAAGGGATCCGTCCAGGGCCCCATAGCTGGGAAGCATCGGAGGCCAGATTTTAACTAGAGACCTCCCGGCTCTGGGCCTGGCTTCCAGTTCGCTGGGCCACCCATTTTCCTCCCCAAAGTTAAAGTTGAATCTTTGGGCTGAGTCTGCTCCCAGACAGGCAGGTAAAATCAATGAAATTGCCAGAAGAGTCAAAAATCCTTTTAAACAGCCCATTGCTATTAAGTTTCTGTTTGAAAAGTCTGTTTCTTCTCTCTAGTCTTTTCTCTCTTTCCCCTCTGATACCCCTGTGGCCAATACCCCCAGCCACGTGGAGGCTTAGCCTAAGGGAAAATTGCCCGTTCTCCTTTCCCTCTCGTCTCTCCCCTCCACCCACGTGGCCAATACTGTTACCAGCTGGTCGCAATGAGTCCTGAGCGATCTGCTCCAAAGATCTGGGTGATGAGCCGGCTGGGGTTGTGCTCGAGGGTCTGGGGCGCAGAAATAGGCAGGCAGTGGTTGGTGAGAGGCCAGGAGCAGGAGCGGCTGCGGGGGTGGGCAAGGTCGGGACCAGGTACCAGGTGAGGATGATCAGGGCTGCAGGCTGCAGGCAGGAAGCGGCGGGGCCGAGCCAGGTGGGGTGGGCAGCAGGTCCGGAGCCCGTAGCAGCTTTGTGAGGGAAGAAAACCTTGGCCAGAGAGTTATGGCTCAAAAAAATTTCTAGGTACTAGATATTAAAACTGAATTTAAGATCAGAAAAGAAATCAGAAGATTGAAAGTTCTTTTTTTCCCGTAGTGGTTAGCCAAACTGTAAAGAATAAAATTTAGGGGAGAGGGGGAGACTGAGGCAGGTAGAAATTAGTTTCTCTCTGCAAGGAATATTATAATTTTTAGAGGTTTATTAAAGTTTAAAGATTAAGAATATACAAGTAAGAAACATGTGCCTAGGCCAGAGGCCTAGACAAAATAACCTCACATCATGGAAGAGACGCCTCTGCTCCAAACTCGGAAGTCCAAAAAAAAGGCCAAACCCTTCAAAAGCCTTTGCTTAAATATCTTCTCGATCTCGGCCCAGGTGAGATTACAAGGCATTCTGGGGAAGTGGAGCAAAGGCTCATGGGGATTGTAGTCCTGTATTCGAGTCTATTTTTTACACAATGATGAGCTTGCTTCTTGATTTAAGGACAATACAACTGCCCCTCAGCTCTACCTGTAAGTCACTCTGCTGCTATGAATGGAATTTCTTTTAAAAGAATATATCTAGGAGGACAATTGCAATCTCTGGGAGCTCCGGTAGGAAAATTGCTAACCTCTAGGCAGAGGAGTGGCTCACTCCAGTAAATACCTGCTTATTTCTCCCTAATCCTCTGTTTCCTCTTGATAGAGACAAAATTCAGGTAACCAAATAGGTTAGGATAAAGAAGAAACAAGGGGATACTTTAGTGTGGACTAATGAACCGGCACCAAGAGGGGAAGCTGAGGAAAGAGCAAACCATTTCTTTGAACCTTCCTTAGACCTTGAAGAGGTAGATATAGCCAACAACTTCAATGAAAGCCTTCTGCTCCAAGATCCTGTGGGAGCCAATGGGCCTCTCCTGTCTCTCCCTTATTGGCTGCAACTCAGCTTTCCTTTTTCTGTCATTTTCCCTGGTCCCATACAACCCTTGATTGTGAATGTCCCTTTAAGAACATTTATGTTTGATTCAAGGCTGTATTTTGGCTTAAAGATCCGGATAGTTGGACCTTGTTCTCAAGGCTGAGAGGGAATAGCTACCCCTCTGAACTACAAATTCCAAGATGCCAGCAGTTTTCAAACCTCTATTACATTAAAAACATTTTTCTAAGTTAAAAACACCAATTCTCATAGAAATATATCCACAGGACATATGTGAATATACATGAGAACCCCAAGAAACACTTTTCACAATTGTGAGATTATTAGCCCGCCACTTTCCTTAGTTGTTTGATAAAGAGCAAATTTTCAAACTGACAGGAGCTAAGGGAAATAATGTGTTTGTTCAAGATTTCTCCTGGATAAATAAATGTGAGACACCCAGAGGAAATGCCTGGAAACTTAAAATGCAATTTGTTTAACCACAGGTAATTAGAATAAATTTACAAGCAGCACAGAAAAAAACATTTTTCTTTTTTTTTAAGAAACATTTTTCAACAGGCTCACAAACTCCAATTTTTTCAACCAAATCAATGACTGTTTTAACATAAGACTCTTCTAAGCAAGAACGTCCAGCTACCAGTGCAATTTGGCACCTTCTCAGGGACTTAGTCTTAAAGAGTTGCCCTAGGAATATTGAGGCACTAAGTGACTTGCCTGGGGTCACATAGCCAGTATATGTCAGAGGTGGGTTTGAATCTAGATCTTCCTGGCTCAGAAGTCAAGTCTCTAACCACTCCTCCATGCCACTGCTCAGTAACTAAATATACATAGATCATCTTAATAGAGCTACATTGGCAAGTTCAACTTCCTTTAATTTAGCCCCATCACACAAGTACCATCACTACATTTTTTGAGTTATATGATCCAACTTCCCATTAGCTGCCAATCAATTTTCCAAAACTATTTTTATTTAAGTTGAATTATGCCCTGATTTTTCATGTTCCTAAGAGTATACTTTGTATCCCTTTAAAAACCATTGAGCTATTCCAAGTGATTAATTTTGCTTCTTTGCATTTAGTGGGTCACCTCCACTGGCCATACATATCTCATGGCAATCTAGCTAATCATATTCAAGGACTCTTGCTACCACTAAGACCAATGTGAGTACTTTGGCAAGTCCGTTTTTGCTATCTCCAGAAATTGCAATTTCCTCATTGCAATCTGGAAAGTTCTCTCCAAAGACTCTTCACACTGCAAATAAATGAAAGAACACAAAAATAGCACAGTAAAGACTTCGGTTACCCTCCTTGCAATCAAGAGGCAGGAAACATTATGAGAGCATAGATGAATCCAACATACATGCCTCAAAAGAGATGAAGGTAAGCTATTTCCCAAAGCATCTTTTTAAAAAAGAAAATTGCAAAAGATCCTCATGAATGTCTTTGGGGAGGCTACAAGACCAGGAGTTGGGATTCCATAGATAAAATCCCAACTAAGACATTAAAGACAGAGGAGTTTAATCCAGGAGGCCTGCCACATCAATGGGAGCAAAGTGAGCATAAGAAAGACTCATTCTTCCTTCATTTCCTTATATTTAGTCACCTACAAAAACCATACCCTTTAAGTGGTCAACTCAGCAGGAATTTAAAAAGTGGCTTGAAATGTAAAATAGGAAAAATGAGATAAATTTCATAATTATTCAAAAAGGTGAGTGTGAAATAATCTGGTTGTCAGACTTCAGCCCTTCTTGAGCCATTTTCTAGACAGATTCAGAAATCCAAATGCTTTAATGAAGCTAGTCTCCCTCCATGTTTTCAGTTGGCTATAGGTCAGTTGTTCAGTGGTCAGTATGATAGACGAATAGTAAACATTAATAAAACCAAACTGGCTACCATTGGAAAAGTTACCAGCGTCTTGGTATTTGGTATTAGTTGTTCAGTAAAGATAATAGGGGATTGGTAACACACATGAAAACAATGATTTAGTGCAGTGTGGACACTTTCTATGGAATTGCTGTTCATCACTAGTAAGATAACTGAAGATCTCTAGAAAAGGCTAGAAATGAGTCCAAGACATTCACATGGGAAATCCAGGCTAAAGGAACAACTCATTAACACATGATGTTATTGATAAATGTCAGCTTGTGGACACACAAATAATATTAAGATTTCAAGGATCTATAGTCAAGAGTGTAAATATCGCCTTTACCAAAAGAGACAGTAACCTTTCTAAACCTTAGTAGCTTAAAAATGCATAATCCTGATTCCAATTTGATGATGAGCCTCTTCTGCCTTAGCTAGGTTGATCCTGGGAAAACATAAAGTCCACTGCCAAGACTACATTCAAGGCCCTCCTACCTTGGTAAGGAACTATCAAAACTCACCCTACACTGGCCTGGCCTTTGAGAAGTCAATGTAACCTCCATGTCATACTTAGGTATTTGAAGAGGATCATAAACCACTTTATAAGGGAGATATTTATTATACAGAATGATATACACATATCTACATGCCAGCATCAAAAACTTTGAACAGTGTATGTAAAATTCAATATAAAATAAGCTGTATCTAGTTTTAAGAAATAGGAACTAGGAACGTTAGCACAGATACTTTCATCATCTAACCTTTTTCCCTAAAGCAATATGATAAACATTATTTTAAAAAGCAGTCTGTACTGAAAGACAGTCTATCCAAATGAACATTAAAACTGGGGAAATATGCAAATTCCTTTAGGCTTACATATCTCATTGTTGTTAATGGCTTTAATTACATTTCTTTCTAAGCACATACACTGAAATTGGTTAATTTGTCATTCAATCATGCCTTTAAATCCAGACTGTCTAGGGCAGATGTGACACCAATAACTGAATAAATGGAAATCGAGAAAGTTCCTACATTGCATTTACAGGAAGCACTGCTTGGTGATTTTGAAATTCAGAAGGGGAAACCAACAAGTGGGTCAATTTTGTTACTCTAGTGATAAATTTAAAATACATTTAAAAAAAAACACCATATAAAAGAAGTTCATGGTTTTATATACAATTCTATTTTTTATTATCTTTGTATAACTAAGGGTTCATGATAGTATTTAAGTTCATATAAAAAAGTACATAAAGGGTTGATGAATTACAGTGATATGAGTGTATACATCACAATGATGTGTGTGGTGGGTATGTAGAAGGATGAAGAAAGAACCAAGTGATTGAAAGTGTTATTTATATACAGAATTTCCTCTCCTTTCAAGTTTCAGAAGAAAAACTGAGTTATCCCCAGATTATATACTCTTGTTGTATCCCCAAAGGATTCATTGGTTCTGTTTCTTTTGTCTATACTGACAGTCATGGGGAGGTAAAAGGAAGATATATAAACAAGTGGATCAACAGCTATGCTGTGAAGATAATTTTAGGGTTGTGACTTAAAATCTAGATTTAATTGGCTGCCAGGGGAAATCCCAAATAAAATGTCCAAGTCAGTCTGGAAATTTATAGTAATTTAATTAATATAGAGGGAAGGAATTTAAGGAGAAGGAGGAAAGAGTATATAGGAATTCTCCTGCCTGGCCTGTGCCAGGGGGAGTTTAAAATTCTTGCCTCTAGGTTTCTGAAGAAGATTAGTAGTAGTAGTAGTAGTCTCTCAGTAACCGAGGATGACGATTGTCTTTGTGCATTTTCATCTATGGTAGGATAGATGAGTGTGCATAAAGACACTTGTGCATGAAAGAGATTTAAGTGGAAAAGTTGATGCACAGAGACGAGAGATAGATCACCTAAGAATGATAACTTGACCGATGCTAATGTTAAAAAAATGGCAAGTCTCCCCTGTATTGTGAAGACCTATGGAAGTACACGAACAAGAATCCCATAATATTAGAAGGCATAGATGGGTTGGAAATACAGATGGCAGACCCATTAAAGTACTGAAGGAGACTAAATTAACTCTTTTAGTAGCTGTGTTAAGCGACTGGCTCATAATGAGCTCTCCTAATTTTTCCCATGAAGTTCTCCCCTAGACAAGTCTCTTCTACTCTATGCTTTTACAATTTAAAAGAAATCCTAAATCCCAAACTTTATCTTTATCTCTGTTAAATTTCATATTAGTGGTTTCATCAGCCATCACAGCAAAAGGATCTTAGATCAAGGGATTTAAGAGGATGTTCACTAGGAATTCTTTAATGGTACCTTCAGCAGTAAATCATGATCCAATTATGTTATAAATATATTTTTTCCTCTTTGACTATAAGCATGTGCAAGTTTAAAGTATTAAAGGCTTGATTCTGGGTGATTTGGAGTTCAGTGGGGACAAAAGTTATCACTATATTTACTATAAACACATCTTTTAAGAATATTATGAGTAGTATATTAAATTATCCTGGGGCTTCCCAATACTTGTTTTTGTGGTTGTTGAAAGAGGTTCTAGCAAAAAAAAATGTTAGGAACCACTGCCCTAGGTCAAATCTGTCTTTTGTACTGTTTTGCTTCTGCCCCAGGGGCAACTCCCTAAGCCAACGTATTTGGGTCAAAGTGAGCAAATTCCTTTCACATAGCCTTGTGCTCTAGATAGCTAACATCAGGGCTCTGAAAACTATGCTAGAGTTTCCTTTGAGCAAGATTAAAGTCTCTGCATAGGTCTTGAACACTTTGTTCTGCATTCCTGCAGGTACACATGAATTCCTGCTCTCTGTACCTTATTACCAGAAGAAAGTTGGAAGACACTAAGCATGTCAAGCTCCAAACAAAAAGAAACTTAATAAACAGTAGATCAGAAAAGTCTTGTTACTGATGGAGCAGTAATGTGAAAGTCAGCCATCTGTGTAGGAATAGCATCCTCTACAGTCAGACACAACTGGAAAAATGACTCAACAATCACAAAATTAGAGCAAAGGCAAAAATCAACATCAGATCAGAAAAAAAAGGTTAAAATTGAGAAGATGGTATAGCAGATTCAGTGAGATTTGTCAAATAAGTCATTGATACTGGGGAAAAAAGAGGGGAGAGATGGGAAAAGGCAGAAATATTGACCAGATTAATTATCATTACCCTTAAAAATTTTAACTGATGTAAAGAAGTTGCTCTATCAAGAAAGCTCCAAAAGCTTTAGAAATAGCTATAGCCAATAAACATTTCATCTTCTTTGTAGGAACATAGATTTTGAGCTGAAAGGGAACTTAAAGGCTGTCAAGCCCAATCCTCCTGTTCTAACATTAAGGAAACTAAGGCAAAGCAAAATTAACTGACTTGATCAGGGTCATACATCTGTTAAGTCTTGTAAAGATTAATTTGTAACCCCTGCCAATTTTTAGATTTAATCACCAAAAGTGTAAACACCCTACTTAAAAGTTGAGTATGGAGATCTGCCCATTTTTAGATCTCAGCACCAAAAGTGTAAACATCCCACGTAATCACTGAGTGGGAGGTCTGTGACCAATGTGTGCGATAGTGAGTGACAAATCAGAATTAAAATAACTGCCCCTGGGCAGTCCTAAGGCAGGACTTCATGTTTATAATTTCCCACCATGTTCCTCTGTAGTGTTTTAGAAATGAGTTTTTAGTATAAACTGGTATTACTAATGGCTGTTATATCTCTTTGCTTGACAAAGATAAAGGTAACTTTGTGGTTTTTGTCAATTAGTCATGTAGGACTCTTCATGACTACTTTGGGATTTTCTTGGCAAAGACACTGGAATGGTTTGCCATTTCCTTCTCCAGGTCATTTTATGTATGAAGAAACTGAGGTGAACAGGGTTAAGTGACTTACCTAGGGTCACATAGCTAGAAAGTGTCTGATACCAGATTTGAACTCAGATTTTCCTCACTCCAGGCTCAGTGCCTATCCACTGTGCCACCTCCCTGCCCATATGGAGGCAACATAGTACAGTATATTGGGTACTAAAGTGGGTATCAGAAAGACCTGTTCAAATCCTGCCTCCAGACTGTAAGGGGTAAAGGTATTAATTTTATAAAAGGGTTGGACTGGGTTATATTTAAAATAGGGTCACCAGGAATTTATATTAATTCCAAAGAGATTTATTTACTATTTATTTAGAAAATATAGAAAGAGTAAGAAAATCTGAAAGAGGTTAGGGTAAGATATCTAGCTTAAGCACTAAGTAATCAACTCCTGGCCCCTGACTCAACCCGGGCAGGGAGAGTTAGTAGGCCTTGGCAAAGCAAAAGACCTGGGGAAGTCTCCCGAGGTAAGTTTCTTCAGAAAATCTAATATGAAAGGAGTCAGCCTTTCACTTACCATGTCTTGGGTCCAGTCAGCAGATTCTCCACCAGCCTCTACTCCAAAAGAAAGAAAGAACTGCCAGTCCAACCCCTTCAGGAAGTTGTAACTCCCTTTTAAAGACTTTATCTTGCATCACTTCCTGTACCTTCCCCTAATTCTATGTTTACCAATCACAGTTGAAGCCCTGCTTTAGGACTTCCCAGGGGAAGTTAGTTTAATTCTGAAGAAGATTAGAGGCTTCTAAAAGGATAAAGTTGGAAAAGTAAAGGAGGGAAACTCAGCCAGAAACTCACCACCAAACCGGGTAATAGCTTTTAGCCACGTTAAGATGCCAAAAAGGCCCAGAATGTTGCTATCAGCCAACTCTCTGTTGCAAAAGGTACTGGAGAGAGGAAATGAGCCAATATATAGACCTTTCACTCTTGTGTCTCCTCCTCTAAATGTCCATTCTTTTTAGTTCTCATCTTCTTTGATTAGATTATATCTTTAGAGTTACTTAACACTTCTTTGTTAAGTTCACCTTTTGTGAGTTACTTAACCTTTTTGTGATTAATTTAACCTTTATAGTTACTTAACACCTTTTTGTATTAAGATCTTAAAATAGACTTAGCTTAAAGTTCTAGCTTCACTATAAGGTAATAAGTTAAGGTTAAGTACCTTCATTGTTCAATCAGGAGATTATAACTTTATCTTCCCCTAAAGTACAGTCTAAGTAGGGTGGAGTAATTTAGAGTTCCCTAGATATTCCTGATTTTGTTAAACTAAGTATCTTCATTGTTACAATCAGGAAATAGCTAAATCCAATCTTCACAATGCTGAATCACAATAGTCCTAACCTTTTCTCTCTTTAAGTCCCCCCTCACTCCAGACTTCCCAATGCCAAGGATAAATATCTCAGTGATGCTTTTTTAAAAAATATATTTTATTTGATCATTTCCAAGCATTATTCGTTAAAGACATAGATCATTTTCTTTTCCTCCCCCCCACCCCCCATAGCCGACGCGTAAGTCCACTGGGCATTAGATGTTTTCTTGATTTGAACCCATTGCTTTGTTGATAGTATTTGCATTAAAGTGTTCATTTAGAGTCTATCCTATGTCATGTCCCCTCAACCTATGTATTCAGGCAGTTGCTTTTTCTCGGTGTTTCCTCAGTGATGCTTTTAATTGAGTACTTTGTCTGTCCAAGGAAAGATAAGGCACATTTCATGTGATAAGAGAATGTTCCCAAGTAAAAACACTCTGTCTCCAGCTTTAAATCTTTTGGATGGTCTTAAAGGACCAAGAAGGCCTCTACTGGAAGCTGGAATTACCATTTCAAAATAGAAAAAAAAGTGTGTATGTTAGGGAATTGGGAATCATCCAGGGAGGAAATAGACTTATTTTTTAAATCCTTACCTTCTGTCTAAGAATTAATACTGTGTATTGATTCCAAGGCAAAGGAGAACTCCCATCTCTAGGCCTGGCTCTCATCCATTGAGCCACCTAACTGTCTCCAAAAATAGGGTCCTGATTTTCTTCTCAAAATGGGGCATCAGACACAGAGTTTGTCTTTCTTTGCCTCTAGAAGACAGTGAAACTTTCAGGAAACAATGATTATCCCCCCCCCAGTACAGTGTGCATATTTGATCATCTTTTAGCCCCTTCAAACTATTCATCCCTTTCAGTAGCCCCACCAGTGACAGTGCTGACTTCAAATCAGACTAGGGACTCCAGGTTTCCTATCTGGTCTAGCTTCCATGATATTTTACTTAAAGAAGGCAGAATTTGGTGTATATGCAGCCCATTAAGTGGTATTTCCTTTAGGCCCTATTTCTTTATTATGACTTCTTGAATGGGTTGTAGGAACTCAGTGATGTTTACAAATAACTCTACAGTTTCTTCACTGTGCAGTGTTTACACAGAACCTGAAGTTACTGTAACTGGAAGTCCTGGGCTGTAGAAGAAAACGTAAACATCTTGGGGGCATGGAGTGATTTGCATCTTTCATTTGTATCCCTGGCATCTAAAGTATCTTCATGCACACAGCTAGTGCTTAATAAATTTTCAGTGGATTTGGACTGAGTAAAACTGTTCCCCAGGATCTACCTCATCAAGCAGAGGAAACCATGGCAACAATGATTTTTCTCAGATTTTGAAAATGGCCCTTTTCATTCCAGACTCATGTTCAAACTCAGATTTCTCAAGTCAGGTCTGACTCCAAAAAGAAACGTATATTGCAAATGACACTTAATTTATGTATTTCAGCTAATCTTCTGGATACATAAGTGACTAAACCTGACTATTAATGAGACTAGCTGCATTTACGTTAGTTCAAGTAGTCTTGGAGGATCCTCAGATTTGAAGCCTAGTGGTGAAACTTTATGAGATACCCTGACCCTCTCTTTCACTATTAGTTTCTTTTATGGTCTCCTTTTTATATTCCAGTGAGGTAGGAAGCACATAAATTGGCTACTTCCATAAAATCACATAATTTAATGTTTATGTGATGCTAAGAGTATGTCTGCTCAGTGCAAAAAAAATATGTAGCTAGTGTTGTGATATTTCAGTTAGTTTGAGAAAGGAAAAATTCAATCACTCAACTGATTGTTTTGCCTCTCTGACAACTGTTTGATTAATTTTTCCTCTACAATTTCTTTTAGTCTTGGCCTGAGTAGGTCAGAATAAGAAAGAAATGGGCAAATCAACTACATGAATACTAGAAAGCAAAAAGGATAGGGTTGCCCTAAAGAATGGTCTTTGGGAATATGAAGACTTTGCCATCTTCTTGGATACACAGTAGAACTAGAGAGAATTAATATAAATTCTAGAATGATACATTAACAGCCAAATCAAGAAAGGATTTCCTGATGAGATGAATTTCTTACTGCACTGGGTTACTGAGGGATATGATTAGATCTCTTCTTACTATATTGTGATATGTAATAGAGTCTCAATGGCTGAGGTCACATTGGCATGGCCTTGTGATAGAATGGTATAAAGAACAGAGGAGTTTCATATTTTTTTGTGTTATTATGTATAATTGAAAATATGTTACCCTAAAAAACAAACATTTCCCAGGAGCCCACTGACTTCTTGTCATTACGTACTTCCTATAGACAGGGAATGAATATCCAGTGGGCAGTCCTGCCTGTCTCTTCCTTTGGCATGTACAGTGGTGATGGTAGTGATTGGGGATTTTTAAAGTGGCTAACCAGCCATGGGCACATGGTCTTTATTTTGTAACCTCTTTATTCCTTGATTTCTAATGATCATTTAATAAACCTCCTAAAATATAATAATTATTAAGCTATATTTTTAATTTATATAATTGGCAGTGATGAAGCCTATAAATCCCTTCACAGAATAAAGATTGTAAGTACATAAAACAAAACATGCAGGACTCCAAGGATAGCAATCATATTGAAATACAATTATCAAGATATTTAAAACTAAGTCCATAGACACCAGGGTAAAACTTCCTGGTATAAGACCTTCTAAGATTTGTTCCAGAATAAAGATTCTATAAATGAAACCAATCAACAGTGAACTCAGTTTTGTAAATGAGGTCAGTTTTTTTTTTACCTCTCAGAGCTAAACTCTTCATAAACCTGGACCCATGGAATCTTTGAGGAACCTTAGAGGTCAATGAGGCCAGTCTCCTCCTACCTAATGCTTCTGATCAACTCTATGATGTAACCCATTTCAGCTCATCTCAACTGAATGCCAATTCATTAAATGCTTATTGTATCCAAAGGATTATCATGTGTAGCACTACTTACTGGGTTGGGGAGGTATTTGGGGAGATACAAAGTTTAGATACAATATAGTACCTATTCACAGAAAGCTTTGATTTATTAATTTTTGCTGTCTTGTGAGATCATTAGCTTCTACTTGCCCAATTCTAGTATTCAAAGACTGGTTTTCAGCTATGATCTTTTGATTTTCCTTTTCAGTTTGGTCTATGCTACTTTTTATGGCTTCCAACAGGTCAATTCTGGTCTCCAATTTGCTTATTACTTCATGTGATTTCTGTGCTTCTTTTTCCAAGTGGGTGATTCTGTCTTTTAAACTGTTATTTTCTAACAACTAAATCATATGGGTCAGTGGGGCTATGACTGGGAAAATAGACTCTAAAAGATCACTCTAGTGCAAATATTAATAATAAGGAAATGGGTCTTGATCATGACACATGCTAAACCCAGTGGAATTGCACATGAGATATGGGAGGGATTGGGGGAGGGGAGGGAAGGAACATGAGTCTTGTAACCATGGAAAATTATTCTAAATCATCTAATTAAATAAAATAAAAAAAACAAACAAAATAGTATTCTCTTTTTGAATTGCTTTCATTTCTATATCCCACTTTTTCCCCATTTATCTTCTATCTTTCTTACTTGGTTCTTGAACTCCAGTTTGAGTTACTCGAGAGCTTGTGATCAATTTCCATTTTTTTTTGAAAGTCGATGTATTTGCTTGTTTGTCACTCTCTGCTGTCGTTTCTGTATTCTGCTCCTTTTTCACCATAGAAGTTATCCAGGGTCAAACACTTTTTCTGTTGGAGTTTCTTTTGGTACTTGCGGATTGTGGTTCCTTTGTGTTGGTAGCCATTGCTGTGCTTGTTTTTTTTTCTTTTTCTCTGTATTATCTTGGCTTCTCAGCCAGAACTCTGAGTGAGGTGGGCAGGCAATTCTTGGCGTAGTAGGCTTGACAGAGTCTTGTCCTGAGGCTATTTTTCCAGTCTCCATTGCATCTGCCACAGCCAGCCTGGGTCTGCCCTGTCTTTGTGCCCACACTTCCTGCTCCCCAGCCTCGGGTCCCAAGTCCCACCGCCAAGGCCCTGTGATGCCCTCAGGGGTAAGGCTGTGGTGCCCTCAGCCTGCCCCGAAGAATTTAGAGATTGCCCTGGCCCTTGCTCTGACTCTGTCATGTTAGATGGTATAGGAGAGGAGTGATCAGTTCATGCTTTGGTAGGTCTAGTTTTACCCCCTTATAGTGTGCAAATGCCCCCAAACTGCCTACTTTCAAGGCTATGCTCTGTGGCAGAGTCCCTTCACTCATCTGATTTTGATTTTTATCATTTTGTGATGCTTTGTATTGGTCAGTTGTGAGGAGAGTATGGCCCTTCCTTCTACTCTGTTGCCATCTTAGCCCGGAAGTCCACAGAAAGCTTTGGATGAACAGATACATACATCTAGAGTGTTTTGGAAACGTAACATGGCAGAATATAATTGAGCACAAAATCAGGGTTTACAAACTATAAGCCTTCTAATACTTACTTATAACACTAACACACCTTCTCTAGGTGTGCAGAAAACAACCTAGCCTCTTCTCATTCTGTGTAAATCAGACATATTATCCCATAAATCCTCCATGGGGGAGGGGCGATTCAATGTGTTGAGAACATTCCTCTAGAGATCATGACATTATATGGATATCAACAGAATGCTCAGGCCAACCATTTGTTTATCTTTTACTTCTGCTACCTATCTATCCTATCACTTCTTTTTTCCATTTACAGCTCTCTTTGGTGATAACAAAGCTAGCATTCATATAGCACTTTGAGGTTTGCAAAGCACTTTACATACATTATCTCATTAGGTAAGTTCTATTATTATTCTCATTTTATAAATGAGTAAACTGAGGCTCAGAGAGGTTAAATGCAACCCCCCAGGGTCATATAGCTAGAAAGAAAGAGGTAGAATTTCAACTCAAAAACTCTAAGGCCAACGCTATCCAATGTTTTGAACCTAACACAGTCTTTGGAGATCTAATATTTTGATTCCTAAGACACTATGGTACTCTATGATTCACAAACCATATGGCATCACTGGAAGAATACTATGCAAATAAATGATGGACCTTTATTTGAAGGAGTAGCTGCAGGTCACTGAAAAGCCTGTGCAGCTTCTTAGATGTGATCCAGACCCCTTCTCCCTTCTATTCAACTGGTCCCAGCTTATTGTTCCTCTGCAGCAGACTCCATGGCAACCTTCTAGCTCTTTAACAAAGTGAAGGTTTTGTTTTGATTTTTTTTTCCATGATTTGGAAAGCAAATGTGATTATATACTTCATGGAGACCACTTGGCTATGGTGATTTTTCTTTACATTAAAGTCACAGCAAAAGTCTGTTTTCACCAGTGTTCTGAGATTCAAGGTTATTTGGTATGGCTCCTTCTCCTTAAGGCATATATTAAGATCCTTTTCCAGTCCAGGAGAGTTCCTGAGGATATACTTGTGTTTAATGTCTCATACAGCTAACAGAGTTAAATATTTATCAGTGTTTAACCAAATCTTAAATTACATGGAGCAGTCAACAATGGAAAAAAGGCTTTGAGCTTATTTTATTATTGCAAGGTGGTACTACTACCCTACAATATAAACAAGCAAAATAATAAATATTATATATGAACAGACCCACATTGTGCATTAGGGGGACCTATTTAGCATAATGCATGGTAAATTAGTTGCAAAACTCCCATTAATATTAATGGTGGATACACATCTAAATCCCAGTGTATCACAATTAAGAGTTTCCCTCATTTGTTCTGGGAAATTGGGAGGCTCAGTATGGCTGAAACGTGTACTGTATTGAGACCACAAGCCATAACACATTCTCTAACAACACCATCAATGGAATAATAAATCTGGTGAGGCTCGAATCTACTTTGTATTTAGTTTAGCCACAAGATAGGAAACTATAAGGTGATAAACATTACTTATAGTGATGAGATGGGAGAAGGCTAACAACCATCAAGTAGCTATTTTTATTATAGATAGATGGAGAAAGCTGTTGAGTGTAAAGAGAACATATTAGAATATATATTGAGAACAGGTTACTTATAATAATAACACATAGACAAAACCACTAGATGTCAAGAAACATCCATCTTCATGTGATATTCAGTAGGGATGGGAAATGATTAAATAGACATATGAAAATACAAAAATAATTTGATAAACACCAAAAAGGGACATGTTATACTCCATTTGGGGAAGGAAGGAAGGAAGGAAGGAAGGAAGGAAGGAAGGAAGGAAGGAAGGAAGGAAGGAAGGAAGGAAGGAAGGAAAGAAAGAAAGAAAGGAAGGAAGAAAGGAAGACAGAGAAAGAAAGAAAGATAGAGAAAGAAAGAAAAAAGAACATGTTTGTGGTTTAATATATAGAAGTTCAAGTGCATCTCAACTCCTTTGATATTTGAATTCTTAGCCTGTTTTTCAGGATAACCCTCTCACCATTATAGAAGGTATGGCAGTAGTCATTCTGATTTGGGGTGAATGAAATTAGCAAAAGTGATAGCAACATAATTGTCTGTGCAAAAGAAAGGTATACCATATTTCCTGAATTGATTTAAGGGCACATCCAGAGCATTTTACAAATCAAAAGGCTTACTTGTTACTCTTAACAGCCACATCCAAGTATATGAAGGCTTGAAAAATCAGCCAGCATTTCACATGACTAAATCAGTACTTTTCTTTGGATACGTGAACAGGAGATAGAGGGAACAAAAAAGGCACATAGCCTACTCAGATCCTTAATTGAGACATGTTCATTTAGTCTATGGATCTGCAATGATCTGAGATACAATCCCTCCCTTCCAATTCTTTCTCAAGACTTAATATATATTTCTTTGTATGTCTATCTAATGCTTGCTTCTTGAAGTACATTAGCACTATTTCCATAATACATAAAATTAGCCAAGTTAAGATGATCTGTGCTTCTCAACTGCTTCTGTGGCTTGAGTCTGAGATGAAAATTATCTTTAGCTCCCCCCCCCCCACAATGATCATCAACATAGCATTTGCTCAAGGGAAGGCATGGATCAGCGTTTAAGGACATACACACAACCAGAAGACTAATGATCCCTGCAGACAAGGATCTCAGGGACACTGCCAGGATGAGAAAATTAATCAATTCCTAGTTTTTTTCTTGCATCTCAAACCTTGGAATTAGATGGCAAAACAGAAGGTTTGGAGATATTTTCCAATAAAGTAAAATATCCCCCAACAAATACATGACAAGGTGTCATTAGAGAGCTATCAAGAACATATTACAATTGTTTCCTGAGCTACTGCAGAATCTCTGACTGTAAAGCAGCAGGCAAAGAGGTAAATCCATTTGGATCTTTGAGCACAGGTTCCCAACAGTTTGCATACCAAATCAAGAGGTTTCTGGTTTTTTTCGAAGAGGAAAGGACCCTACACATGAAAGAGGACATTGCACTTTGAGTGACTCCTACTGACTCACAGAGTTGGTCCTAGGAAAATTACTGAGGTAGGTGCAATTTAGGTTGAGTATTTTTGCACTTTCTTATCCATAAGCTAGACTGTTTAGGGCAGTTAGGCAGTACAATGGACAGAGCACTGGCCTGGAGTCAGGAAAACCTCAGTTCAAATCTATCCTTCGAAACTAGCTGTGTGATCTTGGGCAAGTCATTTAAGCCTGTCTGCCTCAGTTTCCTCATCTGTAAAATGAACTGGGGAAGGAAATGGCAAAACACTCCAGGATCTTTGCCAAGAAAACCCAAAAAGGGGTTACAAAGAGTAGGGCATGACTAAAAAATAATAACTTTAGTTGTTCTGAGCCTCATCCTTATTTTTCATTGTAACCCCTCAAGCAAGACAATGTATTCTGGGACATTTTTTCATCCTTTTCTCCCACTGATAAGAAATCTAATTTCTTGTCCTATGAAGGATGACTGAAGCTAAATGTTAGTCTGAGAATTTCATTCATTCAACAAGTATTCCTTAGAAAGAGCCTACTACATGCCAGGCACTGAGGTTGGCACTAGAGACACAAAGGCAAACAACAAAACATTACTGCCCTTAGATACCGCCACTCCTTCGGAAGGAGGGATGACAAAAAGAACAATAATATGCACACAGCTTAATAAATACAAAATGTCTACAAATAAACAAGGTAACCACAGAGAAAGGTAGGTAGTATAGTGGAAAGTGCACGAGCTCTGGAGTCAGGAAGAACTGAATTTGAATTTTTCCACATTTACGAGCAGTATGATTCTGGGCAAGCAACTTAACCTCTATGTGTCTTAATTTATTTATCTGTAATTGAGACTAACAAAAACATCAACATCCTGAGATTAATATAAGCATAAAACAAGGCAATATTTGTTAAACACTTTGTAAACCTTAAAGCACTATAGAAATATTAATCAATGATGACGATGATCATGATTTTGATGACATAAATAGGGAGAGAATATTAAGAACTGGGACAAATGGGATGGAGGCTCATGGTGGACATTCTGCAGGAGCAAGAAGTGGCTCTTGAATTGAACCTTGATGGAAGCTCAGGGTTCTAAGAGGAGGATTTGAGAATGGAGGGTATGCTACACGTGGAGGTAGAAAACAGAATGTTGACTGGGGGAATACCACGTCACCCAATTTGTTTGTAACAGAATCTGAGAAGAGGAATAACATGAAATCAATCCAGAGAGAGAGAACAGAACCGGATGTGAAGGGCTTTCAGCACCAAATGGGACTGCTAGCAGATGGCTTACCATACCCAGTCCAGGTAACACACTCCATGTGAGCATCTTGAGGGCAAATCTATTCCCTCTAGCTTCTGTGCCCCTACCACATTATTATACAGTATAGGAGGCACATTTGTGAGGTTGAAATGAATTTGTTGAATGTGCATTCCTTAAGTGACTTAACCAGAAGTGAATGTATTTTGGGACAAGAGATAAACTCAGGGAGCCTAGGTAGTACCAAAAGCACACAACATAAGGGGCCATCCATAAAGGCAACTTATTCCTATAGTGGAGCTCATGTTCTGGCACCAAAATACTAGATTGAAGAAAAATGATAGTCTTAACCCTTTGATAATTAGTGACTCAACCCTCATTCACTGTCTTTCCTTGGTGAAGTACATTTCTAATGCAGAATGGATTAGAGAATATAAAATCTTTTTTTAGCTTTTTTTAATTAAAAATATTTTATTTTAAAAATATTTTTCCATGGTTACATGATTCATGTCCTCCTCCTCTCCATCCCTTCTTTCCTCCCCGCTCCTAGAGCTGACAAGCAATTCTACTGGATTATACATGTATTACTCAAAACCTATTTCCATATTATTCATTTTTGTACTAGAGTGATCCTTTAAAACCAAAACCCCAAATCATATTCCCCTATAAAAAAGTGATAAATCATAGGTTTTCTTCTGCATTTCTACTCCTACAGTTCTTTCTCTAGATGTGTATAGAGTTCTTTTCTTATAAATCTCTTGGGATTGTCCTGGATCATTGCATTGCTAAACGAAGCAAAATCTATTACATTTGATCACTCCACAATGTTTTGGTTACTGTGTATAATGTTTTCCTGGTTCTGCTCATTTTACTCCACATCAGTTCATGTAGGTCCTTTCAGTTCTTATAGAAATCAGGTGATTCATCATTCCTTATAGCACAGTAGTATTCCATCACCATCATATACCACAATTTGTTCAGCCATTCTCCAATTGAGGGACGGTCCTTCATTTTCCACTTTTTTGCCATCACAAAAAGTGCCACTATAAATATTTTTGTACAAACAGGCCCATCCCCATTTTTTATCTCTTTCAGATACAAACCTAATACTGGTATTACTGGGTCAAAGGGCATGCAGAGAATATCGAATCATTGAATAGCCCATATGAACCAGAGCTCAGAGGTCATTTAATCTACCTTCTGCCTGAGCAAGAATGTCTTTAGCTACACTATGTTCAGAGACTACCTTATTTTTGCTTTAAGTCTTCCTTTATGAGTGAATACTTGCCTTCTTGAAGAAGCCCATTCCACTCTTGGATCAATCTAATCTTTAAGAAGCTTTCTTTTAATACTGATTCTAAGATGGAAGGTAGGGAGTTTTATTTGAAAAAAAAAAAGCTTTTTCTTATTTTAAGTCACAATTTGCTCCTCAGTAGTAATCATATATTCACAAATAATGAGATACCTGCATAAGTGAAATTCGACATGGTTCTAATCCATGAGTTTGACACGAACTGCTAGAAAATCTTGGAAGCTATTTGGTCAAAAATAGGCCCAGAAAAGCAGCTTATACCACATACTACAACACACTTCAAGAGGATATATAACGTAAATATAAAAGACACAATTTCTTTAGAAATTGGAAGAAAATTACAGAAGGTATTTTTCCACAATTGCAGAGGGTTCTACAGCGACCAGCCAGCAACCACTGCATAAAAGGGAAATCTAATGGGTTTGACTTGAGGAGGTGAAGTATGTCTGGAGATAGGGTTAACAAATTAAGAAAGACACACAGATTAGTTGCATGATAAGGAACGGTGCTAGTTCCTTTGATATCTTCCTTTGTAGGGCCTTCAGTGAAGGAAGATATGAATAACCAAGAATACGTGGAATGAAGAATTCCTAGATAGTAATACAAGTGGCCAAGAGTGACTGTAGGAAACAAAAGAACAAAGGAAGAAGATCTTTAGAGATCATAGTGGGGCTCCAGAGAAGGAGCTATCCTGATGGCAGAAAGCCAGAGTCAGAGAGACAAGAGAGAGGAGTCGTGCCCTTCCTGTCTTTTTATTAAGATAATGAGTGAGAGGTACTTAATGCACATGTAACAGCATACAGTGGATTTACATTGGCTTGACTTATCAATGATGTGCAAGCTAGAGGCATGGGTAAAAGCCCGCACTTTCCAAACTCCCAGAACAAAGACCGCATGGCCTGCTCATAAATCATGCCTTGGAATGCTGTCTGACCAGGCCAGAACTAAGCCTTGTGAGGCTCAGGCCCAGAGATTCTTCTGGCCTCTGAGCTGTCTCATTAACTGCTCTGACCAAGTATATTATAATATCAATACATCAACCATATTTTCCAGATGTATATGTCTGGAATCCTACAGGTTCTCAATCAAACAAGGGGAGGAGAGGAGAAAAGAACTAGCCAATTTTGAATACATGAAAACCCATGACCTTCAAAAAGACTTTATTTCCAGAATGACAGAATGATGTATTCTAATAGCAAGATAATTAGATTTTCTCAATTAAAAACAAAGCATATATATACACATATATAGACACATGATATATGTCCATATGCACATATTTACATATTCAAATATATGATGTATATATAGACATATGCATAATATCCACTAGAAATATATATAGACATATGTATCTACAGACATATACATGCTCATATATCCATATATGGACATATGTATGTATGTGTGTGTGCACGTGCATGTATGGCAAAGACCCCTTTCAGACTGCTGTTTTCAGATTTCAAGTGACCTGCTCCCAGATTATAAAATGTGAGTAGCCTATTCTGAAGCTTGTTTAGTAAAATTCTGAATAGTTTAGCACAATACTTGGCACGAAGCTAGTACTCCAAAAAATGCTTTTTTGACTTAACTTGCCTATGAAAACATCAGAGAGGACCTAAAGACTTCTTGCCCCATGCTTGCCTTTTTCTCTGTCATTTTATTCCTGTGACTGGAGACAATGAGAGTTTAAAAGCAAAAATGTCAATACTTCGAAGGAGTTCAGATGTGAAACTGAGTTGAGTCAGTGAGAAGAGTAAGTAGAAACTCTGGCACCAGGAATTAGGGTCCTGCTTGGGAGCCAAGATGCCAGGTGGTCCTAGGGAGTGGGTTCTGGTTCTTTCCAAAGGGGTATGGCGGCAGCCTTGGTCAGGATACCTGAGAGCAGAACCTGAAGGTGGAAGCAGTGGGGACTAGAGTCAAGCTGTGGAGCAGCATCTATGGGAATAAGGTCTGATAGCCAACAACGGGGTCAGCATCTGTTTCAAAGAAGTAGGAAGAATACAAAGTTTGTCAGTGGCTCTTCCACAGTATGAAAGAGGAGAGCTGCCTTCCTTACATGCTCCCTGACTATATGTTCCACTACATGTATGCCTCTCCACTTATAAGCCTTAATAACAATAATAAATAGTAACAATGATGATAATAGCATCTAAAGATCAAGATGTAACCCTAACTTAATACCTGTGTACCTATGGACTAGTCCCTTTTCTAATCTGGGCCTCAGTTTTTTCAACTGTAAAATGAGGAACTTGGACTAGATGAACATGAATATCCTTTCAGGTTTAAATCTATAATACTATGAGCCCAAAGAAAATCTAAATAATAGGAGGTAAAATACTCATGGATGGAATATGTTAATATAAAAAATGAAATTATCTAAATTATCTACAGATTTAGTGCTTTACCAAATCAAACTACCAAGGGGATACATTATAGAAAAGGACCAATAATAATAGCTAATAATGATAGTGAGAATTTATATTGTGCCTTTTAGATTATCCTATTTTATCCTCACTCTAACCTTTTAAGGAAGATTAGAGTATGGATGAGGAAGTCTGAGGAAGAAAGAGGTAAAAATAACTTACTCAAAGTCATCCAGCATGTATCTATGGTGGCATTTGAATTCAAGTTTGGTACTGTAAATTCATGCAGAGGATGAAAATGTCAATAATTTCAAAGAAATCATAACAAAAGCAGGAACGAAGAGGTTTTTTTTATTAAAGCTCTTTTTGATTTCAGTTATAAGGTAGTAATTACTTTTTTTAAAAAATTGGTATTGATTAAAAAACAAATTAAAACTAGATCTGCAAACTAAAAATAAACTAGAGAAGCAAGACCTTGAAACTATAAAATACTTTCAAAAAATGACAGAGAAAAAGGCAAGGATGGGGCAAGAAGTCTTTAGGTCTAATTCAAAATATATTTCCTACAACACCCTTGTGACATAGTCATTGCAAGTATTATCATCCCCATTTGACAGTTGAGGAAGGTCATCCAGAAAGTTAGTAAATTGAACTAAAACTTGAATCCATTTTTTTCTTTCCTCTCCAGGCTCAGTCCTCTTTTTCTGATGCCTATTATCTATGCTGCTTCTCTAAGGCTAAAAAATTAAAACCCTCAGAGTCAACTTTGACCATTTGCAGGACATTATTTTCCATATTTAAAAAAAATCACAAGCATATAGTGAAATCAACCTCAATTGGCAAAAATCATAGAGGAGGGGCATGCTACCAAGAAATAAACAGTGAGCAAAAGGACCTATCAGCAGTTCAAGTAACAATCCATACTACATACAATAAAATCAAAATTTTAAAACTATTATTGATACAGGATTTTAATTAAATTGCTGATTTGTAGATACTGTCACCTACAAAAAATATAATCCAGTTTGCAGAAATCCACTGAAAGATAGAAAACTAATACCATTAGGTTCAACTAATTTAGCTTTCTTGACTACCTTCATGTTCACAGTCCTTTAACCGGTTCAGTTAGAAATGATTCCAGTCCATTGACTTTTAAATTTGAAAAGCCTATAGAAGCTAGACTGCAGAATATCAATGGAGTAAGGGTAAGAGGAATCAATTCTTAATCACTTCTGGAAATGTATAAATAAGCTAAGGGAAGTTTCTTTTCAATTTAATACAAGCATCTATGGGGGAAAAATCACTAATGGCCCTGCCTGCAATTTCAAGATTCATGAATCAAGAATTAAGAAGGATAGTGGTGCTTCTCTGAAAATCCACAGAAGCTTTAGCAGCATCAAGCACAATTAAACAAATCAATGGTTTCATGTTATGGAAGAAGAAAACAACACTGGAAGACACAAGAAATTGCCCAAGAGTCCACTCCCTATTGGGAGTTTGCAATATTGTTTCTTCTAAGATAAAAGGAATACTTCCTATTTGCAAGAAGAATGTTGTTTTTTTTCTTTCCAGCCCCTCTTCTTTCCCAACCTCCATCCCTGTGAAGACCACAGAAATTAAGATATTAAGAAAAGTACATCATAAAATTCAAAACAAGAACTCTCTAGCTGGCCATTAAGTAGGTTAAATGGCAATATGTTTTCAGCCCAGCAGGCAGTGGTTTATTATCCTGATAACACCTTGAAATGAAAAGATAATGTCTTATAAAAAGAGGTTGTTAAATTTGATTGTGTTCAAATCGTACAGCATAGCACACTTTGAATTCACATGGAATGATAAAAATCTCTTTTCCTTTCCAGATGATTTTTGGATTGAGGATAAAAATCCAAAGTAATCACTGTCTCCTCCCCAAAATGTATCTGATCTTGACCTTCCCTCAGACCCAGAGCTAACCTAGGAAACATGGCATTTTGCCTCAGGGCACAAAGATGATTTCTCTCCAAAAAGCCAAACCGGGACTGAACCCACTTCCAGGACTCTAAAGGCCTGGGACACAACCACCCCCATAGTTCTCTCTGTAAAACAGATATATTTTATATATGTAAAACAGATATATTTGTGCATGGACCCTTTCTTAGAATAATGTTTTTACATAATGAAATGACCTGCTAAATTTTAGTAAAAGGTGAAGAAAAATTAAAATGACCTCTCTTACACTTTCATGGACCCCTTGAAACCTTTCCATGGTTCTCTAGCTCATAAGATCTTCCCCTTCCCAAATGATAACACTTACCATAAGACTGTTCTCTGTGCTTCAGGGTTATTACTTCCCCAAAGGAATTTGCTCTATATGCAATTTTGGCTAGTTACTCCTCTCATGCAAAAATGTATAAAATATACAAAGAATTTGAAGGTTGTATAGGCATAGCTATATTAGCTAAGCTAAACCCAAAAGTTTCAGTTTTGGCAGTCATTCCTATTTTCCCAGTGAAAACTGAACAATGTGAAAGGAGGGGTATAGATTTTGAGTTGAGAATCAAAACTGAATAATGATAGTCATTTGAAATTTTTATTCATTATATCTACTTTTAAAATGTTACCATATTTTCACAATCCACACAAACAGTTCTAGTCCCTGGCCCAAGAGAAGGACAGAGCCTGTGCTTAGAGGGGGTACATGCTGTAAAAATGTAGTTTGAGGGAGACGGAGCCAAGATGGCATCATAGTAGCAAGAGCTTCTGAATCTCCTTCCAAATGATCATTGCAAAGCATCTCAAAAGGTCAGAAATCAAAACTGGACAAATAAAGGGGCTCTCCCACTGGATACAGAGATAAGTGTGGGCAGTGAGTGGGGATTTCTGTGCTATAAGGGGGGAAATTGCACTAATCAAAGCACAAGCTGATCACCTCTCTCCCACACCCCTACCATGCCAAAGTTAAGAGTAATGGCCAAGGCAATTTCTAAATTCTTGGAGCTGGCTGAAAGCACCACAGACTTACCCCTGAGGGCAGTTAAAGACCTTGATAGTGAGACTCAAGGCTGAAAAGTGGGGAGCTTGGTCAGCAGAGGGGAGAGCTTGGGCAGAAACACCAAGCAAAAACTCAAGAACTCCAGTGAACTGGACTCAGGCTTTGAAAGAACTCAAAACACAATTCAAAAAACAAATAAGAGAGTCTGAGAACAACTGGGAAAAGAACTTAAAAAGCAAAATAAGTCATCTGGAAACAAAGGAATGTGAACTAAAACAAGAAATAAAATGAAAGATGATCTACAAAGAAAAATAGATTAAAAAGAAAGGGAGAATCAAAAAGCCAGGGAGGAAATTCAGTCTTTAAAAATTATAACTGAACAACTAGAAGCAAATAATTTCACAAGGCAGCAAGAGTCTATAAAACAAAATCAAAAGAATGAAAAAATTGAGGAAAATATGAAATACTTGATTGATAAAAAGACCTGGAAAATAGATCCAGGAGAGACAACTTAAGAATTATTGGACTACCAGGAAATCATGACAAAAGAAAAAGTCTGGACATCATTCCACAGGAAATTTTCCAAGAAAACTGTCCTTATATTCTTGAACAAGAGTGTAAAGTACAGATTGAAAGAATCCACAGATTACCTCCTACATTAAATCCCCAATTGGCAATGTCCAGGAATGTTATAACAAAGTTCAAGAACTTCCCAACCAAGGAAAAGATATTACAAGCTGCTAAAAAGAAACAATAGAGACAATAGGGAGCCATAATCAGTATTACACAGGACCTGACTTTACCCACACTGAAGGGCCACAAGACATGGAATATGATATTCCAGAAAGCAAGGGCACTGGGTCTACAACCAAGAATCAACTATCCAGCAAGAATGATTTTATTCTTGCAGGAGAAAGTATGGCCATTTAATAAAATAAAAAATTTCCAAGCATTCTTGAAGACTAGATGTAAACAGAAAATTTGATGCCCAAATACAGAACTCAAGAGAATCTCCAAAAGGTAATTAAGAAAGGGAAAATTCTTTAAGAGATCCAATAAGTTAAAATAATTTGTATTCCTATATGAAAAGATGATATTGGTCACTCTTAAAAATTATTATCATTATCAGGGTAGCTAAAAGAAGCATACTTAGAGGGTACAATGACAAATTGTATAGGATGATATGGTAAAAAAAACTAGGGATGAAAAAGAAGATAATACTAAGAGAAATGGGAAAAGAGAAAAATGAGGTAAATATATATTTCATAAAGAAGTGCACGGGGGGAGGGTGGGAGAAAACCAATCCAATGGAAGGGTGGAAGAGATTGGCAACAGGTGATACTTAAATCTTACTCTCATTGGAATTGACTCAGAGAGGAAAGAACAATCAGATCTACTAGGGCAGAGAATTGTATTGCGCCCTATAGAGAAGTAGAAGGATAATAAATGGGCTGGTGGGGAGGGGATTAATACAAGGGAGGGAGAGGTTTGGGGGTCATTTAAAATGCACTATAGTAAGAGGAGAAATAATAAGAGGGGAGGTGTAGGAAGGGGAGTAACATTAGGGTTAATGTTAAAAGCAAAAAGTTGGAGGGGAGGATAAGAGGGATAAGAAAAAAGGCAGAATCAAAGGAGGAAGTAAAATGGAGGGGAATACACAGACAGTAATCGTAACTGTGAATGTGAAGGGGTTGAACTCACCAATAAAAAGGAAGCAGATAGCAGAATGGATTAAAAAACAGAATCCTATTATATGTTGTTTAGAAGAAACACACTTGAGGCAGGTAGATATACACAGGGTAGAGGTAAGAGTGTGGAGCAGAATTTACCAGGCTGCAACTAAGACAAAGAAGGCAGGATCAGCAATTATGATCTCAGACAAAGCTAAAGCAAAAATAGATCTCATTAAAAGAGATGAGGAAGGGTTAATTATATATTAATGAAAGGCAGTATAACTAATGAAGGAGTATCAGTGTTCAACATATATGTACCAAATGCTATATAGCATTCAGATTTTTAAAGGAGAGACTAAAGGAGCATAAGGAAGAAATAGATAGTAAAACCATACCAGTGGGTGACCTCAATCTTCCCCTATAAGAATTAGATAAATTGAACAAAAATTAATGAGAAAGAAGTAAGGTAAATGAATGAAATGTCAGAACAATTAGAGCTAATACATATCTGGAGAAAAATAATATAGGGATAAAAAGGAATATACCTTCTTCTCAGCATTTCATGGTACATATACAAAGGTCAACCATGTACTATGGCATAAAATATTGCAAACAAATGTAGGAAAGGAGAAAAAATGAATGTAATTTTCCAGACCATAATACAATAAAAATCATAGTCAATAAGGGCTTATGGAAAGGCAGTTTTAAAATTAATTGGACACCAAATAATCTAATTCTTTAAAACTGGTAAGTCAAAGAACAAATCAAAGAAACAATTACTGATTTCATGGAAGAGAATGAAAATGAGGAAATGACATATGAAAATCTATGGGATGCAGCCAAAGCAGTACTCAGGAGAAAATATATATTCCTGAGTTCATATATAAACAAATAAGAGAAGGAAGAGGTCAATGAATTGGGCATGCAACTTAAAAAATCACAAAGAGAATAAATTAAAAATCTCCAGATAAAACTAAATTGGAAATCTGAAAAAATCCAAAGAGAAATTAATAAAATTGAAAGTAGAAGAACTATTGAACTAATAAAGAAGAGGAGGAGCTGGTATTTTGAAAAAAAAAACAAATAAAATAGATGAAATATTGGTTAATCTAACAAAAAAGAAAGAAGAGAATTCAATTAACAGTATCAAAGATGAAAAGGGCGATCTCACCTCCAAAGAAGAGGAAATTAAGGTAATTATTAAGAACTATTTTGTCCAATTATATGGCAACAAATAGGGCAATCTAGGTTATATGGATGATTATTTACAAAAATATAAATTACCTAGATTGACAGAAGAAGAAATAGAATACCTAAATAATCCTATATCAGAAAAAGAAATTGAAGAAGTCATCAAAGAACTCCCTAAGAAAAAATCCCCAGGACCAGATGGATTCACAAATGAATTCTATCAAACATTCCAAGAACAACTAATCCCAATAGTATACAAACTATATGAAAGAATATGCAAAGAAGGAGTTCTACCAAATGCCTTTTACAATACAAATATGGTACTGATTTCAAAGCCAGGCAGGTCAAAAACAGAGAAAGAAAACTACAGACCAATCTCTTTAATGAACATAGATGCAAAAATTTCGAACAGGATACTAGCAAAAAGACTCCAGCAAGTGATCATGAGGGTTATTCATTATGACCAGATAGGATTTATACCAGGAATGCAAGGATGGTTGATTATTAGGAAAACCATCCACATAATTGACCATATTAACAAGCAAACTGACAAAAATTACATGATTATCTCACTAGATGCAGAAAAAGCCTTTGATAAAATACAACACCCATTCCTATTGAAAACACTAGAAATTATAGGAATAGAAGGGCCTTCCCTAAAAATCATAAACATTATATATCTAAAACCATCAGCAAACATCATCTGCAATGGGGATAAACTAGAAGCCTTTCCAATAAGATCAGGAGTGAAACAAGGATGCCCATTATCACCTCTATTATTTAACATTGTACTAGAAACACTAGCAGTAGCAATTAGAGAAGAAAAAGAAATTGAAGGTATTAGAATGGGCAATGAGGAAACCAAGCTATCACTCTTTGCAGATGATATGATGGTCTACTTAAAGAATCCTAGAGAATCAACCAGAAAGCTAGTCGAAACAGTCAACAATTTTAGCAAAGTTGCAAGATACAAAATAAACCTGTATAAGTCATCAGCATTTCTATATATCTCCAACCCATTTCAGCAGCCAGAATTAGAAAGAGAAATTCCATTTAAAATCACCCTAGACAAAATAAAATACTTAGGAATCTATCTGCTGAGACAAACACAGGAACCATATGAACACAACCACAAAACACTCTCTACACAATTAAAACTAGATCTAAATAATTGGAAAAACATTGATTGCTCATGGGTGGGACAAGCTAACATAATAAAAATGACAATCTTACCCAAATTAATCTACTTATTTAGTGCCATACCCATTTAACTACCAAAAAACTTTTTTACTGAATTAGAAAAAAACACAACAAAGTGTACTTGGAAGAATAAAACATCAAGGATATCCCAGGAAATCATGAAAAAAAAATGCAAAGGAAGGAGGACTTGCAGACAAGATCTCAAACTATACTATAAAGCAGTGGTTATCAAAACAATTTGGTACTGGCTAAGAGACAGAAAAGAGGATCAGTGGCATAGACTTGGGGTAAATGACCTCAGCAAGACAGTCGATGATAAGTCCAAAGATCCCAGCTTTTGGGACCAAAACCCACTATTTGATAAAAAAAAAACAACTGCTGGGAAAATTAGAAGACAGTATGGGAGAGATTAGGTTTGGATCAACACCTCACACCCTACACCAAGATAAACTCAGAATGGGTGAATGACCTGAGTATTAGACAGGAAACTATAAGCAAATTAGGTGAACACAGAATAATATACTTCTCAGATCTTTGGGAAAGGGAAGACTTTAAAACCAAGCAAGAGCTAGAAAAAAATCACAAAATATAAAATCAATAATTTTGATTACATCAAATTAAAAAGGTTTTGTACAAACAAAATGAATGCATCCAAAATTAGAAGGGAAGCAACAAATTGGGAAACAATCTTCATTACAAAAACCTCTGACAAAGGTCTAGTTACTCAAATTTATAAAGAGCTAAACCAGTTGTACAAAAAAAATCAAGCCATTCTCCAATTGAAAAATGGGCAAGGGACATGAATAGGCAATTTTCAGTTAAAGAAATCAAAACTCTTTACAAGCATATGAAAAAGTGTTCTAAATCTCTTATAATCAGAGAAATGCAAGTCAAAACAACTCTGAGGTATCACCTCACACCTAGAAGATTGGCTAACATGACAGCAAAGGAAAGTAATGAATGCTAGAGGGGATGTGGCAAAGTTGGGTCATTAATTCATTGGTGGTGGAGTTGTGAATTGATCCAACCATTCTGGAGGGCAATTTGGAACTATGCCCAAAGTTCGCTAAAAGACTGTCTGCCCTTTCATCCAGCCATAGCACTGCTGGGTCTGTACCCCAATGAGATAATAAGGAAAAAGCTATATACAAAAATATTCATAGCTGCACTCTTTGTGGTGGCAAAAAAATTGGAAAATGAGGGGATTTCCTTCAATTGGAGAATGGCTGAACAAATTAAAGTATATGTTGGTGATGGAATACTATTGTGCGCAAAGGAATAATAAAGTGGAAGGATTCCATGGAGAATGGAACAACCTCCAGGAAGTGATGCAGAGTGAGAGGAGTAGAACCAGGAAAACATTGTACACAGAGACTGATACACTGTGGTACAATTGAACATAATGGACTTCCCCATTAGTGGCAATGCAATGACCCTGAACAACTTGGAGGAACCTACGAGAAAAACCACTATCCACATCCAGAGGAAACACTGTGGGAGTAAAAACCCCGAAGAAAAACAACTGCTTGAATACATGGGTTGAAGGGATATGGTTAGGGATGTAGACTCTAAATGAATATCCTAGTACAAACACCAACAACATGGAAATAGGTTCTGATCAAGGACATAAGTAATACCCAATGAAATTCCGTGTTGGCTTGGGGAAGAGTGGGTGGAGGGGAGAGAGGGAAATAATGTGATTATTGTAACCAAGGAATAATGTTCTAAATTGACTAAATAAACTTATTCAAATGGAAAAAATAAATAAAATCACCCTAGATAATATAAAATACTTAGGAATGTATCTGCTGAGACAAACAGAGGAACTATATGAGCATGACTACATAACACTCTCCATACAATTAAAACAGATCTAAACAATTGGAAAAACATTGATTGCTCATGGGTAGGATGAGCTAACATAATAAAAATGACAATCCTACCCAAATTAATCTACTTATTCAGTACCATATGTATCAAACTACCAAGAAACATTTTTATTAAATTAGAAAAAATATAACAAAGTTCATTTGGAAGAACAAAAAAAAATCAAGAATATCAAGGGAACTAATGAAAAAAATATGAAGGATAGGGGCCTAGCAGTACCAGATCTTAAATTGTAGCGTAAAGCATTGGTCAAAACAACAATATGGTACTGGCTAAGAGACAGAAGGGAGGATCAGTGGAATATACTTGGGGTAAATAAGCTCAGCAAGATAGTGTACGAAAACCTTAAGATCACAGCTTTTGGGACAAGAACCCACTATTTGACAAAATCTGCTGGGAGAATTGGAAAACAGTATGTGAGTGATTAGGTTTAGATTAACATCTCACACCCCATACCAAGATAAATTCATAATGGGTAAATGACTTAAATATAAAGAAGGAAATTATAAATAAATGAGGTAAACATAGAATAGAATAATATATCTGTTAGATGTATGGGAAAGGGAAGAATATTACAAAATGTAAAATGAATGATTTTGATTACATTAAATTAAAAAGGGTTTGTAGAGGGGGCAGCTGGGTAGCTCAGTGAATTGAGAGCCAGGCCTAGAGACGGGAGGTCCTAGGTTCAAATCCGGCCTCAGCCACTTCCTAGCTGTGTGACCCTGGGCAAGTCACTTGACCCCCATTGCCTAGCCCTTACCACTCTTCTGCCTTGGAGCCAATACACAGTATTGACTCCAAGACGGAAGGTAAGGGTTTAAAAAAAAAGGGTTTGTAGAAACAAAACCAATACAACCAAAATTAGAAGGGAAACAACAAATTGGGAAAAATATTTATAACGAAAACCTCTGACAAAGGTCTAATTTCTCGAATTTACAAGGAGCTAAATCAGTTGAACAAAAAAATGAAGCCATTCCACAATTGACAAATAATGGTCAAGGCACAAGAATAGGCAGTTTTCAGATAAAGAAATCAAAACTATCAATAAACACATGAAAAAGGTGTTCTAAACCATTCATAATTAAAGAAATGGAAATCAAAACAACTTTGAGGTACCACCTCACACGTAGCAGACTGGCCAATATGACAGTAAAGGAAAATAATAAATGATGAAGGGGTTGTGGCAAAATTGGGACACTAATGCATTGCTGGTGGAATTGTGAATTAATCCAGTCATTCTGGAAGTCAATATAGAATTAATGTGCAAAAGGCTTTTAAAAATGCATACCCTTTGATCCAGCAATACTGCTATTAGGTTTGTACCCCAAAGAGATAATTATGAAAAATACTTGTACAAAATATTCATAGCTGCATACTTTATGGTGACAAAAAAGTGGAAAATGAAGGATTGTCCTTCAATTGGGGAATGGCTGATGGAATACTATTGTGCTATAAGGATTGATGATCTGGAGGATTTCCATATGAACTGGGAGAACCTCAGTGAACTGATGCAGAGTGAAATGAGCAGAACCAAGAGAACATTGTATAAAGAATGTAAAACATTGTGGAACAATCCAACGTAATGGGTTTTGCTACTAGGAGCAATGCAACAAGCCAGGACATGCCTGAAGGACTTATGGGAAAGAATGGTATCCACTTCTGTGGACTTCTTACCTCCCAAAAAGGGTAGGTGAGGATCCTGCTTTATCTTTACAATTTTGGTACAATGTATATTCTTTACATTACAATTGCTGTAGTTATTCTACATATTTTTTTGTCTCTGCTTATTTCACTCTGCATCAGTTCATATAGAACTTTTTATGCTTCTCTGTATCTATCACACATATAATTTTTTACAGCCCAGTAATATTCCATTACATTCATATCTGATAACTTCCTTAGCCATTCCCTAATCAATAGGCATCTACTTTGTTTCCAATTCTTTGCTGTCACATAAGGTGTAGGGTTAGTATGTTATATGTTGGTATGTTGGTGTGTGTATATATATATATATATATATATATATATATATATATATATATATATATATATATGGATTGCCTTCTTACTGATGTCCAATAACAGTGTCTCTGGTTCAAAGGACACAGCCATTTTAGTCACTTTATTTGCAAAACTTCAGATTGCTTTCCAAAATAAATTTTACTATTTTTATAGTTTTAACAACATATTAATATGTCTACCATTCTACAATCCATCCAACATTGATTGTTACCATTGGGTGAGTCATTTTACCCCCCTCCCCAATTTTTAATTTTCAGAGTACAATGAGAAACCTCAGAGTTAATTTTGATTTGCATTTCTCTTAGTAGTACCTGGAACATTCTTTCACATTGTTGTGAATACTTTGCAATTCTTTTGAGAATTGTTTGTTTATATCTTTTGATACCTTATTTATTGGGGATATGGTTATCAATCTTATATAGTTATCATTTATATATCTTGGAGACTAAACTCTTATCAGAAAAATGTGATACAGATTTTTTCCTATTTTTTCATTTCTCTTTTTAACCTCAGTGCATGAATACTTTATGTGCAGTAGCTTTTTGGTTTCAAGTAATCAAAATTACTTATTTTACCTTTTGTAATTGCCTTTATCTCTTGTTTAAGAATACATTTATCTGGAGCTGTGAGAGATGATATATGACCTGTTTCTCTTCTAATTTCTTAATAGTATGAAGTATTAAGGTTCTGTCTCCAGTTAGAATGTATTTTAGAGTATAGTATAAGGTGTTAATCTATGCCCAATTTGCCAGAAACCTTTCCAGTTTTCTCAGCAGCTTTTACCAAATAGAGAGTTTTTCTGTAGGTAATTTGTATGTCCCACTTTATCAAATACTGGGTTACTGGGTTCTATTGTTTCTGAATCTCCTTTGTCTAAATCATTCCATTGATCTTTGAATCAAATTTTTAACCAATACTAGATGGTTTTGATGGCTACTACTTCATAATACAGTTGAAGGTCTAAAAGTACAATTCCCCATTCAACCTTACTTCTTTTCATCATTTCCTTAAATATTCTAGATCTATTGTTTTTTAAAATGAATCTAATTTTTTCAAGTTCTATCAATTATCTCCTTAATAACTTGCCTGGTATAGAATTAGAAGTATAAATTAAGTTTAGTAGAAAGAAATATATAAATTCTGATGCTGTTCCATTTAGAAGATGCCCTAAGTCGTATAATTCTAGTTTCTCCAGACATTTTTGGTTTTATATTGCCTTTCATATATCTTTCTGTTAGATTTATTCAAAACAGAAAAGGATACTAAAGTCTCTCACTACTGAGTTGATGTCTATAACTCTTTGTATCGCAGAAAATGCTTTTCTTCATGATTTAAGTGCTGAGATATTTAGTGTATAGTTTATTATTGATACTGTTTAGCTGTTTAAGGTTCCTTTGAGCATATTACAGTTTCCCTATTTATCTTTTTATTTTTTAAATGTTTGTTTTTGCTTTGTCAGAAAGCATGATTGCAACTCCTGCTTTTTTTGGAGTCCTTGATGCATACTAATTTTTTCTCTATCCCACACAGTCTTATTTTGTGTATTTCCTAAATGTTTTTAAATCCTTACCTTCTGTCTTAGAAACAATTGGTTCCAAGGCAAAAGAGTGGTAAGGGCTAGGCAATGGGGGTCAAGTGACTTGCCCAGAGTCGAACAGCTAGGAAGTGTCTGAGGTCACATTTGAACCCAGAACCTTCAGCCTCTGGACCTGACTCTCAATCCACTGAGCCACACAGCTGCCTCCTTAAATGTATGTCTTGTAAGCAACAGATTGGAGGGTTTCATTTTCTTATAGAATCCTTCATTCTTTTTAATTTTATTGGTTAATCCCATGAGAGTAAGGTTTATATTTTTTTATCTATCTCTAATACTGGGGTTTAAAAAGTTATGATCTCCTCTCTTCTGTTATAATCACAAAACTATATATTCCTTCAGTTATTTTACCTTAATTTTTAAGGGTAGCCCTATTTCCCCTGGCTCTCTTCCCTTCATCCCTGGATTTTTGCTCCCATTTTTTACCCTTCCCCTTTGGGACCTAGCTTATCACTTCCCTTTTCTCTCCTGTTTTTATCTGGTTACATATTTCTCTCATCCCCAATGACGAGTTCAGTTCATTAGTTTCTTTAAAGTTCATTTTTGTACCCCTTTCCAGGGAAGATTTCTCTCATCTTCATTATCTGTTTTCTTTGCCTACTTTCTACCCGCATTTTCTGATTCTCGATGGCTATAATTTGTGGTCTCTTTCTTTTATCTGTATTCCTCATAAAATCAAAGCTGCTGAGGTACTATTCATTCTAAGGTCTCCTCCTTCAGAAATTCTGCCACTGCCTTCTGGAGCTTGTTCCGTGGATACTCCTTTTCCCTTGTGTTTCACTCCTAGAATAGTGTCAAATATTTCCCACCATGTCTCTGATTATGCAACCCACCACTGATCTCTGCCTGAGTTACCTTTCTTTCTCTATTTGCCTTAAAATCTCCATGTTTTCTCACTCCCCTAGGTGGCAGGTGTCCCCAAAGGTTCTAACTCTAGCCCCCAAGGAGGATGAGTAGACTTTTCAAACACTAAATTCCCTAGGAATAAATACCCAGTGCAAAGCCCCTATCACCCCTCACAGACCATCTTTCTTTACTCACAGGAGACCTCAATGGCACTCCCTCCCACCATCAAAGCAAGGCTTCATTCCCTTCCCCTCCTCCTCTAAAATCCTCCTCTCTCCTCCTCAACCACTCTCCTGTAGACTCTTCTCTTTTTGACACCACAAAGGTCACAGTCCTCTCATTGCTAGCCCTCAATTTGGCCACAATACATCACATGTTATTTTTTATCCTCCTGCTTTCCATCTCACCTTTCCTGTACCCTCTCACATCATAATGTAGTTGCATAAAACAAACATTGATTCACCTGTAGGCAAGGGATCACCATGTTCTGTCCATAATGCTCGATGCCTTCCTCTTCACTGTTACCTCTACTTGATTTCCACCATGACTTCTGTCTCAATGTGTACACTTAGAAAGGAATATTTTACTGTCTCTCCATGACTGGTGCTGTCCTTGGCAGCAGTATTTATCCGCTCCTGCATTTCTGGTGTTGGGGGATCCTGCTATTGCTATAGATTGGGTAGAACATCCAAATCTCTACTCTTCTGAAGTTCACATGATCATTCTATTCTCAAGGTGTGTGTGTGTATAAGGAAATTGAGTGCCTACTATATGCTAGGCACGGGGCTGAGGGTTGTACAGTTATATATATATATATATATATAACACACACAGACATACATAAGTACAACTGATCTTCACAACTCTTTGAATTAGGTTGTATTCTGTCCCTCGTTTTAACATTGAGGAAGCTAATGTTAAGCAAAGTGAAACGACTTGCACAGTTATCTGAGGTTGGATTTGAATTCAGGTCTTTCTGACTTTAAGTCCTATTGTGCCACCTAACTCCCTCTAGGTGACAGTAGAGGAGATAGATTCTCCCTCTTATCCTCCAAGTGATTTCTTCTTAGGGGATTAGCTAGAACTGTTGTGTCATTAGGTTTCTACTGGAACACCAGATTTAAAACTGATTTTCTATTTTACTCAAGCCTCACGGGGTTTGATCAATGCTCTTCAAGCAACCCATAAGACCTCTACCTTGTGGCTTACTTTCATTCAATCTATAAGTAGTTCCATAAGTCTTTGATTGATTCCACAGATATGGCTAGGCTTTGTTCACACCTATTTTATGCCTTTGTTTGACTGATTGATTCTGTAACTCAGCTTAAAGAGTCATTACTACTACATAAAGGTATTAGAGCACAAAGGTCGTGCTCCTTATGCTAACTGAAGAAGAAAGGATGAGACACCCTTTTCACATCTGTTTCTTAGCTCCTAGTGCTCAGTGGGCCTTCTTCCCTTTCCTCATGACGTTACATTAGTCCACCCTATCTATAACCATCTCTTTGCCTCTTCAAATCCTGCTTCTTCCTTGGTAATACTTGAAGCCCTTCTCCCATTTTTAAAGAATACTTCTGAGTGATATCCTGGAGAGTGGAGTAGTATTCACCTGAGCCCTTCTCTTCTAGGAGAGAGACAGAGAATCCTTATCTTTCAGCATAGGTAACCTGTTCAGAAGATAGCCACCAAAGAAATACAAAAGCTGCCCACTTAGTGAAGATCACAAAAAACAACAATCTTCCCATTCTTCATACTAAATAGAAATGATAGTCAGTTTTTTATCTTTCTTCTTAGTAACAAATATGAAAAACTCAGGTGACAAGCAATTGTGGGGATCCTCAATTTCAGTGTTGTTATACTCCCTTTTGTTAAATCTTGTTAATTAATATCACATCACCAACACCCAAGTTCATTTTCCTTTTTTTCTCCTTTTTCTTCCTTTGTCTCATCAACTTGTTTTGCTGACCTTGTCAGATTTATGTTTTGTTCCTTGGACCTTCCCTCTCCTCTTATTCCTCATTTTGAAGCCTTCAGTTTTCTTCCACCTCCTCCATCTTTACAGATCCATTGTGTTTTCTTCTGATACCATTTCCTCAGATACTTCTACTTGCATCATCTTCCTTTTTCTGCTGCATAAACCCTTTGCCTATAGCTTGTTTGCTTCTCCATAAGCTTGAATCCTGTATTTCTTTCCATTCTAGCTTTTTTCTTCATTTAGCTCTTGACCTTTGTCAGTAAGAATCCTTCTCTTCTTTCTTCTTTAACTTCTCCTGAAGCCTTCCCCAAGTTCTCCTTTCGAAATTCAATTTGTTCCCTTCCTACCCTTCAAATAAACTTCATAATTTCTTCTCCCTCTTTAGAAATACCGAACTAGATGGCCTCTGAAGACCCTCCGGACTTGGAAATTCTATTCTGAAGAAAATCATGTAGATGATTAAAAGTTTTCTCATAGAAGGTATGTAGAATACTGAGCCTAAAGAAGGCTGAGCAGTGATATAGTAGAAAGAACATCTGATGGGGAATTATAGGACCTGGGTTCAAATCCCAGCTCTTTTACTTACTAGTGATATGATTTATCGCATCATCTTTCTGGACCCCAGCTTCCTCATCTGTAATATGTGGGTTAAGATGATTTATATGGTCCCTTTTAGCTCAAAATCTATGCTCTATAGTTGAAATTTTATGCAAATTAGACATATGGAAATGTTTATCTCCTTTCTTTGCCTTTCTTGAGCAAAGAAATAAACTCAAATGATAGCAATGTGATTTTTAGTGCTAGTAGTAGTAGTCTCTCGGTAACTGAGGATGACGATTGTCTTTGTGTGTTTTCATCTATGATAAATGAGTGTGGATTTTTCTTAGGGAGTTCTTTGATGACTTCTTCAATTTCTTTTTCTGATATGGGGCTATTTAGGTATTCTATTTCTTCTTCTGTCAATCTAGGTAATCTATATTTTTGTAAATAATCATCCATATCACCTAGATTGCCATATGTGTTGCCATATAATTGGACAAAATAGTTCTTAATAATTACCTTAATTTCCTCTTCTTTGGAGGTGAGATCGCCCTTTTCATCTTTGATACTGTTAATTTCATTCTCTTCTTTCTTTTTTATTCTATATTATCCTTCTTCATGAACATCTTCTAATTAACTGCCCTGCTTGCTGCTCTTTCTCAGTGATATCTTACTGTATCTCTTGGTGAGAAACTCCACCAAGGCAATTTAGAGTCCTAAAAAATTGTCTGAGTAACAGAAAGGTTAAGTGACTTGCCAAGAATTACAAAGCCAGTATATAATAGAGGGAGGATTTGAACCCAGATCTTCCTGACTCTTAGAGGCCAGCTTTCTTTCTGCTATGCTAATGCTACTTCTCCACATAGCTTCTCCTAATAGGTTGGGGCTATTAAACACTGAAATGGACAACTAAAGGAGGCTCTGGAACTGTCCCATTTTAGACATTTTTTCAAAGAAGGAGATATATATATATATATATATATATATATATATATATATATATATATATATGCCATCATCTCTACAAGATCATTTCAATGAATTTCTTCTGCTTGATTTCTCTCCAGCTAGCTTTTTCCTCTAAGATGGTAGATTCCAAAACCACAGTGGCAACCAAAAGGGCTCTCAAGCATTGCAAAGTAATCATTCAAGAAACAAAGCCTTCCTTATTGAAGCAGCATTAGTATTAAGGTAGCACACTGAATTCTTCATGGACAACTCATTGTTCCCTACTCAACAGACTAGGAAAAATCTCAAGTCATAAACTTTCTCTAATAAATTAAATACCTAAATTATGACATTGGGTCAGTCCCAAGGTCTAGTTAGCTCAGAATTTCTGTCTCTAATAGTGACGCCAAAGAAATGTTATCTTTGTTGACATCAAACTCAAAGGGTAAAAGAAGGAAAGGGGACAACCATTTATTAAGTGCCTACTATGTGCTAGGTACTGCACTAATCACTTGATAAATATTATCTCCTTTGTTTCACAAAGCAACTTTGTGGGTGGGTGGGGGTTATTATTCCCTTTTACAATAGTAGAAACCAAGGCAGGGAGAGATTAAGGGACTGACCCAGTCACACAGCTGGTAACTGTATGAGATAATATTTGAACTTATGTCTTCTTGATTCTAGGTTCAGCTTTATCTACCATGTCACCAAATGCCAGTAAACATACACCTAGACATCCTTGTTTCTATTAGCAAGTATTTCATTATGATCCTTACAAATAGATTTACCTAAACCATGTTGGAAGCTATTTCTCTTTTACGCCTGTATGACCTCTTGGGATGAAGAAAACCAAAACTTTATCAACTATGGGAAATAGAACTTCCTTTTACTGCCCTTAAATATCTCAGGGGCTCAATTCAGAGCTCCAAGGAAACTTAAAAGACACTCCCCTTCTTTTCACAAATGAGGATAGTAAGGCACAGAAGGGTAAAGGTGTCTTGCCCAAGGAGTTGCAGAATGGGGATTTGAATACAGGACCTCTGATGCCAAATCCAATATACCCTGAACTGCCCTCTTCAAAGGCCCTCACTTCCAATGTTCTAAGATGTCAAAGGCTCACAGGCATTTCAAACTGGAAGAGAGCTCACGGATATTTTACTCCAACCCTTTCCCTTTTTCAGATGGCGAAATTGGGTCCCAGAATCATTGCTCAGGCTCCCACAGCTGGCAAGTGCATAACTGGGACTAGAACTTAGGTCAAAAGTGCTTGCCATGAACTATACTCTGCTATATCTTGATTTGAAAAAATGGTAAAATTTTCTTACAGCTTGTTTTTTCTTCAGTAAAGATATACAATCCTATGCCACAAAAATGTAATTACTTCCCCCCCTTTTTCCCAAAATATATAGTCAGCAATAAATGAAACATTTGAAATGTAACACATGACAAAGAAACTTGGTATGATGGATTCATCCTTCCTCCTGAAATGTTTTTTTTCCAGAAAAAAATGTATATTCATGAAAGAGAAGGGAATGGTAGGAACCGATGGCTTCATGACAAATTTGCCCAGATACAGAGGGGAAAGTTGCCCAACTGCCGTAATGCTTTATCATAACAAAACAGAGACAACAAATTGTCAGTAAGGCAGCCGCAGAAAGCCAACACAACTGAATTGCATTCATCTGAATCTGCTCCACTGAGCTATGTATACCATTTGACATTCTGTCATAAATTTTCTATTTATGGAGCCGGCCTGTGACACTGCTATCTGTTTGGCTATGGTTAGTCAGAGAAGTTGTGCATTTAAAATCATTCGAATGAACTTTTTGGAAGTCCCACCAACCTTCCACCCTTTTAACTGAATGGAAACAGGCTTTGGACAGAGCAAATGAATACTTTCTGCCCTCTCACCATTAATGGACAGAAGACAAATGAACAGTTTTCTGTTAGGAATGAATGATATCAAATGAGTGGCTGCTACAAGTCATATTGATGCTCCTGCTTATGGGCTCAGCAAACTTTCTCATTCCACAATAAGTGAGCAAAATCATTATTGTTTGATTTTGGGGGAGGGGTATATGGTGTGAATCTGTGAGCCATGGGGCATAGGGAACTCCTGGTGAGCAAACTCTCCCCACTAATAGAGATCTGTTGTAGAGTTGCCTGCCTCCCTGAGGTGGGACCTGTCCAGGGTCACATGGTCTGTGTGAGTCAGAAGGTGGCCTCAAGTACAGGTTTGGGTGGCCCTAAGGCTAGTCCACTATCTCCACAGCATTTATTATTTGGTATGTTAACAAAGGCAAGTCATCTCGAAACATACTTCTAGGCCAGACAGCTTAAGAGTACAGAGAAAACCCAAAGCCACTGCCTTTCATCTGCACTGAAGCTTGGCTTCAACAATATTCCTTTCACAGGCAATAGTTAACATAAATTATTTCCTTGAATCCCCCTTAGCAGCTTCAAAGTCTAGGTCCCCATGGTTATTTCATGCTTCTCCTTGCAAAATTCATTAGAAGTTCCTTTTTTTCCCCTATGCACATCATGTAACTCCTTTAATTCTTTATGCATTACAGAAGTTGTCTGAGTACTTTTTGTCATCACCTGGCAAATCATGCTGATGAGTTCAAAATGATGCAAGTAGTAAATTTATTGATGAAAGGGGAGCAGATATCTCAGGCCAACCAAGAAAAATCCTTAGGTAGAATTCTGTGTCCTTGGAGGACAGACCACCTTGGGCTTATACCTGGATCTGTCTTTGGGGACTTAATTTGGGAAGCAGAAATATTGTAGAAGCCAATGAGGGGACAGGGAGGTCTGTCCCTTCACAGGTGAGTGGGAACCATGAAACATTGGAAAGAGCATTAGTTCTGCAGTCACATGGCGTGCTTTCTAGAGTACAAATGATTGTGACAACCAACCCAACAGCACATGAAATCTATAAGGAATGGGGGCAGCAGCACTAATAATTATTTCAATGAATGGCCTATAGAACAAGATGGCAGGGCAAGACGGAAACTCACTCACATGTGTTAAAGGACAAGGGGTACACACCATATCAAAATCCTCCCTGCCCTTATTACTTTTCAAACAATAATACTTTACATTCATATAATTCTTCAATGTTTGCAAACTGCTTTACATTTTCAGTCTCTCTTGATCCTCACAACAACCCAAGGAGATAGGTGTTATCATTTATTATCTTGCTTTATAGATGAAGAAACTGAGGCTATAAAACATGATTTTATAATGCTTTAAGGCTTAGATCCATAGATAAGGAACTTCAAGAGACCTTAGGAATCATAGAGTTCAGCTAAGATTCATATAGGTTAAGTGACTCATCCAAGGACTCTCAGGGAATAAACTATCCAGATTTTCAGAATCAAGTCCCATGCCACCAAATCCAATGTTCTTTCTACCATGACATCATCTGTGTTCAAGGACACCACATGCCCCTAATTCAGGGTTCCTAAGCTTTGTATTGTCACTCTAAGTTGGCCACTAGACTTGGTTGTTTTTCTGATAGAGGATTTTTGTTCATTTTGTTTTGATTTGTTTTGTTTTTTAGCTTTTTCCTTAGACACGGTTACTTCTGGTCATTTCAGTTATAATACTGGAGACTTCAACACTTCTGCTTTGTTCCTCAGACATCATTGCTATCTGGGCCTTTTCAGTTCTAAGACCTACATCCCTGGTCTCTGATTCCTACTTTCTCATTCTCGGATTCTGAAGCTTCCTCTAACCCACCAACCATACTTCAATGACCTAGCTAAGATCTCTACTCTAGATTCCATTCAGAAGGCCTTTAGTCCAGACAATTGAATCCTTTTGCAAGCCAAAGACCCTACCTTTGGTCTAGGCCAAGGGTATAGTGCATAACCTAAAAGCACAATATTTTTCAAAGCAATTCTGTGAAAATTACAATATATGATTTAGAGGGCTTTCTATTTTTCATATTTTTATTTATTCTAACTGCCTTTTGGGGGGGAGTTTAAAAATATATTAGCAGGGTGATTAATTTTCCATTCAAAACAACTCTAGAAGATCAGCTACCAAGTCACATATTGGATGCAATCTCTATCCCTGGAGGCAATACCAATGTAAAGCAAATCATGCGTTTTTGAATGACTGATGATAGCTAACATATTCTCTTTGTGCCCCTGGGAAGCTTTTACTTCTCTTTTACTCATTTTCCTCATCTGTAAAGTGAGGAGCTTGGAATAGAGGACTTCTAAGGTTCCTTTTAGATCTACTGTCCTATAGACCTGTAACAAAACAAGAATTCTAAGTTAGTGTTGGATTTCACTGTCCTGTAATGGCTCTCCTCTTTTTAAGTGGATAAGCAGAAAATAAAGGAACAGCTCCTAATCTTGAGGGAGTTGGCTGGGAAATGAGAGGAGGGATCGGTGAGCCTGCCAAAACTTGCAGGGTGTCACCTTTACTACTCTACCAAAGTAGCATCCTGTAGGTCATAGCTTGTAGCTTAGCAGCCCTCATTTGAACAATAATAATAGTTGGCATTTCTATTTAATTTCATCCTCACAGTAGCTTCATGGAGTAAACACCACAAGTATTGCTGTCACCATTTTACAGATAGAGAAGCAGAGTCTCACTGAGGTGAAATGACTAACCTCAGATCACAAAAAGAGCAATTCTTGAATCGAAGGCCAGCGTTTTCCACTGTTATCATTTTCCCAAAAGCCTAGCAGATGTGTGAGGGGGTGGAAAGGTTGACATCAAGAGCAGAGGGGCAGACATTTCAAGGAAAGGCAAAGAGCCATTTCACTGGTCTCTTGGCAAGGGGGCTGGTCCTCACTCCTCAGATCAAGTAAAGCTTTGGGAGAAAGTCAAATCCTCAGTCTTGATTTATTTGTGCTTGAAACACAGGACCTCAGTGTATTGACTGACTAATTGTCAACCAAACTCAAAAGCCAAGCAGTGAGCTTAATTTTCTGGGAAGTGGTAGTAGAATGAAGAGGTTGGAGCTCTGTTTAGAAAACTTGGGAAATATTATGAAGAAACACGATTTCTGGCATTTTCTGTGGTAACAACTTTGAACATAAATCCACACTGCCCAGAGTATCTAGAAATAGGAACAAGCGGTTGACGTATAAGTAGCAATATGAACTGACAAGTAATAGGCAAACATATTAAATTGGAAAACTGAGAAACTGGGAAACCGGCCACCAAGAACAATGGTTTCCCTTCAGAACATATAAGTTTTCTTTTTGCTTCAAAATGTGTAGTATATTGAATTCTACTTGAAATGCTCAGGGGCACAACGCCAGCATGAGGCATCTCACTGCATAGCTCATCTAAGGCTAGCCTTGGGCAAAAGTGGGCAAAGGGTAAAATTTCTTCTCTGACTTTTCATTCTCCCCTCTTTCCCTGTCACTGTGGCACTTTACTCCTCGGCATCTCTCCAAAGTTCTGATGCCACTCCATGGCCTCCAAAGGAACATCTGACTCCTAGGGTGGACTTCTGCAGTAGTCTCTCTCTCTACCCCTATCAATTATTACCTCCTGTATCTCACCCTCAGAATCTTTTAGGTAACTGCCTGGCTGAAAAACAAGTTTATCTTAAAATGGGCAGGGTAAGCAATGACCTAACTTATTCATTCAAATAACTTTTGTTAAGCCCTCCCGCTGAGTACAAAACACTGTCAATACATTCCTAGTTGTGGTCAACTATGCATTTTAACAGAGTTATTTGAAGAAGCACCCAGGCCCAATGGGAGAGCAATGGATTTGGGGACAGAAAGACTTGGTTTCAGTTCTAGTCTGTTACACTTACATGACTTTTACAATGTATGACTTTAGACAAGTCGCTTCATTTCTCAGACACTCAGTTTCCTCATATATAAAATGGGGATAATAAAATATCACAAGTCTGACTCCCTCCCCTGACAACCCTCCTTAAAAATGGTGCCTATCTCACAGGGCTATTGTGAGGCTAAAATAAGATAATGCATCTAAAGTAGTTTGCAAATCTGCAATCCCTATAAAGGCCTTAAGGTCCAATCTAGATCTACTAGCTCTTACTGTTGAATAATCACATATTAATGTAATTATTTTAATTTATTTATAATAATTTCATGTTATATTACAGCTTAATAATTATTAATTATGATTGTTTCCTTAATCCTCAAAAGGTCACCAATGGTAAATATAAGGTGGGCTACTTCTGCCCACATGTGGCCATTTTCTACCCACTGAAAGCTGTAAAATGCTTCTTGCATTGGAGTACTGGGCCAGCCTTCTAGGGTGGAATCTCAACAGTCCAGGATAGCCTCTGATAGATTCCTATAGGAACTTAGAAAAAATCATGTAAGCTCTTGGTGTACCAGGAAACTCAGACCACAAATTACAGAGTAATTATAGAGCCAGCTAAGTGGTATAACAGACACAATGGTGGCTCTTGACTCAGAAAGACCCAAATTCCAATCTGGATTCTGATCCATAGCTATATGATCCATAACAAGTCATTTTATCTCTGTCTGCTTCAATTTCCACACCTATAAAATAGAAATGATAAAAATACCTACCTCTGAGGATTGTTGATACGATTGTGATCATCATCATTTACATTGGTGGAGGATGTTTGTATGTGTTCCCTATATTGATGAGAGCACAATTCTGTAAAAAAAAAACATAGTCATATTACCAGGTACACCATAGCTCACCACCTGCTAAGACTGATGCTGGATAGCTCCCTCACAAAAATAAGGAATCAGTAGCTAGGTTCCAATTAGTATAAATAAATTAATTCTCTAAAGGAGTCACAGGTATTCAAATTCACACTATTCTAATTTATAACTATGTACAATATGGTCATTGGTTCCAGCCCAAAACACAGAATGCTTCCCAAGATACTGGCACATTTCCCTAGATTAATGAAATTTCTGTTTCAAAGGTGATGTGGTGTAGTGGAAATAGTGCTATTGATGGAATGAGGAGACACATGAATTCAAATGCTAGCTTCAGAATTTACTAGTATGTGTCCTTGGGACAAATCACTCACTCCTCTGAGACTCAGTTTCCTTCTCTGGAATATTCATTCTGACATTTCAAGGGTACCAGTAGAACACTCTAGCTATTCATCGGTCCTTTCTGACTTTCACTAGACCAGCTCTTCCAGAACTTCTTGGAAGGCTTCCAGAACTATGTGTGGTCCTCTTGTTACCAGTTTATGGCATGACAAGGATAAGACTAGCACAAAATAGGCAGGCATGGATGTGCTGCAGTATTCTTCACTGGAGAGAACTTCTGAATTTAGTTGATGATGTGTTCATCTGAGTATCAGGATAATCCTCACATTAACTCTCCCAACTTGTTGTTGCAAGGAAATTTCTTTGTAAATGTGATAGAGCTAAATAAATGTTACTTGTCAGTATTCAAACAGAAGCAAAACATTTTCAAGTTTGTAAATCAGTACAGTGAGAGTCAATTCAGAATCTCACACAAAATTTGGCAGAGTTTAGAAATTGGCAGCTGGCACTTGGATAATTACACCAACAGTGGAAAGCAAGGTATTCAGGATGGTTAGAGAATATGAGTTCTGATTAATTATTTGAGCTTAGTCTCAAGGCTCAGTTTTAAAAGAATGAGAATATAAGAAAATGCAGCTAGTGCTTCAAGTACCCTGGACAGAGGCATCCTAAGATGGATAGAGAAGGGCCCAATCCCACTGACAAAATCATGGTTATCTGAAAGTGTTGATGTAAGGAAGGCAAACATTTCAGGATTCTATGTGACATTTGCTACTATGAGCTAAAGGTCAATTTTTCAGACTAAACAACTCTTAGACTGCTTCCTCTACAACATATCCAAAACAAAGGCACTGATATTCTTATCATCTAGCCTTTTAACCTCTGATTAACCTCTGACTGTAGGTGGGAATTATAATGTACTTAGAGGAAAGCACAAGACACAGCAGATCTGGAGTCATAGGATCTGGGTTCAAATTTTAGCTCTGCCATTTCTGTGTATCTTGGGCAAGTTCCGTAACTTCTCTGGACCTGAGTTCCTTCAATATTTTTTTAAGTAAGTTGAACTGGATGATCTCTAAATGTCACTTCCAGCTCCAAATCTATGATCTTAGGAGATTTGACTCTCTCCTGGAGGAATTAAATTAATCTCTCTTTAATGAGAAATCTAAAGCCAAGCAAGGTGACAGAGAAAAATCAACAAAGATGTGGTAGAAAAATAAGGATAACATGTCACAGAGAACCTTTGGCTTTAAGAACTGGCATCCTTGAAGTGTGCAAAGTGTTTTCACATGTCATCTTACTTGAACTTCACAGCAACTGCTTGGGATCACTATTGTTATCAGTCCCATATTTCAGATGAGGAAACCAAGGGTCACAAGGTGAAGAAACATGTCCAAAGTCAAATAAATAGCAAGTGGTAGAGCAAGGATTTGAGTCCGAGGTTTCCTCACTCAAAGGCCAGCATTCTATTGCCTCTACCACACAACTTTTCAGTAGATAGGCAGAGATAAAAACCAGTTTTCTGAGTGAGTGGATTATAGGGCCATGCAGTCGGGCAGATGTAGAGATCAGGCAGTGTATTGCCAATGCAAAGAAGGAGTGAAAAAGAGCCATGGCTTAGCCCTAAGTACAGTACCAAAGAAAAGCAGCCGATCTGTCATTCACCATCAGAATAACATCAAGTCTGAAGTCCCAGCCCTCAAACTTCCCCTAAATCCTAATGCAGGGAATTGTTGGAGCATTCATTTTTCTGAGAGTGGTTTTAGAACTGATATAAAGCATCAAAATATTCTCTATAGCAAAGGATCTCTGTCCCCAGAGCAGTCAGGCCAGACATTTTCATTCATACGACATGCATGAGCAATGTATTCCCCCAAAATAATATCAGGATCAATTATGTCTTCTAGAATTATTAAAGGACAATTGCTTTAATTTAATGACAAAATAGCTTTAATCTCTCCAAGCTGTATAGGATGGTGCTGTGTAATTCATTATGTACATTACACTGGTGGTAGAGTCTTCTTGGCACACACTCTAATTGCAGTCAAACACCATCACTTCTGTGCACATGCAGCCTACGCATACATAATGCTTGCCATCCCTCTCTTCCCCAAGCAGATGGACAGTAATAGCAGCACTTGCATTTTCACAGAGCCCATCCACCCACAGTGCTGGGAAAGATAGCTAACACAATGGATGACAGAATTAGAATCCAAAAAGATCTCAGAAGTCCAGATGGGATAATGATCAAGGGATTCCAATATGATGAAATTTAATAGGGGTAAATTTAGAATCTTACAGCTTGGTTCAAAAAATCAACTGCCCAAGTGGAGGACAGGGAGACATTGGTAGACAATGCAGCAAGTAAAAATGAGATGAAGGTTTTAATGGGGGGGGGGCAAGGTCAATATCAGTCAGCTATGTGACAAAGAAGCCACAAAAGCTAATGAGATCTTAAGAGACGAGACACTCAAAATAGGGGAGATCACAGTCCCACTAGGCTCTACCTTGGTGAGTCCATATTCAGGGTATTGTATTATGATCTGGGATACTACATTTAAGGAAGGGTATCACCAGTCTGGAACGCTCTAAAATATACTCAGAGAAAAACAAAGGATAAAGTAAAATAAGGAATGGAAGGAACCTATGAGGTCATTAAGTACAACACCTCTTGATTTCACAGAGGAGGAAGAATGAGGCTCAGAGTGGATAAATGACTTACCCAAAATTATTAGAAGCGGTAAAGACATACTTTGAACCCTGGTCTTCTACCTTCAAATACAGTATATTTAGCACAACACTACTATGTCTCCTAGGGAATTCATTCCCACTGAAAAATTTTAAGCAGTGGCTAGATTACCACTTATTAGGGATATAGTAGAGCAGATAATCACTCTAGTACACACTGAACTGGATTATCAGATGTCCCTTCCCTGGCTGGGAATCTAAGATTGGGAAAAAAGAGAGCTGGAAGATGTTAAAAAGGAATGAAATGCTTTTGTTGCCAAAAGAGCAAATGAAGGGTGGTAACACTTGTAAAATATAAATATGAAATGCTATTCTTGTTACCCCATTGTAAAGTAACAACAACAAAAATTAAGATTCTTCCAAGTGAATCTTATCCTTATAGTAAAATTAGGATGTAATAAGAGCCTCAGGAATATAATTCTCAGTGGAAATTCATGGGATGAGCTTCAGTTTAGATAGTTCACCCAGAATTTTTATTAAATGTTTATTATCTTCAAATCAAACATGAATTTAACCTTTAAAACTCTAAATGAGATCTTTATCTAATGATTAACAAGCTCACATCTCTGTAATATATCTTTATTGATGTCTTCTCTGTATCCCTTATGGTACTCCCTCTGATACTTGGGTTAACTGAAAATGCTATCCAATAGTCAGGGCATTCTATGGGTCATAATCCATTCAAAAACATAACTTCATCAGCCCTCACCAATGTGTTTCTTTTTAATCAACCATCCAGTCAGAGGACATATTAGTTCAAGCAAAAAATAATTCACCAAACAACAGAACAAATCAAATAAGAGAAGAGTCCTCATCTGAACTATTAGAATAAACTTTCTCACAGATTACCATACTGCCAGTGGGAGAGGGCACACATGCAGAGAATATGTGATACCGGGGTATATACATGGAAGCTCTGTGGTCACAGAATACATGTACTATAGAACATATATGAAAAGGCACAGGTTGGGGATGCATGTGGTCAAAGAACACATGTAGAAGGCACATATATCCAGAGTAATATACTTTCAACACTGAAAGGCCACTGATATCTTCTGGTGACTTCATCATATTCTCTGCTGATCTTTGTTAGATGTTTTAATAATGGATACATGGTTAAATATCTTTTGAGAGTGTTGTCCAACTTTCCATTTTAGTGGCATGCTATCATGCTTGAGCATTTCTGCTGGACTCATAGTTATTCTTTTAAGCTTCTCCCTGCTACCAGCTCCTAGACTTAATCATTTCAGGAACTCACCTACTGGCCATCTTGGATAAAATGCTAATATATATGAACTATAAAGCTCTCCTTGGAAAGGTCAGGTTGACAGTTTTTTAGTTATAACGCAAGCTATAACCTACCACACTTAGCAAAGTCTGAAACAACAGACAGGGTGCTCCCAGGCTAAGACTAAGCTTTTTTCTTTTGTCTCCTGTTTTCTGGGGCTGAATGTAGTCTGTTCTCCCAGATGACTATGTAACTTTAGGTTAGAATTTCCTTTTAACTGTCCAATTCCTTTTAACTCTTTATAGGAATCAAACCAAACACATTTCATGAGGTTCTGACAAAGACAAACTACTTTATTCCCAAGATCCTCTCTGGTTTAGTAAGAACAAGCAAATTAATTTTGAAGCCAGAACAGAAGCTAAGTGAAGTAGGCAACATCATTTTCTACCAGCCTTTTACATTATATTTTTATGTCTCTCAATTGCAAAAAATCTCAACTCTGGTGCTGAATTTGGACTACTAAAAAACTTCACTATCTCAGTAGTATCTAAACAAGAAACCAGAATTCATTGATACGGATTGATTAAAGGCCTATGTGACAGGTATTAGGATAGATGCAAGGCATACAAAGATTTAAAAAATAGTCAATCCATGACCTCATAGAGAGCATATTCTATAGAGGAAGGCAACATGTACACATAAGCTTGTACAAAATATATGCAAGGTACATACAAGGTAATTAGGGGGTGGTTAAGGAAAGGATTCATATAAGAGATGATATATTCTGAGCTTTGTCAGAAATAAGGCATTCTAAGAAGCAGAGGTTATGAGAAAGGACATTAGAGCCTTATTATACATCTCTGAACTGTCTATCTTCCATCTCTATGCTTTCATATTATTCATCTCCCATACCTGGAATGCTGTCCTTTATATCCACCTCTTGGAATCTCTGATGTCCTGCAAGATGCTACTCAAGTATTACCTTCTGTATGAGGCATTTCCTGTTGCCAGCACTCTCCAAACTTCTGGTGCTACTTTCTGCACACACCACAAGATAACTTTGAATCTGCTTTGAATGCTTTGCAAAAATATGTGTGCATATATACACATATACACACATAAATATATACCCATATGCAAGTATGTATGTAAGTATGTATATCTACATACACACATTTTTCTTCTCCCTTTGAATATAAAGCAGGACTATTAGACTTCTGCCTTTTATGTACAATGCTTCCTGTCATTCAAGGCAAATAGTAAGCTTTTAATAAGCACTGGGTGACTGATTGTACAAAAGTGAGGGGAGTCTATACAAAAAGTGAGGGGAGATGGAATTTTGTGTAAAGAAACAGCAAGAAGGGCAGTTTGACTGGCCTGAAGAGTATATGAAGGAGATTAAAGTATGAGTTTCAAAAGGCAGTTTAGAGTTCAATTGTGAAAAGTTTTAGATGCCAAACAGCTGAATTTAGTAACTTACATTTATATAATACCTTGATATTTACAAGATGCTTTACATGTGTCCTGAAAAATCTTGGAGGGAGGCATTATTACAATCATCCATCACCACCACCATCGTCATCATCATCATCATCATCATTATTGTTTCACAGATGAGGAAAATAAGGTTGATGAAGATTAAGTGACTTGTCTGAGGTCACCTAGCTAGGAAGCATCTGAGGCAGGAGACAAGGTAGTTTGAATTTGATCCTAGAGGTAATAGGGAGCCAATAAAGTTTATTGAGCAGAGTAATGACATGATAAGACACAAGAATCTTGTAGGTAAGTAGAAGGTCAGCAGAGATTTCTCTTTCAAGACATAGTTGGTTTCCTCATGCCACAAAAGGAAATAAGAAACAGCATCTAGGGGAACACTTATCCCTTTTGCCAAACCACATATCAAAAAGACCAACACAAAAAATAACTGGAGAAGATGTACCAACCTCTGTTACAGAAAATAGAAAAGTAGCACTAAGAGCATTCAGCAATTGTACAAAAAAAATGAAACTGACTTTGTATGAACAGAACAAAAATACAAACTAATCATAAAGTTGGGAATGAGTTCAAAGTCAGCTATTTGTATTCAGTCAGGTCACTGAATGATTAGCAAAGCTAAAAATCAATAATACCACATTAGAAGAAAAGAAAAAATGAGAAGGTACTACATGCATATAGATATAATAGCTCCAATCTGCCCTGCTTAAACAAGTTGCCAACTCCCCGAAAAGGAAAAGAGACAAACTTTATTGACACTCATAATTTCTCAGGGTGCTGTAATTTATGAAAACTGGCCCCATAGTTAAGTGTTTGCCTAAGGCAGCAAACACTAGATCTTCATACAAAGTCCAAAGAAGTGGCAGTCACAGCCAGCATCAAGAGAATAAGCTCATCTGAGAAACATGAGGGACACCAGGAAATGAAAAGGATCAGAAGCATTGCCTTGCAAAATAATGACAAGCTATCAGAAGGGAAAAGCCTACAGATTTTGGAGTGGGGAAATCCCAATAAGCCTAATAAGTGTTAAAGAAACTGAAAGGGAACTAGTAAGAAAGTAAATGGATATGCAAGCATGTCAATACTAATTTATTATCACCATGAGCAAAAGCAGATTTGCCCTTCTAACTAAAAAATGGACATTTTATGTCTAAGGTTGGTGATGGAATTTAATAAAATCCCAACAACATTCATTAAACATCTAGGATGTCCCAGAAATTATGTTAGGAGCAATTTCTCAAATGCACCATTTTGTGGATAGCATTGAAGGAGTTACAGAACATCACAAGGTTTCCTCCATGAGATCTCTATTTATAGGAGAGATCAAAAGATCACAGGTTATTATTGTAGAAATCATCTAATCTGATACTTCAATTTTATGTAGAGAAAAACTAGGATCCAGAGAGGTTAAGGGATTTGCCCAGTGCCACAGAAATAAAGAAGAGGAAGAGGTGAGATCAGTCCACAGTGGAAAAACAAAGCAGTTAAAAAGACATTTCCCAGACATTACAACCCACTTAAGAGAGGCAGTTAGTCCTTCAATAAGTATATCATGAATATGCACAGAAGAAGGGCAATATGTCCAGAATGGAAAATCACTTGGGGACAACTACTCAATGCTTTCAATGATTTTAACCTGTTCAGTGAGGCAAAAGTTCATCTTGGAATACTATGACTTGGGAAAAATAAAAGATGAAATATATATAATGATGTTACAGTGACTTAAAGAAAACTACAAGAATTTTTCCGTTACTTCCCCATCCCTTGCCTGGTAGGGAACAACTTTCTAGGGGTAACATACTGGTTATCCAAGAATGTTGAAGTGGACTTTTGAGGCAATATTTAGCCTATGACAAGATGATTATCAAACTCTAGCACCATGACAGGGAAATACTTGAATACCTGGTTTGTAAAGACAAGGAGATAAAGGTAGGGTTAGGTACACAATGATTCTAAGCCATGAAATTATATAAACAAGCCATACTGGCCTTCATAGTCTATGCTAGCAAGTTCCCTGGATTTCTGTGGGGTCCAAGGCATATATTTTTCCAACTGACAAGCAAAAGATCTATGTATTGCTTTCCTAGGGCAAGTATATGAACCATGATGGAAGACCTCTAGAGACCTATCAAGACTGACAGCCACTTGGGGTGATTCATGTTAGAGAAAAATACTTCCAGAAGAAAGCTAGAAAACCAGGACCTGACAATGTGTTATTTATAATAAACACACTGAAAAAGGATAGATACACATAGAATGAAGGTGAAGAGCTGAGGCAGAATATACCATGACTTAGATGATCCAAAGAAGGCAGGGGTATCAGTTATAATCTCTGAAAGAGTTGGGGCTAAATGGATATAAATGGAAGGGATGAAGAGAGTAACTATATTGTGTTGAGGGAATACCATGGATAGTGAAACATTATCAATATTGGACCTCTATGCACCAAGTGTTATAGTATCCATCTTTTAAAATAAAAAAAACTAAATGAGATACAGAAGGAAATAAATAACAGATTGATAATAATGGAGAACTTTCATTTTCTCCTCTCAGAACTAGAGAGCAAAATTCAGAAACCAGAGTGGCGAAATACAATGCAATGCATTTGATCAAGGACGAATGGAAGCAGAAACATGAACAGAAGATTACATTACAGATTCCTGGACAGAAGAAATTAGGTGAAAAATATTAGGTGAAAAGTGTGGAGATGGGGCAGGAATATGTGCTATACTGCTGCCTGGGGAATATCAATTTTCTTTAATGAGACTATCTACCAAAGTCTGAGCAGCAAATCAAAACTTCATTTGCCTTGATGATATCATTCTTCAATTTAGATTTTATATCCCCAATCATATCCCCTTCGACCCATGTCATTAAGCAGTTGTTTTTCTTTAGTATTTTTACTCTCACAGTTTTTCCTGTGCATGTGGATAGTGTTTTTTCTCCTGTAACCCTCTGAGTTGTTCAGGATCAATGCATTACCTCCAATGGAGGAGTCTATTATATTTGATTGTACCACAGTGTATCAGTCTCTGTGTACATTCTTCAAAAAGGTAATGGTAGAGAAAACACCTGGTTGTACATCCTCCATACCTCCAATTCTTAAAATCTCTAAGTTTCCTTAGAATTTTTAAGTTTTCCTGTTGAAGGTCAAAAGTTGTCTCCAATTTGAGGTATTTAAGCAAAGGCAGAATAACCATTTGTTGTAGTCATGTGATAGAAGGGATTTTTAATGTAGGGATTTGATTAGATGTCCTCTGTGGTCCCCTTCATCTTTGAAATTTGGTGGTTTGAGAGCAAGACCAAAAGATGGTAATTATAGAATGGGTATATTCAAAGCTGGATAAATGATGGGCCTTAAAAGAATATCATTAATCGGCTGATAGTAATATGAAAAGAGATCTATAGTGGAGTCCCCTAGAGATCCACAGGGATATTTATTAAATTTTCAGATGGGAGGCAGAGTCAATATTGTGGTTTAGAGACAGCAACAGTTCAGACCTCCACAAACCCTTCCTCACCGAATCAAAAACACAATGGTTTGAGGGGACTGAAAAACCAAATCTGACAATAGGAAAGAACAAGGGAACCCAACTCCTGGACCCAACCTAAAAGGTATGCCCCCAAAAGCCTGAATTCTAGAAATTGTGGGTTTAAGGGGGAAGGAAGAAAGAAGGTCCCAGGACCCCTTCCCCACCTACAATGCTGAACATACAGAGGTGGCTGGAATCTCTGGGCAGGCAAAGGCACTAGTCCAGAGGGAGTATTCTGCTGGCAAAGCTGTGCCAGGCTCAGGGCACAGAACATAGGCAGTGTAGAGGCAGCTAGAGGAGAAGCAAAGAGCAGGCAGCCTAGTCTCAGCCAAGATGCTCCATTGTTCCCTTGCCCCTCTTCTGGAGGTTTTGGCCACAGGGCACATCCAGCTTTGCAGATCAATTCTGCCCTGGCTCAATCTCATCAATAGGACAGATAAGAAGCCTTCAGAGGGCATGGAAGCTCAATCTCCAACACCCCTTGCGCACAGACAAATCTGAGAGCCTTGATGACTGAGCTCCAAGAGCAAAAGCTGCAACAAACTACAGGCAACAACCTTGATAACAGGAAAGAAAGCCCAGCTCCTTTTCAGCTGGTGCTGTCAGTTAGGGAATATCAGACTACCTGATAAATCAGCAGAACAGAGAAGAAGCCCCTTCAGATCAGAACAGCTCAAACCCACAGATCCAGCACATAATGAGAGGAGTAAAAATATAGGAAAGAAGGGGGAAATATGAGTAAACAACAGAAAAAGAAGAGAGAAATTACAATCGACAGCTTCTATCTAGTCAATGAACAAAGAGCAAATGGAACAGAGGAGGATCAAGGAATACCAAGCAAAAACAAAAACTCCAGTGAGTTGGACAGAGGCTTCGGATGAACTCAAAATACAATAAAAAAACAATTAAGAGAGGCTGAATACAAGTGGGAAAAGAATTTAAAAAGCAAAATAAATCAGCTGGAAGCAGAAAATAGTGTCTTGAAAGCCAAAATTAATCGGCTTGAAAATGAAGCAAAGACGATGAAAAATGAGAAAAGAAAATGAAAGATGACTTCCAAAAAAATCATACCAGAAGGAGAAGGATGACCAAAAAGCCAGGGATGAAATTCACACTTTAAAAACTAGAATCCAGAACTTCCGGTCAAGATGGCAGTGTAGAAGCAGCGAAAGTTCAGACCTCAGAAACCCTTCCTTACCAATCACAAACAGAGTGCTCCTAGGCCACCGAAATTCAAGCTGAACAACAGGATAAACCTGGGGAAACCTCCTCCTGGACCTGGATCAAAAGGTACCACACCCCAAAAGCCAGAACCCTATATCACTCGGATCTAAGGGGTAGACAGAAAGAAGGTCCCAGGACCCATCCCCCCCCAACCCAGAGTGCTGAGCCCATGGCAGCAGCGGGAACCTCAGGGCTCTGAGGACTCACCTTGAAAGCAACCTGAGCCAGTCTCCAGGGCGCCCAACACAGACGGCAAGGAAACATAGAGAGAAGGGGGAAGCCTGTAGCCCCCTGGCTGGGTCCTTCCATCTGAGTCTCAAGGGAGGTCCCAGCTTTAGGGCACCAGCTGAACCCAATCCCATCAGGAGCCCTCAGAGCTACTGAAAGGACAGAAAACTCAGGGCTGACAAAGGGGTTGCTCCAAAGAGCTTACCTTGAAAGTAACCTGGGCCAGTTTCTGCGCACTCAACACAGACTGTGGAAGTGGAGGTTGCTGCTTTTTTTTCTTCCTTTTTTTGGCCTGGGGATCATTCAGCCCACACCACTTGAACCTAATCCCATCAGGAGCCCTCAGAGTCCAGGCAAGCCACAACCCCTTCCCCCTTAGAGAGCTGGGTCTTCTGAAAAAAAAAACAAACAGAAACCTAGAGGCAAAGTCAAGATGGCAGCCTAGAAGGAGCATAGACCTGGCAGCCTGGCCAGAGCTTTAGAAATCCTCCATATCTGCTCCAGCCATCCAGGAAGTTTAAAATTCAGAATAAACCCAGCCCAACTAAGCTGAACTCAATCCCATCAAAAGTCTCCAGAACACAGGGAAGCCGAGGCTCCCCATCCATCCTCATTGACTGCTGGACTTTAAGCCAATCAAAAGCCCCCAGAAGACAGGAAAGCTCAAACCCCCAACAACCCTCCCTCAGAGATTACACCAAGAGATCCTCTGTTAAAGCTCCAAGAGGGGAGACTGATAGAAGTCCACAAAAAACAAAAAAATGAGAGGAACAAGAGCACAGACAAATACGGGGAGGAAAGAAGGGGTGAATTTGAACAAACAACAGAAACAGAAGAAAGAAACTACAATAGACAGCTACTACTCACCAAATGGAACAGAGGGGGAGAGATCAGCAAACAATAAACCAGAAATCCCAGCGAATTGGATACAGGCTGTGGAAGAAGTCAAAAGACAACTAAGAGAGGCTGAAGACAATTGGGAAAAGAACTTAAAAATTAAGATAAGTCATCTGGAAACAGAGGCACTTGAACTAAAACAAGAAAATAGTGTCCTGAAAGCCAAAATCATCCAGCTGGAAAATGAGGCAAAGGAGATGAAAGATGAGGCAACGGAGATGAAAGACGAGATAAAGAGGATGAAAGACGATCTTCAAAGAAAATCAGACCAGAAGGAAAAAGACGACCAAAAAGCCAGGGATGAAATCCAATCTTTAAGAACCAGAGTAAAACAACTAGAATCAAGTGACTTCACAAGGCAGCAGGACACTATAAAACAAAACAAAAAGTATGAAAAAATTGAGGAAAATGTGAAGCATCTCATTCACAAAACAGACGATTTAGAAAATCGTTCAAGAAGAGACAATTTAAGAATAATTGGACTACCAGAAGACCATGACAAAAGAAAAATCCTGGACATAATACTAGAGGAAATTATCCAGGAAAACTGTCCCAAAATCCTAGAACAAGAGGGGAAAGTGGAGATTGAAAGAATCCACAGATCACCCCATGTATTTAATCCCCAACTGACAACACCAAGAAATGTTATAGCCAAATTCAAAAACAATCAGATAAAAGAACAGGTATTACAAGCTGCCAAGAAGAAACCATTCAGATAGCATGGAAACATGATGAGGATAACACAGGATCTGTCAGCATCCACACTGAAGGACCAAAAGGCATGGAATATGATATTCCGGAAAGCAAGGGAACTAGGCCTACAGCCAAGAATAAAATACCCATCAAAACTGACTATATTCTTACAGGGGAAAGTATGGTCATTTAACACAACAGAAGAGTTTCAAGCATTCATAAATAAAAAACCAGACCTGAACAGAAAATTTGAAGTCCAACCACAGAACTCAAGAGAATCATCAAAAGGTAATTAAAAAAGAGGGGAAAAACAACAACAACAAAAAAAGGTTTTTTTTTAAGAGACTCAATAAGTTAAAATGATATGTATCCCTATAAGAAAAGAGGTCAATGGCAACTCTTAAAAACTGTTGTTATCACCTAAGCAGCTAGAAGAACTACACTCAGAGGGAACAGTGACAAACTGTATAGGATGAAAGGACAAGACATGAATAGGTATATAGATATATGCATGCATAAATGCATATACATGTGTATGTATATATATATATATACACACATGACTAAAGCTAAAAAAGAAAAGAGGTTATGACTAAAAGAAATGGGAAAAGAAACAAATGGGGGTAAATGTATATGTCACAAAGAAGCTCATGGCGGGAGGGGGGAGAACATTGATACACTGGAAGGGTAAAGAGGTTGGAGATAGGAAATACTCAACTCTTACGTACTTTGAAACTGACCCAAAGAGGGAAGAACAATCCAATCCATTGGAGGAAGAGAATAGATTTGTGCCCTGTAGGGGAGTAGAAGGGTAAAAAACAGACTGGTGGGGAGGGAAGCAGTACAAGGGAGGGAGAGGGTAGGGGGGAAATGTTAAAAAGACTACAGGGGAAAATAAGGAAGGGAATAAGAAGGGAGGGGGGTAGAAAAGGAAATACAAGGGGAACTGATTTAAAGTAAATCACTGGACTAAAAGGTAGAGCTGAAGAAGAAAGGTTAGAATTAGGGAAGGATATCAAAATGCCAGGGAGTCCACAAGTGACAGTCATAACATTGAACGTGAATGGGATGAACTCACACATAAAACGTAGACGAATAGCAGAATGGATTAGAATCCCAAACCCTACCATATGCTGTCTCCAAGAAACACACATGAGGCGGGTAGACACCCACAAGGTCAGAATTAAAGGATGGAGTAAGACCTTCTGGGCCTCAACTGACAGAAAGAAGGCAGGAGTGGCAATCATGATATCTGATAAAGCCAAAGCAAAAAGAGACCTGATCAAAACGGATAGGGAAGGTAATTATATTTTGCTAAAAGGGACTTTAGATAATGAGGAAATATCACTAATCAACATATATGCACCAAATAATATAGCTCCCAAATTTCTAATGGAGAAACTAGGAGAATTGAAGGAAGAAATAGACAGTAAAACCATATTAGTGGGAGACTTGAACCAACCATTATCAAATTTAGATAAATCAAATCAAAAAATAAATAAGAGGTAAAAGAAGTGAATGAAATCTTAGAAAAATTAGAATTAATAGACATATGGACAAAAATAAATAGGGATAAACAGGGATACACCTTCTTCTCAGCACCACATGGCACATTCACAAAGATTGACCATACATTAGGTCACAGAAACATGGCACACAAATGCAGAAAAGCAGAAATAATAAATGCAGCCTTTTCAGACCACAAGGCAATAAAAATAACAATCAGTAATGGTACATGGAAAACCAAATCAAAAACTAATTGGAAACTAAACAATATGATACTCCAAAATTGTTCAGTTAGAGAAGAAATCATAGAAACAATTAATAATTTCATCGAGGAAAATGACAATGGCGAGACATCCTTTCAAACCTTTTGGGATGCAGCCAAAGGGGTAATCAGAGGTAAATTCATATCCCTGAGTGCATATATTAACAAACAAGGGAGAGCAGAGATCAATCAATTGGAAATGCAAATAAAAAAAACTCAAAAGTGACCAAATTAAACCCCCCCAGGAGAAAACCAAACTAGAAATCCTAAAAATTAAGGGAGAAAATAATAAAATCTAAAGTGATAGAACTATTGATTTAATAAATAAGACAAGAAGCTGGTACTTTGAAAAACAAACTAAATAGACAAAGTACCGGTCAATCTAAATAAAAAAAGGAAGGAAGAAAAGCAAATTAACAGCATCAAAGATGAAAAGGGGGACATCACCTCCGATGAAGAGGAAATTAAGGCAATCATTAAAAATTACTTTGCCCAATTATATGGCAATAAATATACCAATTTAAGTGATATGGATGAATATATACAAAAATACAAACTGCCTAGACTAACAGAAGAAGAAATAGATTTCTTAAATAATCCCATATCAGAAAATGAAATCCAACAGGCCATCAAAGAACTTCCTAAGAAAAAATCCCCAGGGCCTGATGGATTCACCAGTGAATTCTATCAAACATTCAGAGAACAGTTAATCCCAATACTATACAAACTATTTGACATAATAAGCAAAGAGGGAGTTCTACCAAACTCCTTTTATGATACAAACATGGTACTGATTCCAAAACCAGGCAGGTCAAAAACAGAGAAAGAAAACTATAGACCAATCTCCCTAATGAATATAGATGCAAAAATCTTAAATAGGATACTAGCAAAAAGACTCCAGCAAGTGATCAGAAGGATCATCCACCATGATCAAGTAGGATTTATACCAGGATGCAGGGCTGGTTCAATATTAGGAAAACCATCCACATAATTGACCACATCAACAAGCAAACCAACAAGAACCACATGATTATCTCAATAGACGCAGAAAAAGCCTTTGATAAAATACAACACCCATTCCTATTAAAAACACTAGAAAGCATAGGAATAGAAGGGTCATTCCTAAAAATAATAAACAGTATACATCTAAAACCATCAGCTAATATCATTTGCAATGGGGATAAACTAGATGCATTCCCAATAAGATCAGGAGTGAAACAAGGATGCCCATTATCACCTCTACTATTTGACATTGTACTAGAAACACTAGCAGTAGCAATTAGAGAAGAAAAAGAAATTGAAGGCATCAAAATAGGCAAGGAGGAGACCATGTTATCACTCTTGGCAGATGACATGATGATCTACTTAACGAATCCTAGAGATTCAACTAAAAAGCTAATTGAAATAATCAACAACTTTAGCAAAGTTGCAGGATACAAAATAAACCCACATAAGTCATCAGCTTTTCTATATATCTCCAACACAGCTCAGCAGCAAAAACTAGAAAGAGAAATCCCATTCAAAATCACCTTAGACAAAATAAAATACCTAGGAATCTACCTCCCGAGACAAACACAGGAACTATATGAACATAACTATAAAACACTCTCCACACAACTAAAACTAGACTTGAGCAATTGGAAAAACATTAACTGCTCATGGGTAGGACGAGCCAATATAAAAAAAAATGACCATCCTACCCAAACTTATTCATCTATTTAGTGCCATACCCATTGAACTCCCAAAATATTTCTTTACTGATTTGGAAAAAACCATAACAAAGTTTATTTGGAATAATAAAAGATCAAGGATATCCAGGGAAATAATGGAAAAAAAAAACACAAATGAGGGGGGCGTTGCAGTCCCAGATCTCAAACTATATTACAAAGCAGCAGTCATCAAAACAATTTGGTACTGGCTAAGAGACAGAAAGGAGGATCAGTGGAATAGACTGGGGGCAAGTGACCTCAGCCAGACAGTATATGATAAACCCAAAGATCCCCAGTTTTCGGACAAAAATCCACTCTTCGATAACAACTGCTGGGAAAATTGGAAGACAGTGTGGGAGAGACTAGGAATAGATCAACACCTCACACCCTACACCAAGATAAATTCAAAATGGGTGAAAGACTTAAACATAAAGAAGGAAACCATAAGTCAATTGGATAAACACAGAATAGTATACATGTCAGACCTTTGGGAGGGGAAAGAATTTAAAACCAAGCAAGACAGAAAGAATCACAAAATGTAAAAGAAATAATTTCGACTACATCAAATTAAAAGGCTTTTGTACAAACAAAACCAATGTAACTAAAATCAGAAGGAAAACAACAAATTGGGAAAAAATCTTCATAAAAATCTCTGACAAAAGTTTAATTACTCAAATTTATAAAGAGCTAAATCAATTGTACAAAAAATCAAGCCATTCCCCAGTTGATAAATGGGCAAGGGACATGGATAGGCAGTTTTCAGATAAAGAAATCAAAACTATTAATAAGCACATAAAGAAGTGCTCTACATCTCTTATAATCAGAGAGATGCAAATCAAAACAACTCTGAGGTATCACCTCACACCTAGCAGATTGGCTAACATGACAGCTATGGAAAGGAATGAATGCTGGAGGGGATGTGGAAGTGTGGGGACACTAATTCATTGCTGGTTGAGTTGTGAACTGATCCAACCATTCTGGAGGGCAATTTGGTACTATGCCCAAAGGGCGACAAAAGGATGTCTACCCTTTGATACAGCCATAGCACTGCTGGGTCTGTACCCCAAAGAGATAATGGACAAAAAGACTTGTACAAAAATATTCATAGCTGCGCTCTTTGTGGTGGCCAAAACCTGGAAAACGAGGGGATGCCCATCAATTGGGGAATGCCTGAACAAATTGTGGTATATGTTGGCAATGGAATATTATTGTGCAAAAAGGAATAATAAAGTGGGGGAATTCCATGGAGACTGGAACGACTTCCAGGAAGTGATGCAGAGCGAGAGGAGCAGAACCAGGAGAACATTGTACACAGAGACAAACACACTGTGGTATAATCGAATGTAATGGACTTCTCCATTAGTGGCAGTGTAATGTCCCTGAACCATCTGCAGGGATCTAAGAGAAAAAACACTATCCATAAGCAGAGGACAAACTGAGGGAGTAGAAACACTGAGGAAAAGCAACTGCCTGACTACAGTGGTTGAGGGGACATGACAGAGGAGAGACTCTAAATGAACACTCTAATGCAAATATTAATAACATGGCAATGGATTCGAATCAAGAACACATGTGATACCCAGTGGAATCACTTGTCGGCTAAGGGGGGTGGGAGGGAGGAAAAGAAAATGATCTTTGTCTTTAATGAATAATGTATGGAAATGATCAAATAAAATACTATAAAATAAAAAAAAGATAAACAGAAAAAAATTCATACCCTTTAACTCAGATATTCCACAGTTTAGTACCTACACCAAGTAGGGCACTGATGAAAAGAAAGGTCCCAAAGGCACCATAAGAGTATTCAGATTTTTCATGCTAACATTTGATGTAAATATAAATAAAAGAATCACCAGCAATTGAAACTGAATGCAGAGAAATACTGAAGAACAAAATTTGGTCCCAAAGGAAAAATAAATAAATAAAAACTAGAATCCAACAACTGAACACAAATGACTTCACAAGGCATAAGGAAACTATAAAACAAAATCAAAAGAATGAAAAAATTGAGGAAAATATGAAACACCTCATACACAAAATGGAAGAGATAGAAAATAGGTCCAGGTGAAACAACTTAAGAATCATTAGATTACCAGAAGATCATGACAAAAGAAAAAGGCTGGACACCATTCTACAAAAAAAAAATTATCCAAGAAAACTGCCCCAACATTCTACAGCAAAAGGGAAAATTAGAGATTAAAAGAATCCACAGATCACATCCTGTACTTAATACTCAACTGACAACACCCAGGAATGTTACAGCCAAATTCAAGAAATACAAGACCAAAGAAAAAAATATTACAAACTGCTAAGAAGAATTCATTCAGATACCATGGAATGACAGTTAGGATAACAAAGTATCTGACTGCACCTACACTGAAGGAACAAAAGACATGGAATACGATACTCTGGAAAGTAAGGCAACTAGGTCTACAACCAAGAATCAAGTACCCAGAAGAACGGATGATATTCTTGCAGGGAAAAGTATGGTCATTTAATAAAATAGAAGACATCCAAGCAATCATAAAGAAAAAAACTGGACATGAACAGAAAATTTGATGCCTAAACACAGAACTCAATAGAATCACCAAAAGGTAATTAAGAAAAAGGAAAACAACAACAACAACAACAACAAAACTATTTTAAGGGACCCAATAAGTTAAAATGCTATGTATCCCTACAAGAAAAGAGGATATTGGTAAATCTTAAAAATTGTTCTTATATGGGTAGCTAGAATTATACTTAGAGGGGATAGTGACAAACTGTACAGGATGAAATACCAAGACATATATACGTGTGAGTGTGTGTGTATACATATACACACACACATATATACATATATAAAACTAGAGGTTAAAAAAGAGGTTAATACTAAGAGAAATGGGAAAAGAAACAAAATGGGGTAAATTTATATTTCATAAAGAAGTGCATTGTGAGAGTGGGGGAGGACACAAATACACTGGAAGAATAAAGAGGTTGGAGACAGAAAATACTTAATTCTTACGTGCATTGAAATTGACAAAAAGAGGGAAGAACAATTAGATCCATAGGGGCAGACAATTGATTCCCGCCCTTTAGAGAAGTAGAAGGGTAACAAATGGACTGTTTGGGAGGAAAGCAATACAAGGGAGGGAAAGGGTAGGGGTAGTTTAAAAAGACCATAAAGAAAATAAGAGCGGAATAAGAAGGGAAGGGGGTAGAAAGGGAAGTAAAATAAGGGTAGGAATTAGGTGGACTGATTGAAAACAACACACTGGTGTAGAAGGAAATAGTGAAAGAAAAAGGGCAGGATTAGGAGTGGAAATCAAAATGTTGGGAAATATATACATGGTAATCATAACTCTGAATATGAATGGAATGGACCCACCCAAAAAACTGATGCAAATAGCAGAGTGGATTAAAAACCAAAATCCAACCATATGTTGTTTATAAGAAACACACATTAGGAAGGTAGACACACACAGGGTAAAAGTATGTGGATGGAGCAAAAATCTATTGGGTATCCACTGAGAAAAAGAAGGCAGGAGTCTCAATCATGATATCTGACAAAACCAAAGCAAAAATCAATCTAGTTAAAAGATACAGGGAAGGTAATTACATCCTGATAAAAGGCAGTATAGACAATGAGGAAATATCTGTACTCAACATGTATGCACCAAATAGCATAGCATTCAAATTTCTAAATGAGAAACAAGTGGAAGACTTGAACCTTCCTCTATTAGATCTAGATAAATCAAACCAAAAATAAATAAGGAAGAGGTAAGAGAAGTGAATGAAATTTTAGAAAAATTAGAATTAGTAGATAGGTAGAGAAATATAGAGACAAAAAGGAATACACCTTCTTTTCAGCAGCACATGGTACATTCACAAAGACTGACCATGTACTAGGGCATAAAAACATTGCAAAAAAGTACAAATGAGCAGAACAAATAAATGCAACCTTTTCAGATCATAATATAATAAAATAATAATTAGTACATGGAGAGGCAAATCAAAAATTAATTGGAAATAAAATAATACAATTCTCCAAAATCGGTTAAAGAACAAATCATAGAAACAATTAATAATTTCATTGATGAAAATGACAATGATGAGACATACCTTCAAAATCTATGGGATGCAGCCAAAGCAGTACTTAGGGGGAAATACATATCCTTGAGTTCATATATTAACAAATTAGGGAGAGTAGAGGTCAATGAATTGGACATGCAAATTAAAAAACTAGAAAGTGAATTAATTAAAAATCCTCAGATGAAGACTAAATTAGAGATCCTAAAAATTAAAGGAGAAATTAATAAAATTGAAAGTAAAAGACCTATTAAATTAATAAATAAGAGTAGAAGCTGGTACTTTGAAAAAACAAATAAAATAGACAAAGGACTGGTCAATCTAATTTAAAAAAGGAAAGAGGAAAACCAAATTAACAGTATAAAAGATAAGATGAAAAGGGAGACCTCACTTTTAATGAAGAGGAAATTAAGGCAATTATTAAATTATGCCCAATTATATGGCAAGAAACAGGGTAATCTAGGTGATATTGATGAATATTTACAAAAATATAAATTGCCTAGATTAACAGAAGAAGAAATAGAATACTTACATTACCCCATATCAGAAAAAGAAATTGAAGAAGTCATCAAAGAACACCCTAAATAAAAATCTCCAGGACCAGATAGATTCACAAATGAATTCTATCAAACATTCCAAGAACAATTAATCCCAATAGTATACAAACTATTTAACAAAACAAGCAAAGAAGGAGTTCTACCAAATTTATGACACACTAAATATGGTACTTATTCCAAAATCAGACAGGTCAAAAACAGATAAAGAAAACTACAGACTTAATGAATATAGATGCAAAAATCTTAAATAGGATACTAGCAAAAAGACTCCAGCAAGTGATCATGAGGGTTATTCATTATGGTCAAGTAGAATTTATACCAGGAATAAAAGGATGCTTCCATATTAGGAAAACCATCCACATAACTGACCATATCAACAAGAAAAGCAACAAAAATCACATGATTATCTCAATACATGCAGAAAAAGCCTTTGACAAAACACAGCACTTATTCCTATTGAAAACAATAGAAAGTATAGAAACAGTAAATATCTAAAACGATCAGCAAACATCATCTGCAGTGGGGATAAGTTAGAAGCCTTCCCAATGAGATCAGAGTGAAACAAGGATGCCCTTTATCACCTCTATTATTTAACATTGTACTAGAAACACTAGCAGTAGCAATTAGAGAAGAAAAAGAAATTGAAAGTATTAAAATAGGCAACGAGGAGACCAACCTATCACTCTTTGCAGATGATATGATGGTATACATAAAGAATCCTAGAGAATCAACAAAAAAGGTAGTGGAAATAATCAACAACTTCAGCAAAGTTGCAGGATACAAAATGAACCCACATAAGTCATCAGCATTTCTATATATTTTCAACACATCTCAGCAGCAAGAATTAGAAGGGAAATTTCTTTCAAAGTCACCCTAGACAATATAAAATACTTAGGAATATATCTGCCGAGACATACACAGGAACTATATGAACACAATACAAAACACTTTCCACACAATTAGAACTAAATCTAAATAATTGGATAAACATTAATTGCTCATGGATAGGGCAAGCTAACATAATAAAAAGACAGTCCTACACAAACTTATTTACTTATTTAGTGCCATGCCCATAGAACTACCAAAAATATTTTTTACTGAATTAGAAAAAAAAAGCAAAGTTCATTTGAAAGAACAAAACGTCAAGGGTATCCAGGGAAATCATGAAAAAAAATGTGACAGAAGGTGGCGTAGCAGTACCAGATCTCAAACTATACTATAAAGCAGTGGTCATCAAAACAATATGGTACTGGCTAAGAGACAGAAAAGAGGATCAATGGAATAGATTTGGAGTGAGTGACCTCAGCAAGACAGTCTATGATAAACCCAAAGATCCCAGCTTTGGGGACAAAAATCCACTATTTGATAAAGTGCTGGGAAAATTGGAAGACAGAATGGGAGAGATTGGGTTTGATTCAAAACCTCACACCCTACACCAAGATAAACTCAGAATGAGTGAATGACCTGAATATAAAGAAGGAAACTATAAGTAAATTAAGTGAACACAGAATAATATACATGTCAGATCTTTGAGAAAGGAAAGATTTTAAGACCAAGCAAGAGTTAGAAGCATTACAAAATGTAAAATCAATAATTTTGATTACAATAATTTTTAAAAGTTTTTGTTCAAACAAAAACATTGCAACCAAAATAAGAAGATAAGCAACAAATTTAGAAAAAATCTTCATAACAAAAACCTCTGACAAAGGTCTAAGTACTCAAATTTACAAATTTTACAAAGAGCTAAATCAATTACACAAAAAATCCTACCATTCGGATATGAATAGGCAATTATCAGATAAAGAAATCAAAACTACTAATAAGCACATGAAAAAGTGTTTTGAATCTCTTATAATCAGAAAGATGCAAATCAAAACAACTCTGAGGTACCACCTCACACCTAGCAGATTGGCTAACATGAGAGCAAAGGAAAGTAATGAAAATTGGAGGAGATGAGGCAAAGTTGGGATATTAATGCTTTACTGGTGGAGTTGTGAATTGATCCAACCATCCTGGAGGGCAATTTTGAACCATGCCCAAAGGGTACTAAAAGACTGTCTGCCCTTTGATCCAGCCATAGCACTGATTGCAAACCCCAAAGAGATAATAAGGAGAAAGACCTGTACAAGAACATTCATAGCTGTGCTCTTTGTGGTGGCAAGAATTGGAAAATGAGGGGATGCCCTTCAATTGGAGAATAGCTGAACAAGCTGTGGTATATGTTGGTGATGGAATACTATTGTGCTGTAAGGAATAATAAAGTGGAGGATTTCTATGTGAACTGGAATGACCTCCAGGAATTGATACAGAGTGAGAGGAGCAGAACAAGGAGAACATTATATACAGCCACTGATGCACTGTGGTACAATCGAACCTAATGGACTTCTCCACTAGTGGCATTTCAGTGACCCAGAACAACTCAGAGGGACTTATGAGAAAGAACACCATCCACATTCAGAGGAAAAACTGTGGGAGTAGAAATAAAGAAGAAAATAACTGCTAGATTGCATTGGTTGAAGGGGATATGATTGGGGATGTAGACTCTAAATGATCACCCTAGTGCAAACATCAACAATATGGAAATAGGCTTTGATCAAGAATACCTGTAAAACCCAGTGGAACTGTTTTGGCTATGGGAAGGGGTAGGGGGAGGAGAGGAAAAGAATATAATTCTTGTAACCAAGGAAGAATGTTCTAAATTGACTAAATAAAAATTCAAAAAAAATTCAGATGACAGAAAACAGGAAGAGGGAATTAAAGTTTTAGATGTAGTCTGTATCCAAGATACATCTGAAAAGCTGTAACAATGGGTTGAATCAAATAACATGGAATTTAAAAGGAGTATGCATCAAAGCCTACATTTGGGATCCAAAAAATCAGTTTCACATATGAAGAATAAAGTAAATTTGGCCAGAGAACAGTTTATCTGACAATAATTAGAGAATATTTCAGGGAAACAAGCATTCAACATAGGTCAACAAAGTGACATGAAGCTTCCTGAAGGTAAAAACCTACATATACCAAGAGGCATGGAGTGAAGAGAAGAGAGAGGTGAAAGTCATGTAGTATTCTGCCTTTGTGTTATTGAGCTTGTAAAACCATGACTGCTCCAATTTACTTCAGGGTGTCCCATCTGTTGTTTCTACTCTCTTTGATATGATTTATGTCAGGATATGTTTTCTTCTTAAAATTTTGTAATTCCAAATGACATTCTTCCTTTGAAGAATGTAAATGAATGGATATTGCTTTCTAGAAAATATATACACACATACACAATTATATACACTATATTAATAATTATAGCTTTCTACTCTTAAGATATATTTGTGTTACAATGTTATTCCCCTTCCCTATGAAGTTGGAGTTGGCAATTATGTGTAGAATTCCAAGGGAAAAAACTATAAACACATCCAAAAGAGTGTCTTTGAGTCTTATTTGAGAAAGCAACCTAAGATCTCCCTCTTGAGCTCCCTGGAAAGGGTCATGGCTTGATTAACTGTCTAGTATCCTGTACAATTACAAAGTTCTAATTGCTTCTTGATTTATTCTGCTTTTGCCCCTAAAACTAGCAAGATCTCTAGCATTTAGTGCCAGTATAACTTCATAGATAAGTATCCGCCCAGGCTCAAATGCTATTTGGGAGCATAGCCAAACATGAACAAATAGAGAAGCATTTCAATCCCACATTCTCATTCTTAACCAATCACTGTGCTCAAAGATTCAAAAGCATACATTTGCAAACAGAGGTAATAGATAATATATTACTTTCTACCGATCATCACTGCTACCACCCATCAGAGACAGGATTATTCCATTTCCAAGTTTATACTCAATCATTTTCCCATTATCATTCTTTTTTCTTGTTTGTTTTTTAAAACCCTGATCATTATTATGACTACATATTATAATAAACTATAGATTTTCATAATTCAACATATTGAGAAGCAGCATTGCTGGAGTCTTTGGAAACTGCCTCGACCAAGCACTGGCTGTGGTCCCAGGCAAGTGCAGAACCTCTCAGCTGCCCCAGGCAACTCTGTAAGACTGAGTTTCAGAAGAATTGCCAATATTTAAAGAGGGAGTCTTCAGACAGGAAGCACACACAAAGATAGATAGAGAGAGACAAAGAAATTGAGAGATAGATAGATGCTCATATTCCCTGTGCAAAAATATGTACACATATATACACACATGCTTGCAAATATAAAGACATTTTATATATAACACATATATACAAATATAGATACATGTACAGATATAAACACACATTCATCCATATTTGTATTTACATATATAACACATTCTTACAAATATATACATATAAAACACAATACACATATGTATGATAATATAAATGAGTATATGTGGACACACTCTATTCCTATATGTGCATATACACATGTACAAATATAAACATACCAGTACAGGTAATATAGTGTGGCACATACATGTGCGTACACATATACATAAATGTGCACACATATATGCAATGAGCATATATACATGCACACTTACATTTATACATGCATGCATGAATATTCACACATGCTATTGTATTATCTACTAAATCTTCACCTTATTAGAAAAGCCTGAGAGAGTACCAGATGAATATAGAGATGACTTGTCATGGCCATAGAAATAGGAAATATTAGAGGTGGGATCTGAATCTAGAACTTTATGCCTCAGAACCCAGGAATCTATTTACTCTATCATGCGAAGGGAAGGAGGAAAACTTTTCTAATATTAAAATTCATATAGAAGGGTTAAATTGATTTATTTTTAAAAGATTTTACACGTATAATCATTTAAAATATTTTCCATATCAGTTATTTTGTGAGAGTTCTCAAATGCAAGAAGAGAAGAAAGAAAATGAAATATAGTTTTCATTCTGACTCCAGTTTTTTCTTGAAGTGCAGATGGCATTTTTTTCATCATGAGAATGAGATTGTCTTAGGCCACTGTATTGTTGAGAATAACTAGGTCATTCACAGTCATTCATCAAGAAATATTGCTGTCACTATTTATAATGTTTTTCTGGTTCTACTTAGTTCACTTTGCATCAGTTCATATAACGTAATTTTTCAGAAATTATCCTATTTGTCATTTTGTATAGCACAATAGTATTACTTAACTATCACATACAACATCTTATTCAGCCATTTACCAATTGATGGATATAATTTCTCAATTTCAAATTCTTTGCTACCACAAAGAGAACTATAATAAATATTTTTGTACAAATACATCCATACCCTTTAATATTCTTTAGTATACAGACCTAGTAATGGTATTACAGGATCATAAGATATGCATTGTTTTGGAATCCTCTTAGCACAGTTCCAAATTGCTCTCCAGAATGGTTGAGTCAGATCACAATTTCACCACAGGTAACAGTGTCCATATTTTTCTGCATCCCTTCCAACATTTATCATTTTTCTTTTCTGTCTTATTAGTTAATCTGATAGGTATGAGATGGTACTTCAGAGTTGTTTTAATTAGCACTTCTCTAATCAAGAGGGATTTGGAGCATTTTTCATATGATTATTGATGGCTTTGACTTATTCATCTGAAAACTGCCTGTTGGTATCCTTTGACCATTTAGCAAAAAGAGAATGACTTTTTTAAAACTCTTACCTTCTGTCTTAGAATCAATACTATGTATTGGTTCCAAGGCAGAAGAATGGTAAGGGCTAAGCAATTGGGGTTAAGTGACTTGCTCAGGGTCACACAGCTAGGAAGTGTCTGAGGCCACATCTCAACCTAGGACCTTCCATATCTAGGTCTAACTCTCAAATCCACTGAGCCACCCAGATGATTCCCATTTATTTTTATACATTTAAGTTAGTTCTCTATATAGTTGAGAAGTTAGTCCTTTATCAATGATGATTGCTAAACAAAATGTTTTCTCCAGCTTTTTGCTTTCCTTCTAATCTTGGTTGTATTTGTTTTGTTTGTACAAAAGCTTCTAAATTTAACATGATTAAATCCACTTTACATTTTATAATGTTCTCTTTCTCTCTTATTTGGCCCTAAATTCTTTCCTTTTCCATAAATCTGACAAGTAAATTATTCTATGATCTTCTATTTGCTTACTCTTTATATCTAAATTATAAACCCATGCTGACTTTATAGTAGTATACAGTATGAGATGTTACTCTAGTCTTAGTCTCTGCCATACCATTTCCCTATTTTCCCAATGATTTCTGTCAAATGGTTCTTGTACTAAAAGGTTGGATCTTTTTATTTATCAAACATTAAATTACTATGGCCATTTTACTGAGTTTTGTGTATCTAATGTATTCTACTGATACACCACTCTATTTCTTAGCTAGAACCAGATTGTTTTGATGATTACTGCTTTGTAATATAGCTTGAGATCTGGCACTCCTAGATCATCTTCTTTCATATTATTTTCATCAATTCCCTTGATATTCTTGACCTTTGTTCCTCCAAATAAATTTTATAACTTTTTTTCTAACTCAATAAAATAAATTTTTTTGGAAGTTTGATTGGCATGGCACTGAATAAATAGATCAGTTTAGGTAAAATTGTCATTTTTATTATTTTTGCCTGGCCTACCAATGAGCAATTAATATTATTCCAATTGTTTTGACCTGGGTTTGTTGTGTGAAAAGTGTTTTCTAATTAAGTTAATATAGTTCCTGGGATTGTTTTGGCAGGTAGACTCCCAAGTATTTTAACTTAAATGAAATTTGTGTCCTGAAACTTAGCTAAAATTCTTAATTATTTCAACTAATTTTTAGTTGACTCCCTAGGATTTCCCAAGTACATAATCATATTATCTGCAAATGCTGATAATTTTATTTCTTCATTATCTAGTCTATTTCCTTCCATTTCTTTTTATTTTCTTATTGCTATTGCTAACATTTATAGTACAATGTTGAATAAGAGCAATAATAATAGGCATCTTTGTTTCACTCCTGATCTTATTTGGAAGGCTTCTAGTTGGTTCCCATTATAGATAATGCTTGCTGAAGGTTTTAGATAGATACTAGCTATCATTTTAAGGAAAGCTCCATTTACTCTTATGCTCTCTAGTGTTTAAAATACTTTTTAAAAGTAGTTTGCACAGTGAGGGGTCCCAGGACCTGGTTTAGACAGTAAGGAATCTCAGCTACTGGCTTACACAGTACAGGGCTCAAGGTCCTGGCTTGCACAGTGTGGGATGGGGGGTGGGGTGGAACCTCAGCCAAAAAGCCATAAAGGCTAGGCAGCTGGAGTTACGTGACTTGCCAGGGTCACGCAGCTAGGAAGTAGATGAGTACAGATTTGAACCCAGGACCTCCTCCATCTTCAAGCATGCCTCTCTATTCATTGAGGATTCTAATTGTTCCACATTAAAATTTAAGGATAAATATTATATTCTATATATCACACATGGATTTGTCACTCAGGTAGATATGAATCAAATGAACCAAAAATAGTTAATTTGGCAAAAAATTAATTTTGGAAAGTTAAACAAATGTCCCTTACATTGTTGTATATCCTTTTCTCACTGCCCTCTCCCTCCCCTTCATAAAAAAGGACAGGAGTTCAAACTAGGTCACAGAACAGAAAAAGACAAGTTTATAATCATATACTTTATCTGGTAATCCCTCTATCAGAATATGACCTAAGAAATTCCAACATATAGGGAGCCTGCATATACCAAATATTAACAGTATTGCGTTGTTTCTTACCAGGCTGCACTACTTAGGGGTTTCTCATGCCTCCAGATACTTCCCCCTCCCACTTTTTAGCTTCTTTTTGTGCATCATCTCCCCTGTTTAATTGTAAGCTTCTTGAGGGCAGGAATGGTCTTTTTCTATCTGTATTACCAGCACTTAGCACAGTACCCAGTACATACATAGTAAGTGCTGAATAAATGCTTATGGACTAATTGTGAGATTTCTTGGGGCCAGGGGGGAGCCAAGCATATGAAAGTACTAACTTGTTCAAAATTGTAAGGTGATCATGGAACTACCTCAGTAATACAGAACATAAAGGGATCAGCCAGCTCTTTGCTACAGAAATACAAAGGAATGATACTGCCAGGGAAAGTGAAGCCTAGAGGGACAGTACAGACTGTGTGGAAGGTATAACACAGATCATCTCATTCCTAGAATTCCCTTCAAAACTCTTGGATGCTATAAGCAAATTGCCACTAGTCCCCTACCTACAGGTCTGTTCTCCTCAAAGAAGCCTCCACGAATTACCTGGGCATCCCCAGGTTTTCACTACATCTCCTAAGCAGGGATAAGAGCCATTCATTTCCCTCTGAATATGGCTTGTATCAAAACAGCCATTTCTGAAATTCAGGACCCCAGACAGCTCCCGCTACATGCAGCTCTGAAACTGGTTCTAGTTCTAGTGGTGAAACTTAGAGTTGGCCAGAGAAACCAAAGTCACTCCTCCACCACCACCATTGCCACCACCCCTATCTGCTCAATTTCCCGCTGGGCAGCACATTACCTTCCTGGGACATGGGGTCTGTACATGAATATCTTTTTTACCATAATATAAAGCTTTTTTGCCTAGTAAAAATGGTTATAGACACCTGAAATAGTCAATTTTGGTTTTCAAATGGGAGGAAGGAGGAGAATGCTGGTAAGGTACAGAATCAAGATTCTCTGAAGCTGCAGTTCTCTCATTCCCAGTTTCAGGCCCTGCTTTTTTCGGACTTTCCCCACCCATGCAATTTGTAATTATAATCTATTGTCAGTATTTTAGAAATTGTCTTATGGAGCTTTGTATCTTCCTCAGTGCCTAACAGTAATTTGTACACAGTGGCCTCTCAAGAAATAATTGCTAAAATCCTAGGAACACAGCTGTATCCTTTCCTCCTGGTTGCAAAAGGAAATTATGTTCTGTGCATCTTTTCAAGTTGGATACTCAAATTGTTCAAGTGACAGCAGTGCTGAATGATGCTTTCTGATAGGAACAGCTCAAGACTGAACAATCTTATACTCAATTTAACTTGTGGTGGGGGAGAAGGAAGAAAATGAAGAAAAGAAGGGAGGAGAAAGGGAGAGGGAGAGGGGAGGGGGAGGGGGGAAAGAGATTATCTTTACCTTAAGGTGCTGATGTCTCCTGATATTTTAAACAAAACAATATTAAGAGCTTATTATGTGCACAGACTGTACAAGAGAGGAAGGGGCAGAATTGTCCTCTTTTTTGGTCTTTGCATGAATAAAATGTTAAATTTGTGTTCTTTTCCTCATGGCCAAACTAATCAATTGCACTGTTGTCAGCCTGGAGATGGGTTTTGCCTTTTTCATATTCCCAGCATTTAAAATAGCATCTGGCAGAGAGTGGCTAATAAATGTTTGTTAACTTGACTTGTTGACTCCATTTGTGGCTTATACTTACTGCAAGGTTATAAAGAGCCTTAAACTAAAATCCTCATCAAAGACAAAATAAAATGAAATCATTGAAGAGTGAGCACAGAGATGATTTGGCCATATTTTTGAAATAAGACAACTTTTGCAGTAAGTGAAGGATAATGAAAATGCTTCCAAGACAAGGTTAAACTAAGTCAGCAGGAAACTTTAAAAAGGCTAACAGCAGCAACTCAGGATTCTATAAAATGGGTTTGTCAAAGGCACAAGAGAGATACATCCAAAAAATCAAGGTCCCAGCCATTAATCATCTTATTTAGCTGATAAGCAGAAGGAAGGCTGCTTTAATTACATGTAGCAGCCCATCTGAAAAACCCAACCCTTGCACAAATGTTGACAACACAATAGCTGTCTATGGGCATACTTTGTTACTCAAGTGACTTCACACCCAAAACATTAATTACCCTTACATCATTTTTGTGCTGACAATTCATCTGGAATATGATGCTGAACTCAGATTACTTCTTTTTTATCCAAATTGACATATTTGGTTTAGTCCCTCAGTCACAGATGTAAGACCAATCTAGCCTCTACATCCCAAGTTCATTATGCTAATGAAAAAGTAAATTGTTTTTCCATTTCTACTCTCCTCTATCTAGTGGGATGCTGTTGCTAAGATACTTAACCTTGAAACATCTGAGGTTTGTTATATGGGGGGGGGGGATAGGCTTCCGTTTTACCTATGCTGTGAAATATTCCAAATGAGTGGTAAATGTTGAAAACATATTTGTTAACAGAAAAGCAATGAAATCAAATTTTCTCCCCACAAAAGGGAACAAATGATCTATCAAAATGCAAAATCAGTTCATATGGAATTTGATTACATAAGGCCTAATTTATACCAGAAAAGAAGTGACATCTCAATGTGATTTAATCCTCAAGTTGCATTTTTGGATAGGAATGACAATACAATTAGTGTAAGATTCATCCATTTGTCATTTGAAAAGGATATTGCTTGATATTACAACAATCAAAGAGTCTAGCAGCTAGGGACCTCCGCTCCAACCCAACTCATTAGTTGGTTTGGTCAAACAAGCACATCACCTAGTTGTTAAACTTCTGGGGAAAGAGCTGAGGACATGGTTAAACTGCTCCTAGGTTTGGAGATGCACAGTTTTAGAATCCTAGAGTCTCAGTCTTTGAAAGACCCTCACCAAAAATCTAGTCCAATCAGCTGCCAAAGAGGGCACACTTCTAGTCAAGTAAACATCCAGTCTCTGTTTAAAGATAGCCAGTGATGAGGAACCCACTGCCTACTGGGTAGCTCTACTCTGTTATCAGCACAATATTTAAAATCTTGCTAACTTGGGGGTAGGGGAGAACCTGCCAGCACCCTCAAGAAGCCAGGATCATCTATCTCCCCTCTACAGCTGCAACATCAGAGCAGGGCTGCATTTGGGGAGAGAAAAGCATATTTTACAGTCAATTGCTTGTCAATTTAAGAATGATTTGTACCATTCTATAAATTCTGTGTTTATCTCTGCAAATACAGGGACCCAGTCAGCATAAGAATTTTCAATGTGATTGTTAGAAGAGAACCTTTGTTCTGGACTTTAAAAATGCTTATCAAAAAATATTTCCCTATCTCCCAGTTAACAAAAGAAAGAAAACCCCTTACAATTATTTAAGCCTCTGGATTCCATGCTTTCTGGAGCTTGACCAGGAACAGGATATCCTTTCTGCTTTTGGGAATCTTTTTTAATTGTATGTGGTTAACAGTTCCCTGCTGTACCAACTCATTGTGCCCTTTAACCTTCTCTCTGCCTGATTTCAAGACCAGTAGCTGTTAGAGAGATAAAATAGAGCTTTTCAACTAAGTCATGCTCCAAATGACTGGTACAGCAAATGACTCAACTTTCTATATTCATAGACTGAAAGTCTCATACTCTTTTACTCTGGCCATTCCTTACCTAAGTTAAAATGATCAACTTCTCAGTCAACAAGCTGTTTTACAAATCAAATTATGAAAATGAAAATAAATGTTAAAATAGGACACCAAAGAAAAGATGGTATTTTGTTAACCCATTGAGCACCATTAACAAAGTAACACTGAGGCAATTATTTGAAGCATGTTAGTTACAAGGGAAAACAATTTATGAGGGTGTGAACTAGAGGATGAGTAAAGAAAGGTCAGGGTTGAGAGTGGCCAGGCCTCTCGGGGTGTCATTGCTTCTTCCTAGTCAGGGTTGAAGAGAAACAAATCCAAAGAATTCAGCCTGAATTTCTGACCATCTAATTAAATTATCTTGAAGGATTACAAAGTTATGAAGGATGACAGTCATGTGGAAACACATACACACACACAAACATATACAAAACCATGTATTTACTGATTTTGATTTTAGATTTAGATCTAAGATTTTACTGGTGTAGGCAACTTCTGGGGTAGAAACTTTCTCCACTGACAATTAGAATCTCTGCTCTAAGTTGTATACTTAGTTTCCTGAGCAAATGGAAGACCAAATGGCTTACCCATGGTCACAAAGCCAGTACACAGAAGTGGGTAAGACTTAAACCTTAAAGACATAAGTCCATCTTACTGACTCCTCCATTCAATATACTGTGCTGCCTCTCAAAGAAAATATATTTTACATATATTTGTATAAGTATTCAATATGTCCACAATTTAAAACACATCAAAATCACTGAGAGAAAAAGCGAACATTTGACAGGTATACTGGGTAGGAAAACTTCAAATTCTTTCTCTGCTACCTTATTGTGGTAGAGCAGTTAAGAGTCTACAATACTTAGATACCAAGAGAATACAAGTTCAAAGAGGTCCAACTTATCTGGGAAGACTTGGAATATGAGTTTGGCAACAGCCCTAGACAGAAGGTGGTCTGAAGATGAGCCTTGATAAATTCAGAAAAGCTCAATACCAGGGAGGAAAAACATTGATGAAGAAAGGCTTTAGCATTGGCAAGTCTTGAAGCTTACTGAGTTGTCAAAAGAGTTGTAATATACAACAGGGGAAAGGTTATCTCCACTGAAATAACAGTCCTTAAAAATCTGAGCATTGTAGGCAAGGAAAATGAGATCTTAACTTTCTCAGAGAATTTAAGTATTTAAAGATTTTTAATTTAAAAATTTTAAAGCTTTTAGAATTTATATTTCATAGTTGGGATGACTTTTCCAGCCATATTTTTCCCATTTGTATCAAGAATATTAGGATTTCATTAAATTTTACAGTAACTCAGCTCTATACAACAATGACAACAAGATCCTCGCCCATGATAATCAAGTTTATATCTATAGGGCCAATATTTTGAGGGATTACTAAATAGTATAATGGGCAGAATGGTCAAAGAGAGCCTAGTCCTTAATGCTGATGGCTGCATATCCTCATGGAAGATTATGGAATTTGTTTCTAGATATTTGCGAGAGAGCATGGACATGTATGCAGGAACTTAACAAATACTCAATGTTCAGTTATACTCCAGAGTTCAAAAATTCAAAGGCCATTGCAATCCCTTAGATTTCAAAGCTCTCTTACCTCGAGTTTCTTAGAAAAGGGATGACTATTTGTCTTAGAGAGTAGAGAGGATAGATTTTAACGATCTTTCAAATATTCTTCTAAGTGACATCAAACTCAAACAGAAAAAGGTGCCAATATATATAAAGGATCCCTTTTATCACATATTGACTTAGAATATATCCTTGATTTTCTTGGCAAAGATACTAGAGTGGTTTGCCCTTTCCGTTTCCAGCTCATTTTACAGATGAGGAAACTGAGGCAAACAGAGTTAAGTGACTTGCCTAGGGTTGCATAGTTAGTAAGTGTCTGAGGTCATACTTGAATTCAGGAAGTAGAGTCTTCTAGACTCCAGGCTTGGCACTCTACTGTACCACCTAGTTGTCCCATGCAAATGTCATAGTACTCTATTCTTAAAATAATACTATGACTGATCAGGTGAATTGAGTCAAAAGTCATAGCACTTTATGGGTAGAAAAAACATGAGGTATGGAATCAGGGAATATGGGTCCAAATCTCAATTCCCCTAGGTAATAGTTGTGTGATGCTAGGCAAATCACTTAAGTGCTCTCTCACTGTTTCCTTACCTACAAAGTGAAAATATTGTGCTATAGGACTTCTGAGGTACCTTGAAGCTCTAAAATTATGAGCCTATTAGAAGAGAAAGATGGGAGATCAGGAAGGGTCAGACTTGAATTGTATTTATCTGGTAGTCTTTCAGACTTCAGGCTTTTACTTTTCAAAACCCATTCATCTGAAATGACATGAGATCCCATTTGAGTCACTTTGCAATGCTCTAATGGGAAACATTTGTAGGTCCCCAAGTGGCTAAAACATCCATAATCTTTGACCCAGAGATCACAATACTAGACATATACCCCAAGGAAGCCAAGGACCAAAGGAAAAGCCTCTGACATATCTATTCATTTATAGCAGCACATTTTGTGGTAGCAAAAAACAACTGGGTGCCCATTATCTGGGGAATGGCTAACCAAAGTATTCTATCCAAGCTATGGAATATAGCTATGTTGTAAGAAATGACAAATCTGAGGAATTCAGAGAAACAAGACAAGACTTGTTGGAATCAAAATAGAGCAAGGTAAGCAGAATCAAAGGAAGAATCCAAACTATATTTAATACAGTGTAGACATAAAGAACAATAACTGGAAACCAGATGCCAGTTATTAGCCCAGGAGAAGGTGTGAGAAAGCACATATGTCTTCTTTCGTTAGAGAGGTGGAAAGTTCTGGGTGGGAAATGGTGTATGTGTTGTCAAATGTGGTACATGTACTAGAATTCCCTGGGTAAAGAAAAGGAAAGAAGTATATTTAGATATAACTAATACAAAATCAAAAATAACATTAAACAAATCCTGGGGACTGATAAGTTTAAATAATTCTACTCAGATTTACAATGGAAAAAAATTCAAACTTGCCTATTACTACTGATATCTCCCCTGCTCTTCAGAAATTTAATAGAAATCATATGGTGGAACCCCAGAGGGGAGAATGTTTAAAGAATAAAAATGATTCCTTACACTTGCATCTGTGTTACTAGATCTGGGGAAAGGGTTGGATTCTAGGAATAGAGAGAATGGATGTTGAGAATATTTACACACACATAAATGTTAGATGTTGTTAAACCTGGCCTTTATTCTCACAAAAACTATCCTACCCAAATCTTTCCTAGTATTTTCTTTCTAGACTTAAGGCCCTCCACTTACTTCTTTTCTTTTTAAAAAAGGACAGGTTGGTGACCAGTAACTTCAAGTAGTATGTTTTTTTTTAATTTTATAATATTTTATTTGATCATTTCCAAGTATTATTCATTAAAGACAAAGATCATTTTCTTTTCCTCCCCCCAAACCCCCATAGACAACACGTGATTCCACTGGGTATTACATGTGTTCTTGATTCGAACCCATTGCTATGTTGTTAATATTTGCATTAGGGTTTCCTTTAGAGTCTCTCCTCTGTCATGTCCCCTCAACAGCTGTAGTCAGGCAGTTGCTTTTCCTCGGTGTTTCTACTCCCTCAGTTTGTCCTCTGCTTATGAATAGTGTTTTTTTTGCTGGATCCCTGCAGATTGTTCAGGGACATTACACCGCCACTAATGGAGAAGTCCATTACGTTCGATTGTACCACAGTGTATCAGTCTCTGTGTACAATGTTCTCCTGGTTCTGCTCCTCTCGCTCTGCATCACTTCCTGGAGGTCGTTCCAGTCTCCATGGAATTCCTCCACTTTACTATTCCTTTTAGCACAATAGTATTCCATCACCAACATATACCACAATTTGCTCAGCCATTCCCCAATTGATGGGCATCCCCTCGTTTTCCAGGTTTTGGCCACCACAAAGAGCGCAGCTATGAATATTTTTGTACAAGTCTTTTTGTCCATTATCTCTTTGGGGTACAGACCCAGCAGTGCTATGGCTGGATCAAAGGGCAAGACAGTCTTTTATAGTCCTTTGGGCATAGTTCCAAATTGCCCTCCAGAATGGTTGGATCAGTTCACAACTCCACCAGCAATGCATTAATGTCCCTACTTTGCCACATCTCCTCCAGCATTCATTACTTTCCTTTGCTATCATGTTAGCCAATCTGTTAGGTGTGAGGTGATACCTCAGAGTTGTTTTGATTTGCATCTCTCTGATTATAAGAGATTTAGAACACTTCTTCATGTGCTTATTAATAGTTTTGATTTCTTTATCTGAGAACTGCCTATCCATGTCCCTTGCCCATTAATCAATTGGAGAATGGCTTGATCTTTTGTACAATTGATTTAGCTCTTTATAAATTTGAGTAATTAAACCTTTGTCAGAGGATTCTATGAACATTTTTTCCCAGTTTGTTATTTTCCTTCTGATTTTAGTTACATTGGTTTTGTTTGTACAAAAGCTTTTTAATTTGATGTAGTCAAAATTATTTATTTTACATTTTGTGATTTTTTCTATGTCTTGCTTGGTTTTAAAGTCTTTGCCCTCCCAAAGGTCTGACATGTATACTATTCTGTGTTTACCCAATTTACTTATGGTTTCCTTCTTTATGTTTAAGTCATTCACCCATTTTGAATTTATCTTGGTGTAGGGTGTCAGGTGTTGATCTATTCCTAGTCTTTCCCACACTGTCTTCCAATTTTCCCAGCAGTTTTTATCGAATAGTGGATTTTTGTCCCAAAAGCTGGGATCTTTGGGTTTATCATACACTGTCCTACTGAGGTCACTTACCCCGAGTCTATTCCACTGATCTTCCTTTCTGTCTCTTAGCCAGTACCAAATTATTTTGATGACTGCTGCTTTGTAATATAGTTTAAGGTCTGGGACTGCAAGGCCCCCATCATATGTGGGTTTTTTTTTTCATTATTTCCCTGGATATCCTTGATCTTTTGTTATTCCAGATGAACTTTGTTATGGTTTTTTCTAAATCATTAAAGAAATATTTTGGTAGTTCAATGGGTATGGCACTAAATAGATAAATAAGTTTGGGTAGGATGGTCATTTTTATTATATTGGCTCGTCCTATCCATGAGCAGTTAATGTTTTTCCAATTGCTCAAGTCTAGTTTTAGTTGTGTGGAGAGTGTTTTGTAGTTATGTTCATATAGTTCCTCTGTTTGTCACAGGAGATAGATTCCTAGGTATTTTATTTTGTCTAAGGTGATTTTGAATGGGATTTCTCTTTCTAGTTTTTGCTGCTGAGCTGTGTTGGAGATATATAGAAAAGCTGATGACTTATGTGGGTTTATTTTGTATCCTGCAACTTTGCTAAAGTTGTTGATTATTTAGATTAGCTTTTTGGTTGAATCTCTAGGATTCTTTAAGTAGACCATCATGTCATCTGCAAAGAGTGATAACTTGGTCTCCTCCTTGCCTATTTTGATGCCTTCAATTTCTTTTTCTTCTCTATTAGTCTTTCTAGTACAATGTCAAATAGTAGAAGTGGTAATGGGCATCCTTGTTTCACTCCTGATCTTATTGGGAATGCATCTAGTTTATCCCCATTGCAGATGATATTAGTTGATGGTTTTAGATATATATTGTTTATTATTTTTAGGAACGACCCTTCTATTCCTATGCTTTCTAGTGTTTTTAATAGGAATGGGTGTTGTATTTTATCAAAGGCTTTTCTGTGTCTATTTAGATAATCATGTAGTTCTTGTTGGTTTGCTTGTTGATGTGGTCAATTATGTGGATGGTTTTCCTAATATTGAACCAGCCCTGCATCCCTGGTATAAATCCTACTTGATCATGGTGGATGACCCTTCTGATCACTTGCTGGAATCTTTTTTGCTAGTATCCTATTTAAAATATTTGCATCTATATTTATTAGGGAGATTGGTCTATAGTTTTCTTTCTCTGTTTTTGACCTGCCTGGTTTTGGTATCAGTACCATGTTTTATCATAAAAGGAGTTTGGTAGAACTCCCTCTTTGCTTATTATGTCAAATAGTTTGTATAGTATTGGGATTAACTGTTCTCTGAATGTTTGATAGAATTCACTGGTGAATCCATCAGGCCCTGGGGATTTTTTCTTAGGAAGTTCTTTGATGGCTTGTTGGATTTCAATTTCTGATATGGGATGATTTAAGAATTCTATTTCCTCTTCTGTTAGTCTAGGCAGTTTGTATTTTTGTATATATTCATCTATATCACCTAAATTGGTGTATTTATTGCCATATAATTGGGCAAAGTAATTTCTAATGATTGCCTTAATTTCCTCTTCATCGGAGGTGATGTCCCCCTTTTCATCTTTGATGCTGTTAATTTGCTTTTCTTCCTTCCTTTTTTTAATTAGATTGACCAGTACTTTGTCTATTTTGTTTGTTTTTTCAAAGTACCAGCTTCTTGTCTTATTTATTAATTCAATACTTCTATCACTTTCAATTTTATTAATTTCTCCCTTAATTTTTAGGATTTCTAGTTTGGTTTTCTGCTGGGAGTTTTTAATTTGATCATTTTTGAGTTTTTTTAATTTGCATTTCCAATTTATTGATCTCTGCTCTCCCATGTTTGTTGATATATGCACTCAGGGATATGAATTTACCTCTGATTAACACTTTGGCTGCATCCCAAAAGGTTTGAAAGGATGTCTCGCCATTGTCATTTTCCTCGATGAAATTGTTAATTGTTTCTATGATTTCTTCTCTAACTAAACTATTTTGGAGTATCATATTGTTTAATTTCCAATTAGTTTTTGATTTGGTTTTCCATGTACCATTACTGAACATTATTTTTATTGCCTTGTGATCTGAAAAGGCTGCATTTATTATTTCTGCTTTTCTGAATTTGTGTGCCATATTTCTGTGATCTAATATATGGTCAATCTTTGGGAATGTGCCACGTGGTGCTGAGAAGAAGGTGTATTCCTTTTTATCCCTATTTATTTTTTCCATATGTCTATAAATTCTAATTTTTCTAAGATCTCATTCACTTCTTTTACCTCTTTCTTATTTATTTTTTGATTTGATTTATCTAAATTTGATAATGATTGGTTTAAGTCTCCCACTAATATGATTTTACTGTCTATTTCTTCCTTCAATTCTCCTAGTTTCTCCATTAGAAATTTGGGTGCTATCTTATTTGGTGCATACATGTTGATTAGTGATATTTCCTCATTATCTAAAGTCCCTTTTAACAAAATATAATTACCTTCCCTATCCCTTTTGATCAGGTCTATTTTTGCTTTGGGTTTAACAGATATCATGATTACCACTCCTGCCTTCTTTCTGTCAGTTGAGGCCCAGAAGGTCTTACTCCATTCTTTAATTCTGACCTTGTGGGTATCAACCCGCCTCATGTGTGTTTCTTGAAGACAACATATGGTAGGGTTTTGGATTCTAATCCATTCTGCTATTTGTCTACGTTTTATGGGTGAGTTCATCCCATTCACGTTCAATGTTATGACTGTCATTTGTGGATTTCCTGGCATTATGATATCCTTCCCTAATTCTAACCTTTTCTTCTTCAGCTCTACCTTTTAGTCCAGTGATTTACTTTAAATCAGTCCCCCTTTTCCCCTCCCTTGATATGTTTCCTTTTTTAGTCCTTCTCTTTTAGTTCCCTCCCTCTCCCCCTTCTCTTTCCCTCCCCCTTCTCTTTCCCTCCCCTTTTGTTTTCCCTCCCCCCTCTTGGTTTTCTCTTCTCCCTATCCTTGTTGGGTAAGATAGAATTCAATATCCCAATGTATCTGGGTGTTTTTCCCTCTCAGAGTTGATTTCCCTGAGATTAAAGTTTAAGTAAAAATTCTCTTCCTCTCCTTCTTATAGGAGTTTCCTTCCCCTCTCCTTCCCATGTGAATCTTTGTGTGAGAAAGATTATTCTATTTGGTCTTTCTTTCCCCCTATTTACACATTACATTTCCCCCACATGTTAGTATACATAGATTGATATAAATGTAGTCCTTATAGAAGAGAGTTTGAGTAAAAGAAGAAGATAACATTTTTCTCCTTTTTCCTTTCCTTCATATTTACCTTTTCAGGTATTCCATGCTCTTTGTTTTTCAGTGTCGAACTTTCCACAGAGCTCTGGCCTTTTCTTTGCAAAAACTTAAGAATCTTCTATTTCGTTGAATGCCCATACTTTCCCTTGGAAGTTTATAGTCAGTTTTGCTGGATAGCTGATTCTTGGTTGAAGACCCAGCTCTCTTGCCTTTCTGAAGATCATGTTCCATGCCTTATGTGTGACCTTGATTGGCATTCCTTTGTATCTAAATTGTCTTTTTCCGGCTTCTTGTAGGATTTTTTCTTTTGTTGGAGAGCTTTGGAATTTGGCAATTACATTCCTGGGAGTTGTCTTTTGGGGGTTTAGTGTAGAGGGTGTTCTGTGAGCTCTGTCAGTGGCTGTATTGCCCCCTTGTTCTTGAATCTCTGGGCAATTTTCTTTGATTATATCTTGTATTACGATGTCGAGTTTGCTGTTTATTTCTGGCTTTTCTGGAAGTCCAATTATTCTTAAATTATCTCTTCTCCCTCTATTTTCCAAATCTATCACCTTGTCAGTGAGATATTTTATGTTCTCTTCTAATTTCTTGGTCTTTTGGCTTTGCTTTATTAGTTCTTGCTTTAAAGCCTGGTTTTCCTTTTCAGTTTGGTCAAACTGGTTTTGTAGATGCATGAATTTCTTTTGCATTATTTCCCATTTTCCCTCCCAGAAGGCTTCCATCTTTTTTGATCATTTCTGATTCATATTCTTCATGGGTTTGTGGAGAGTTTCCATTTCCTTTGGAAGGTTTCAGAGAATTTGCTTGTGTTTCCTCTTCTATCTCCTCTGTGTTTTGTATTTTGCTCCATAAAATGTGTCCAAAGTCACCCCCTTCTTCTTGTTTTTTTTAATTTGGGGTTTTTTGTGCTTCTGTGGAGTTTGCCTTCTCTATCTGAGTGGGGAGGATTAGTTTTTCTTATCTCTGTCTGGGGTTCAGAGGTTTTAGCCCTAGGCAGATTGTCCTTTCTATGGACATACTCAGTCTGAGGTTAATCCTATCACCAGCCCTGAGGGTTACTGTTGTTTCAGATGACCCTGCACTCTGAGGGGGGAGGTGCCCTGGCTTCCTGGAGCTCTGAGGGCTGGTGATAGGATTAACCTCAGACTGAGTATGCCCTCAGGCAGCGACCTTCAGTGAGACCCAGATGGAAGGTTCTGGTCAGGGGGCTACAGGCTTGCCCCTGTCTCTCTCTGCCCTCAGAACAGCCGGCTCCCGAGGCCCCCCTGCCTACCCTGAGGTTCCTGCTGCTGCCTCGGACTCAGCACTCTGGGTTGGGGGGGATGCGTCCTGGGACCTTCGCTTTGCCTTCCCCTTAGATCCGAGTGATCTCGGGCTCAGACTCTTGGGGGGCTGTACCTTTTGAATCTTGGTCCAGGAGGAGTGTTTCTGGGGTCTATTCTGCTGTTTGTTTTTAATTTCGATGCCCTAGGAGCATTCTGTTTGAGATCGGTAAGGAAGGGTTTCTGGAGCTCCGAACTTTAGCTTTCTCTAAGCTGCCATCTTGACCGGAAGTCTCCAAGTAGTATGTTTTGGTGAACCAGTTTAATCTATCATAAGAGAAACATGATAAATTGTGCAAAGATATATGGGTAAATTTTCCACATTTGCTTCTACTTTTCTACACTTATATGCAAAAATCTCAACTCAAATCTCTCATAAATAATTGTGAGTTATTATAGTTCTCTCAACTCTAACACTAGTAGAAAGTAGAATTCTCTGTGGCCAGAGCATCAATTGAACAGGTACCTGGGAATATAAACTCATGTAACAAATACAAGGTGGCTCATCACCAGATTTATGTATGAGAGAGAGACTGAGACAGAGAGAGACAGAGACAGAGACAGTGACACCCTGTGGCAAGACCAAGGCTCTCAATTCTTCAAGAGCCAAGATAATCTTGTGCTTAGACAGCATAGAAAGCTACTCAGTCTGGTTCTAGAGGCTAAGAGAGAGCAATGCACTTCCTATCTGGGTTTAAGAATACTCCTTGCCCACTTGCTTTCAAACGTCATGCCCTCTGCCCTTCTGTGGCTACATTCTGCTGGCTCTTACCCATTTGCTAGGGATGACCACGGTGATGCTGGCTCTACCATGTTGTTACTCACCCTGACATGGACTCCCATACTGACACCAGGAAACACCAGGGCTAGTCTGTACTCTGTATCAATACCTCCTAAATAATTTTCTTCACATAAGTCTTCCCACTTTTGTTTTTTCCAGGAATTAACATGTTATGTCTTCCCAATGAAGCATTCTACATAAGGGATCTATACATTTTGTGCATTCCATGGAGAGAGTCAACAGTTTTGGGAATAAAAGAGAAAGAAAAAATGATTGATAGTCAAATTGACAAAAAGTCATTTGGGTGCATTCCCCTTTGGCCTAAGAGTTTATAATCAGGATAAATGGAGGACTCAACCCCACTTCAGTTCAGTTAATTATATCCAAAAGTTCACTCCAAATCTCATGATGTAGGGTGCAGCTGGGTGGCTCAGTGGATTGAGAGCCAGGCCTAGAAACTGGAGGTTCTAGGTTCAAATTTGGCCTTAGACACTTCCAAGCTGTGTGACCCTGGGCAAGTCACTTGACCCCCATTGCTTAGGCCTTACTGCTCTTCTGCCTTAGAACCCATCCATAGTATTGATTCTAAGGAGGAAGGTAAGGGTTAAAAAAAATCTCCTGATGTAGGGTGTGATTTCTGCAAGCATCCTTATAGTATCTTCTTCAAAAGACCCACTTTCCTGGTCCAGGGTGCTGGTAATTATCTTTTCCTGAAAATACTTTAAAAGATCTTAAAGTTTGGACTTTTAGAATAATTACACACTCAGTAACAGACTATATTCTATATATTATTGTAGAAGCAAACACTTCAACAAGTCCCCAGAGGACTTTCAAGTTGGCTACAGGATATTAGCATAAGCCATTCACTAATGCCTGGAATATATGCCTGCTTTTAAGTGCTATCTGCTCCATGAAGTCATATCTGATCTCTGCATTTGTAGTCTTCCTCCTCAGATTACCTCCGATCATTCCTCTAAGCTCTTTGAGAGTAAAGATTGTTTCACGTTTGTTTCTCTCTGTATCCCATATTAATAAATATTTGTGAAATTGAACTGAATTGAATAGAATGAAGACTCCTAAAGGTAGGAGAATCAAAATGGATATATCATGGTGGAGCCTTGGCCATCGATTAGCTTCACAGGAGAATTAATTTAAAAGAATGTGGAATTCAACAAATATTTGTTAAGCAGTTTTTACAGGAACTTCGTGAGATTCTAGGGACAGAAAGACCCAAGTGAAACAGTCCCTGTGCTCAAGGAATTTACATTCTACTGGAGTGAATTACTCAGTCATTCTGTAGTGGCTGAGATAACCTCCCCACTCCAATTTACAGGAGAGTTGCCCAGTGGATAGCTACTGCAGTGAGTCCATACTTCTAAAATGTAGTTCACGAGCCTCCACTGACATTTACCTCATATAGTCACAGTTCATTCAAAGCAAAGACAGAAAGAAATGATATAGTAAAAAAGTAGTAACTAAATATTTCTAGCACAAACCTGCGATGTGCTTTCCTTTAACTATGCACAGCATTGATGGGAAGAGTGGACCTACAAACAGGGAACAGACATGGAAAGGCACACATGTAGTAATCATGTCTGCCCAGGGTGCATGCATGGAAGGATGTATATGTAGGGATATAAAATGGGGCACATGCATATGGGGATACACACGTAAATAACAGATATGATTGAAGTATAAATAAAGAAGGACAATTCAAGAAACATGGGTGGCCAAGTACAGAAGTGTAACTCAGAGTCCAAATGCCACAGAGCCAGTGATGGTGTTAACACAATGTACCACCAGGACTGTTGCTCTCATATTCTCCTCTGGATGGATCTACTTTGCTGGACATGTAGAGTTCACTGGATGGGAGCGCTTCCTGTTACTCTTGTAGTCTCTGCAGATTTAGCTTGTACACTACTAATCTTATAACCCCCATCAGATGCTGTGGCTGGATAAAGAGGCACTCCTGGATTCTCCTCAGCTACACTTTCAATTGCTGACAGCTTTCAGTTTAGCCAAAATTCTTAATTCTCTCTTTCTCAGGAAAGAACAGGTGCTATCATACGCTATTACCTTAGAGTCTATAGGCCGGTTTTCATCTAGCCTTTTGAAAATGGTGAATAAACCTTTCTCTGAGGACTCACAGGAAACTCAACTATCTTCTTTCAGTCTCACCTATGAGGCCTCCAATTTCCCTGATGGTTGATTCTCCTTCTGAGGTGCCAAGTTCTTTGGAACAAAGAATAGGGTTGGTCCCATCTACTTAAGGTCCTTATAGTTAGTCTTTTCTTGATACTCTACTTCCTAGGCCAGGGTATGACCTCTTAGGTCTGATTGCACTCTAAATTATAGTGATTATTTCATATATATTTTCATATATTTTCCCTTCTAAGATTCTGAAAGACTATATTAATCAATGAATTAATTAACAAGTATAGAAAGGCAAAACACAAAGGATAAGTGAATATTATAGAAGGGCAGAATGTCAATAACTCAAAGAACAATTTGAGTGACTAATATTCATTGACATCAGTAAATTATAACCAGAAGTCCATTACCCTTTGGACACAATTCCGTTACTTATTACAACTTATGGGTCAAAATATGAGCTGCTTATTTAAAACCTGGAAGGCACAAATAGGTTTTATTAGTTCCTATTTTTAAAAGTTAGCTTCCCAAAGTCAAATCTCCTTCCATTTCCCCAAAGTTTCAATTATGTCGCATTGATATCATAATATGGTGACTAGTACTGCCTTCAGTACTACCAATGATTTCTAATATCTTCATCATTTTCATCTTCAAGTTTGCTAGGGCAGTCACCATAGGTTGCCTCCTTTTAGAGAGTATCGGTATGACATCTGTGAAAACAGTGATAATTTCCTAGTTTAAAGCTTCTCAATACATCCCATAACCAGCCTCTATACTGGCTTAATGTGCTTAATGGACTTTCCTTGGCCAATGCATTGGATTTCTGTTGCAAAATATTCTAGCTTTAATCTACCCTAGAAAATGCTATCCTTTTGTTGCCAGTGGAATGAAATCAGATCAGACTAAATGATTTTTCAGGGGACCAAAGATGCAGAACAAAGCTATTATAAGATTCACATTCTACTTCTTTTAAATGCCAGGATTTTTAGGAGGCTATCGTTGAGAAAGCTTCCTGGGGTTCAGAGAAGAAGATAACATTAACTTGCATAACCATGTTGAAGTGGAGGTGACGGGCTTTTGATACCTGTTTTACTAGAAAACAAGGTATAATTCTATTACCAAATCTACTTTTACTTAATGACATGATCATACAGCCATTCTAAAACTTGGGATAGGTAAGTATTCACTGATTTTAACCTTTTAAAGAAAAAAATATAAGGTAAAGGAAATAAGGAATATATCTCAAAGGATTATTTCCTTTAAGGTCAACTTCAATATCTTCCTGCCTCACCATCTAAAAATGAACAAATGTCATTTTTTGCATTTATTTTGTATTGTTGAATTACTCTCAGAGAATCTGAGAATATAAGCTCTCCACTTCCAAAACACATGAAAGCCCCCAATTGTAGCCACTTTTACGGGGGAACATAAACTTTCTGCTTATATACATCATGCAAAAGTGGGGAAATGAAAATAATCATGGCCCAAATTTCAGCTCTATTGCCCAATGAGTTAGGAAAGAATATTCAAATAAGGAAAACAAGCTATGCTATATTCTAGTTGTTGAATTAAAGAAAATTGGTACCTAGGCAGAAAGGAACAGAGGAAATGGTCTTTGTAAAAGACAGCAACACATATGGCAGCACTCAGGAGCTAATTCCCACCCTCTTCCAATTTTACGAAAATTTAATCCCTGTCAAATAAACTCACTATCCTTGACTGAAATATAATCATCAGTCATGGAGAAAAACACCTCCATGTTTCTCAGTTTTGTTTCTGTATATTTCTCTATAAAATATTCGTTTGTTGGTGAATTCTTTGTTCATCTACACTGGTCTTCTCAGACAGTAGCCACTTTTTCTTCTAATTGGATTTTTTCCCTTTGTGTCTTCAGTGTTTCATTCTTAAGCCTCTCCCATCTTCCCTTTCTACCTTTCCCTGCAGCACTTTAATCCACAGCGTCTTAACAATCCTTTCCTTTGAATCCTTTGAAATCTGCGTTCCCAAAATATAGGGTATATATCAGACTCTGCCTAGCTTTGCTTTCCTTGATCACAAATTCTAGTAAGGGACTGGTCACTTCTCCCCAAAGTTCCCATCCTTTCTGCCTCAGCCACCAGGTCTTCCCTATTAGTGAGCAGATACAGAATTTTGAAGCATGATACTATCCTTAAGAAAATAAAGAAGTTATTAGCTGTTCCACTTCTAAAAGAGAGAAGCGGAGTAGAAAGGGAGAGTGAGAGATCGTCAGTGGACGCCGTACGGCTAGCTGAAATCACCTATCACTATTACATTGTATTTCTGTGCCAGGTTTGGGATTGGTCTCTCAAACTCCTCATCATGCCCAGGTGCTCTAAGGCATACTTTGATAATGACATTACTTCTACTTCCCCCTCCACTGCTGTTTACCTTAAACACTCTCCATCATTCCCTCTTCCTGCTCCTAACAAGGTCCTGCATTTCCTCACATGAACATAATGGACAATGTGAATGGACAATCGTTCCTGTCACCACTCCTCTTTATCTATCCCATTTCTGTTAAAATAAAGTAGTATACCATGCAGAGCTTTGGTCCAATAATAGGTTGCATTCTATCAAATCTTAGCGATACCAATGAGATTCAATTTGCTTCCTTGCCATAGAATCTCTAGTTGTCCATTTTCTAAAGACTGGGCATCTGTGTGGAGAAGAGGGACACTGAGTCTGTAGATAGTGAACTTCTCAATTTTTAGTAGTCTGATAATGGTTTTTCAATCATTCGTTTCTTGTGTATTTATCTTATGCGTTTTAAGAACATGACTCTGAGAAGAGGCTCAGAGGCTTCACTAGACTACCACACAGGTCTAGGACACAAAAATGGTAAAGAACTCTGATACCAGGAGTATTTACTACTGACACCTCTCTTGGATTGTATCTCCTTTTGCCTTATGAGTGTATCAACTGCTATTCTTCCCCCCTCACTGTAGTAACTTCTCACTGTAGTCCTTTCAAGTTTGGGGAATACACATATGCTATCTTCTCCTTCCTTCCATCTTTTTTAGTTGAAAGCTCTTTTGATTAGATGTAGCATTCCCTTTGCTGCATCAAAAATGAGAGTTATTAACAACATATAATATCAGAAAAGAAATACTGAACTGATATTGTCCCATATTAATTTCAGGGAACAATTGGTTTCTTCGGTTATCTGTTTGGTAATCAAAATGAATGGGTTCCAACAATAATTACAAAATTTTTTCCATATTTAAACCTGGCAGAAAGTTTGCTCCATGTGAGATAATTAATAAATATGGCCCCAGTGGAGAAATATAATATTTACTGATGGAATTTTTTTTGATGACCATTGAAATTCTGTGAGATTCAATGACTTACATTATTAGTTGCCATTGTCTCACTAAACAAAAAGCATGATCATTGTGTGCTTGTCCACAAAGTCTGATAGGGAAAGCAGAAAACCTTTCAGTATTCATTTCCTAGTGGAGAATACAGCACACTCCAAATCCCAAGAAGTGCGTTGGAGTCCTAGATCCATTACTCCTAGTTATCTGACTTGGAGCGAGTTACTTACCCTACATGGGCCTTGATTAGCTCATGTGAAAAAAAAAACAACCAGATAATAATATCTAGGCAGCTTATTTCTTAAGGGTCACATTGTGAGGTTTGAATGGGACAGAATACAGAGGAGTTTGAGAGCTGTAAAGTGCTATGTAAATGGAGGTTCCTTATCATCCTTAACAATATTATCTCTTTATATAGATACATATATGTCTGTATATACACATGTACATATAGGAATATATCTGATACACAATACAAATACAGAATATCTAAGCACTAAGATTCTGCTGGTATGTGTTTATAAGTGCATGCATGAGGGAGCTGGGTGGGACAGTAGCTACAGTACTGAGCTTGGACACAGGAAGACATCTTCTGATTTCAAATCTGGCCTAGCCTAGACTAGCTGTATGACCCTGGTAAATCACTTCATCCTGTTTGCACAGTTCTTTATCTATACAATGAGCTGGAGAAGAAAACCTAGAATGGATCCTTTGGATCCTTTTATCCTTCATTCTCGCTTTTTCTCTCCACACCAAGCATTTGGACTAAATTATGACTGATTAATGAAACACGAAGCCGACCACCAAGCAGTTGGCCAAAAACTCTTTGGGGAGTTATAAGATAGTCCTTATACAGGATACCCAGGATCCAGGGCCCAATAAGTGTCTATGTCCCATTATAAAACACAGGTTTCAACATATAGCCCTGCCAAAACCGGAAGGCAAAGAAAGTACACATTTTCTAATGAAAACTAGCCCTGTAAATTCTCAAATAAAACTCACATAATTTTTTGGCACATCCAGTAAGTCACCAAAGCCCTCAGGTTCTGAAGATTTATTGTCCTACCTACTGATTCCTCTTTACGTATGGCTCAATGAATATTTCATTACTGTCTTCTGTTTGGCTGCATTGGCCTTGTTTGGGAGTTGCATTTTTTTTCTTTTTCTGAAGAGCTACTGTCAAATGGATCCATTTTTGACTCTGAGGGGGAAAAATTCCTTTTTATTGTTATGGCCTCATCCAGTTCAATCAATTGATAATGTTGCTGTATAAATCTGTAGCAAATTCCCAAGAATTATGGTTAGGTAGGAAAAGGGGCTACATATGCGTCTAGGAAGATGCCAAGTCAGGGTTCTGCATTATGCTTGTGGCAGAAACACCCAGAAATCTAAAAGCTAGCACTCATAAAGTATGAATGCCTTTGAGGTCTGTCTTTGTTTTGAAGCATGCTAAGTTAAAGCCCATCTATTTGATAGAGTAATTATCAAGTGCATCCATGAATGCCACTTGGGTAACCACTTCCTGGGCTTTCCTCCTATTCTGGATTGATCATTTTATATAGCAATGGATTTCATTTATTCTGCATCTAAGCATCTTTTCATTATATTTCATCAAAGAAACATTAATTAAGTAGCAACAATATGCAGGGGCCTGGGCTAGGCACTGGGGATACAAAAAATAAAGAGCTTACATTATATGTGTGTTAGAGGGGAGGAAGAAAGAGAATACAACACATACACAGAGAAGTAAATATAAGATGAGATGAAAGAGAGGATCATGGAAGACTTCCTGTAGAAAGTGACCCTCAAACAGAGCCCTGGGGGAAGCTAGAATCTAAAAAGCAAAAGTGAAAAAGGAAAACAAGGCAAGGGGCACAGCCTCTACAAAGGCCTGGAAGGATGTATGTGTGTGTGTGTGTTGGGGGAGTAATGTGAACTTAGTCTCCAAAGACATAATGATCTTGAATGGAGAAGATTTTAAATGCCAGACTAAGCTTTGCATCTTATTCTCAAGGCAATAGAAAGTCCCTGAAGCACAGAAGGGACATGTTCACACTTGTGCCTTAATCACCTGCTGGATAAATGGAACTATATTAGGTACACTGCAAAGAAGAAGGCAATGAAGCACCATCAGTGCCCTCATGCAGCTCACAACTCAGCAGGGCCAATAAAACATGTACACCAAGAACTCTAACACTAATAACATTATTTAACACTCATGAAAAAGGTAGCTCTGAGATCTATTGAGGGAGACATCACCTGTAGTGTGATGGCCAGAGAAATCAAAGCAAGTTCATGGAAGAAATGACAAAGGAGGGAAAGGATATCCCAGAAAATTGGAAGAATGAAACAATGGCTTAAAAACTAGAAGATTTCCCTTTCATCTTTTATGTGGTGGAAGCAGGTAGATAGACTTGAGATTCGAGAAGGTTACTGATGGGTGAGTGTAGGGTAATTTCAAATAGGGAGAAACACAAAACAAAAAGACCCACCAGAAGACTACCACAATAGCCCATGGATGAGTTGCAAGAGGGCCTGTAGTCAAGATAGTGGTTGCCTGAATGGAGGGAGGGGGACACCCCTGAGAATACATTACATGCCCTTCCTGAAGAAGCTGAAAGGTATTTTAGATATCACCATGTCCAACTCCTTCAGTCTATGAGATGGGGGAAATGAAGCCTTGGAAGGGGAAGTAATCTGCCTGTGGCCATTCGAGCAGTAAAGGGTAGAGCTGAAATTTGAATGGAGGTCATATGACTATACATTGGGTACTCTCTACTGCACCACAGTGTTTCCTCATCTGCTAAATTAAAGTGGCAGTGCAGTTTGCCAGCCTTAAAATTTGATCAGTATGTGAGGTGTTACTATACCTCAGAAGTGGCTGGAGTTTCTGCTGCTGCGTCTTTGACATTGACATTGGAATTCTGGCTAACGATGTTGTCAGCAAGTAGTCCAAGAGAACTCTGGGCAATATCTCCCTCACACTAAGACACTGAAAAAAACCTAACTTTGTGATGCTCATTACTATATGGGGAACGTGGGACAGGTGCCTTTAATGTCTCTGGGTCTCAGTTTCTTCATCTGTAAAATGAGGGGGTTGGACTAGATGACCTCTCAGATCTCTTCCAGCTTCAAATCTATACTTTAAGATCCTCTGATCCCTTTATTATACAAAACACTCAATTTCTGCCTTGTCATATGTGCAACAAAAATCCTCTGTCAACTTCTCTTTTCCACCTACTAATACAGAAATAAAATTTTAAGTATTAAAAAAGTTTCAAAGTTTTCTAGTGAGATGAACTGCATATAAAATACACTTCTAATATTAAAAATTAGTTGACAGAAAAATATATGAATTTCTTTTCACCGTCAGGAAAATACTAAGCTAAACTAATTTCTGTATAATATACAGGCACTCTTAAAGAAGTTAACAGTTCAGCAAACACATATAATCAAATCAGGAAAATATCATTCTTTCTTTGACCATTCCTCTATTCATCACTTATTCATTTTTCATTGAAACTACAATTCTGACTCTGAAAAGAGCTCATTGTACCATGGGATCTCTGGTCAATGTCCAGTGAGAACAAAATGTATCTTTTAAATGAGACTCTCTGATGCTTCATTAAAAGCATGTGTAGTTTCTTACATTGCATTTTGCTCTCCAGTGTCAGGATGGCTGAAAATGCTATTTTCAAACAGCATCTACAAACTGGGACAGAGGAGGGAAGAGTTCAAAAAATCCTATTAAATTCCGTTGATTAGTTTGAGTTGCCCAATTTAAGAGCTCTTGCTTGCCCTTTAATAGAAAGAGTTCGGTGCTTTTTCAAGTGGAGTATCTTTCAAAAAAATGCAAACCAGAAGAACGAGGCTTGGGAAGGTTAGGCAACAAGTCCGCCATGATGCAGGAAGCTTGATATTTCGTATCCAACAGACAAGTTATGGTCTCTAAGTTCCCTAATCATCTCAACCTTTAGAGAAACTAGCAATTAATGGGAGCCAACTTCGTTCAACATTAGCCTTGGGAAACTACCCGTTCTTTGGTATATTCTCCACCTACTGGGTTCACTGGAAACATGTGCAGCATCTAATGGCAACAAAGTCCGTATGTCTGACAGAAGAAGAGAATAGTTCAATTCCCTTTAAGTATAGTGACATTTAGGAAGTGTCTACTATGTGGCAGTCCTCTGTGTGAAGAATACAAAGAACGAACAAAATGAAATATTCTCTAACCTTGAAGGCCTTCCATTTAACTGAAATCAAGACATTGGGCTTTTCCTTTTATTTGCCTGAATTCTTATCACTCATAGTTGGGGTGGTTTTTGGAGGGAGGGGGAGTGGTAGATTTTTCTATATCTTAAAAAGCCACTAAGGGAGTCCTGAATTCATCAAGTTCTACAGCAAAAAAAGAGAATGATTAAAGGAAAAAAGTTTTAGAATTTTGGTTCTGCATGAAGAACTTCCTTGAGATCCCAAACTCACTTGGGTAATGTAGGTGTGAGACAATGAGTGGAGGAATAAAGAGCCAGAAAATATGAAGAGAAAATCCTCTGGAATCAGAGGGAAATAGTAGTAGTCAAATGCTGCAAACTGTACTTAGAAATTAGTGGGCCTTGGTATGGAAAAGCATAGCTTATGGCTTGGTCATGGGTCTTGTTCATGTAAGCTTATCTTAAGTAAAAATGTGTTAATGCAATTTCATCAATGATGACGGTGAAACATTCATATTTTCACAGAGCCTAAAGATGAGATGTTTGGTAATAATACCTAAAGAGACCAGTAATCTTCCTGTCAACTGCAATCAGGTTTCTCTAAGTACAGTATAACTAGAAGTATTTGAATAGTCACTGCATTGCCTTCTGGGAAATGTTACCGTAAAAAGAAGTTTGGTTTTTTTCTTCAAGAGGAAAACTTTTGATTTTCTTATTTAAGGGATTGGAGCAACTATTCCCAGATGTGCAACATAAAGTAAAATAGAATACTGAACATACTCCAAAGAACAATAATGATAGTAATAACTTGTATTTCTTTAAATGTAGTCCCTACTATGTGCACAGCCTTTAAAGATAACAAAGTGCTTCACACATAGTAGTTCACTGGGGCTTTAGAACAGTCCTTTGAACTAGATAGGCCCAGTAGTTGGTTTGTCCCTCCATTTTAAAAATAGGAACACTGATGTTTAGGGAGGTTAAGTGACTTGCTTAAGGTCACACAGGTGGTAAGGACTGTCCAAGACCAGGGCTCCACCTGCTAATCCAAGTTGCCTCTCTATTCAAGAAGAGAGAAACTTTTTTCCTCTGCTACAAATGAAATCATATGTAATTTCATATTCAGCAAAACATTTCTTGGCATCTGTTGTTTTTGAGAAAGAAAGTGAGGGTGATTGGTGATGTGACAGTATGCTTTCCTAATTATTACCCATTAAAGGTCATCAAAAATGGAGAAGGCATTTTCTGAGAGGTAAAACCAGAGCATCCGGTCTTCTGAAGATGTTATTTAAGTTATTTATGATATTGTGAGAAAATAGCTTCAAGTTTATGGATTTTATGATGTAAAATATAAAAATCTCTCCTAAAGTTATGGAAGAATATGGAAAGGAACAGATCAAACGGGTCTGAGTGTGAGGTGTAATAATACAGATGTTTGACAGTATCTGAAGAGTCACAGGTGCCTTACCTGTCATAATGTAGAAAGAATTCGGATCTGCTCTAAGAGACACTGTAGGTTACTTTACAAATAAGTCCAATCTTTTTTCTGAGCCAATTTATATGCAACATGAATATATGATATCAATATGTAGCACTTTTTAAATTATAACATTTCATGTAAATACACACACAGACAATGATACATTTCAGAACAGGGGAGAATTTGATACAGAAATATGAATGTAAATAGCACTGCACACTGACTTTCTAAAATTATGACCGCACACCATTAAGAACTGATTATGTTCTGATCTAATCATAGCCAAAATAAGAGGTTTTTTCTTTAAGGGTTCTCTTCATTACAGAGACATTACAGTTTAGTGGAGAGTCCAGAGGATAGATCTGAACTTTAATCTCACCTTAGGCACTTCTTAGCTGTGTATCATGAGCAAATTATTTGTTTAACCTTCGTGAACCTCAGTTTGCCCATCTATAAAACCAAGACAAGAGTATTTCAGATGGCTGTTGAGAGGGTCAAATGACACAACTTGTGAAAAGTTCCTGAAAAATGTTAAAATATTCTAAAAATATGAGCTAGTATTGCTCCTAGTCACAAGAGGAGAAGACAAGTGCTTGCCCATTTTCATACATTCTTCTATCATGCATGGAGTAAAAATAATTGACATTTAGATAGTGCTCTGAGGTTCACAAAGCACTTTTCAAAAATGATGATGAGACAGCTGAGTGAATAGGTAGGTCTAAGCCCAGCTCCACTTCATCAATACTTCAGGATGGAAACAAATATATCAATCACATAGAGTAAGACAATATTTTTGAAAAGGAGATAGGAAGCCTCAAAAGAAAACTTCACAGATAAAACCATGTTAAGCAATACAGAGTCTCAAAAACCATGAATTCAATTCAATATGACAAGGACTCCCTGAGTAGTGACTAAATCAAAACTTAAGTATTGCATTAGCATACTGAGCAGGGTGTACAAAGGGTCCATGCAATACAGGTCAGGCTAGGTCTCCTATAAAAAAGTATTGAACCTTACCAACAAATTTAATTGGCACAAATAACTAAGACTCAGGACCCTGGTATGGACTCTTGACACCCAAATCCAAAAGCAGTCAGGCCATGAGGAGCCGGAGCATCTCCCTGCAATTTCTCATCTTAGGTCATTAGCAGGACCAACTGACACAAGAAGGCTGTGCTCTGAAGAACCTAGGCTAGGTCACAGAAGAACATTGCTTCCATTCCCTGAATGGTCTTCCCTAAGTAAACAAACAAACAAACCAGCCTCCTTTTAGCTATCAGGTGGACTCCAAGTGTTCTTTTCATTCTAACATCAAAACCGAGGTACCCAACTGGCCCAGTTAGACCTGGGCTATAACTACTATAATCAATACAATCCTTAAAGGTTTTGAAGAAGGTCTGATCATTCCTCTAGTAAGGGTTTCAGGGAAGAATCCATCAAAAAATGGCACAGGACGAGACTTCCGGTCAAGATGGCGGCTTAGAGAAAACTAAAGTTCAGATCTCCGGAAAACCCTTCCCGACCGATCTCAAACTATAAGCTCCTAAGGTGCCGAAATTCAAAACGATCAACAGCATAGACCCTGGGAATCCTCCTCCTGGACCTGGGCCTGGATCAAAAGGTACGGCCCCCCTCAAAAGCCAGAACCCGAGATCACTCGGACCTAAGGGGTAGGAGCGCAGAGTCCAAGGCTCCGGAAAGCCGCAGCTCCACCCCCCTCAGAGAGCAGGGTCGTCTGAAACAACAGCAACCCTCAGGGCTGGCAAGATAGCCTCATGGGCCAGATTCTTCTATCCAAGTCTCAGTGAAAGTCACTGCCCTCGGAGCTCCAGAAAGCTGGGGCCCCTTCCCTCGCAGAGAACAGGGTCCTCTGAAACAACAGCAACCCTCAGGTCCAACAAAACAGCCTCACGGCCAGCTATTCTGAAGGCAACTTCTGGAAAGTAACCCAATCCAGTCCAGTCGAGGGGGCACCTTAGCAGCAGGGAAACAGAGAGAGCCGGGGGAGAGTGTGGCCCCCTGTCCGACCCTTCCATTCCAGTTCCAGTGAAAGTCATTGCCTTAAGGCATACTAAGTTTAACCCAGGGGAAGCTCATAGAACCGACAATCTGCCCAGGACTAAAGCCTCTGAACACCAGACAGAGATAAGAAAAGCTAATCCTCCCCATTCAGAGATGGCAAACTCCACAGAAGCACAGAAGCCCCAAAATCCCAAGAAAAATAAGAAGAAAGGGGCAACTTTGGACACATTCTACGGAACCAAAATACAAAATACAGAGGAGATAGAAGACGATACACAAGAAAATGCTCCGAAACCTTCCAAAGGAAATGGAAACTCTCCACAAATGCATGAAGAATTTGAATCAGAAATGAGCAAAAAGATGGAAGACTTCTGGGAGGAAAAGTGGGAAATAATACAAAAGAAATTCACGCATCTACAAAACCGGTGTGACCAAACTGAAAAGGAAAACCAGGCTTTAAAGGCCAGAATCAGGCAACTGGAGGACAACGATCGTGTAAAAGAGCAAGAATTAATAAAGCAAAGCCAGAACACCAAGAAATTAGAAGAGAACATAAAATATCTCACCGACAAGGTGACAGATCTGGAAAATAGAGGGAGAAGAGATAATTTAGGAATAATTGGACTTCCAGAAAAGCCAGAAATAAACACCAAACTCAACATCGTGATACAAGATATAATCAAAGAAAATTGCCCAGAGATTCTAGAACAAGGGGGTAATACAGCCACTGACAGAGCTCACAGAACACCTTCTACACTAAATCCCCCAAAGACAACTCCCAGGAATGTAATTGCCAAATTACAAAGCTCTCAAACAAAAGAAAAAATCCTAAAGGAAGTCAGAAAAAGACAATTTAGATATAAAGGAATGCCAATCAGGGTCACACAAGACCTTGCAAGTACTACTCTGAATGATCGTAAGGCATGGAACATGATCTTCAGAAAGGCAAGAGAGCTGGGTCTTCAACCAAGAATCAGTTACCCAGCAAAACTGACTATATACTTCCAAGGGAAAGTATGGGCATTCAACAAAACAGAAGATTTCCAACTTTTTGCAAAGAAAAGACCAGAGCTCGGTGGAAAGTTTGATACCGAAAAACAAAGAGCAAGGAATACCTGAAAAGGTAAATATTAAGGAAAGGGGAAAGGAGAAAAATGTTATCATCTTCTTTTACTCAAACTCTCTTCTATAAGGACTACATTTCTATCAATCTATGTATACTAACATGTGGGGGAAATGTAATGTATACATAGGGGGTAAAGAAAGACCAAATAGAATAATCTTTCTCACACAAAGACTTACATGGGAAGGGGAGGGGAAGAAAACTCCTATAAGAAGGAGAGGAAGAGAGGGTTTTTTACTTAAACCTTAATCTCAGGGAAATCAACTCTGAGAGGGAAAAACATCCAGATCCATTGGGATCTTGAATTCTATCTTACCCAACAAGGGTAGGGAGAAGGGAAAAGCAAGGGGGGGAGGGGGAGAGGGAAAACAAAAAGGGAGGGAAAGAGAGGGGGGAGGGGGAGGGAACAAAAAGAGAAGGACTAAAAAGGGAAACATCAAGGGAGGGGACAAGGGGGACTGATTCAAAGTAAATCACTGGACTTACAGGTAGAGCCAAAGAAGAAAAGGTTAGAATTAGAGAAGGATATCAAAATGCCAGGGAGTCCACAAATGACAGTCATAACTTTGAACGTGAATGGGATGAACTCACCCATAAAACGTAGACGAATAGCAGAATGGATTAGAGTCCAAAACCCTACCATATGTTGTCTTCAAGAAACACACGTGAGGCGGGTTGATACCCACAAGGTCAGAATTAAAGAATGGAGTAAGACCTTCTGGGCCTCAACTGACAGAAAGAAGGCAGGAGTGGTAATCATGATATCTGTTAAACCCAAAGCAAAAATAGACCTGATCAAAAGGGATAGGGAAGGTAATTATATTTTGTTAAAAGGGACTTTAGATAATGAGGAAATATCACTAATCAACATGTATGCACCAAATAAGATAGCACCCAAATTTCTAATGGAGAAACTAGGAGAATTGAAGGAAGAAATAGACAGTAAAATCATATTAGTGGGAGACTTAAACCAATCATTATCAAATTTAGATAAATCAAATCAAAAAATAAATAAGAAAGAGGTAAAAGAAGTGAATGAGATCTTAGAAAAATTAGAATTTATAGACATATGGAAAAAATAAATAGGGATAAAAAGGAATACACCTTCTTCTCAGCACCACGTGGCACATTCCCAAAGATTGACCATATATTAGATCACAGAAATATGGCACACAAATGCAGAAAAGCAGAAATAATAAATGCAGCCTTTTCAGATCACAAGGCAATAAAAATAATGTTCAGTAATGGTACATGGAAAACCAAATCAAAAACTAATTGGAAATTAAACAATATGATACTCCAAAATAGTTTAGTTAAAGAAGAAATCATAGAAACAATTAATAATTTCATCGAGGAAAATGACAATGGCAAGACATCCTTTCAAACCTTTTGGGATGCAGCCAAAGTGTTAATCAGAGGTAAATTCATATCCCTGAATGCTTATATTAACAAACAAGGGAGAGCAGAGATCAATCAATTGGAAATACAAATGAAAAAACTCGAAAGCAATCAAATTAAAACCCCCCAGCAGAAAACCAAACTAGAAGTCCTAAAAATTAAGGGAGAAATTAATAAAATCTAAAGTGATAGAACTATTGATTTAATAAATAAGATAAGAAGCTGGTACTTTGAAAAAACAAACAAAATAGACAAAGTACTGGTCAATCTAATTAAAAAAGGAAGAAAAACAAATTAACAGCATCAAAGATGAAAAGGGGGACAGCACCTCCGATGAAGAGGAAATTAAGGCAACCATTAGAAATTACTTTGCCCAATTATATGGCAATAAATACACCAATTTAGGGGATATGGATGAATATATACAAAAATACAAACTGCCTAGACTAACAGAAGAGGAAATAGAATTCTTAAATAACCCCATATCAGAAAATGAAATCCAACAAGCCAACAAAGAACTTCCTAAGAAAAAATCCCCAGGGCCTGATGGATTCACCAGTGAATTCTATCAAACATTCAGAGAACAGTTAATCCCAATACTATACAAACTATTTGACATAATAAGCAAAGAGGGAGTTCTACTAAAATCCTTTTACGAAACAAACATGGTACTGATTCCAAAACCAGGCAGGTCAAAAACAGAGAAAGAAAACTATAGACCAATCTCCCTAATGAATATAGATGCAAAAATCTTAAATAGGATACTAGCAAAAAGACTCCAGCAAGGGATCAGAAGGATCATCCACCATGATCAAGTAGGATTTATACCAGGGATGCAGGGCTGGTTCAATATTAGGAAAACCATCCACATAATTGACCACATCAACAAGCAAACCAACAAGAACTACATGATTATCTAAATAGACACAGAAAAGCCTTTGATAAAATACAACACCCATTCCTATTAAAAACACTAGAAAGCATAGGAATAGAAGGGTCGTTCCTAAAAATAATAAACAATATATATCTAAAACCATCAGCTAATATCATCTGCAATGGGGATAAACTAGATGCATTCCCAATAAGATCAGGAGTGAAACAAGGATGCCCATTACCACTTCTACTATTTGACATTGTACTAGAAAGACTAATAGAGAAGAAAAAGAAATTGAAGGCATCAAAATAGGCAAGGAGGAGACCAAGTTATCACTCTTTGCAGATGACATGATGGTCTACTTAAAGAATCCTAGAGATTCAACCAAAAAGCTAATTGAAATAATCAAAAACTTTTGCAAAGTCGCAGGATACAAAATAAACCCACATAAATTCATCAGCTTTTCTATATATCTCCAACACAGCTCAGCAGCAAGAACTAGAAAGAGAAATCCCATTCAAAATCACCTTAGACAAAATAAAATACCTAGGAATCTACCTCCCAAGACAAACACAGGAACTATATGAACACAACTACAAAACACTCTCCACACAACTAAAACTAGACTTGAGCAATTGGAAAAATATTAACTGCTCATGGATAGGACGAGCCAATATAATAAAAATGACCATCCTACCCAAATTTATTTATCTATTTAGTGCCATACCCATTGAACTACCAAAATACTTCTTCACTGATTTAGAAAAAAACCATAACAAAGTTCATTTGGAAGAACAAAAGATCAAGGATATCCAGGGAAATAATGGAAAAAAAACACATATGATGGGGGTTTTGCAGTCCCTGACCTTAAACTATATTACAAAGCAGCAGTTATCAAAACAATTTGGTACTGGCTAAGAAACAGAAAGGAAGATCAGTGGAATAGACTGGTGGAAAGCGACCTCAGCAAGACAGTATACGATAAACCCAAAGATCCCAGCTTTTGGGACAAAAATCCACTAATCGATAAAAACTGCTGGGAAAATTGGAAGACAGTGTGGGAGAAACTAGGAATAGATCAACACCTCACACCCTACACCAAGATATATTCAAAATGGGTGAAAGACTTAAAAATAAAGAAGGAAACCATAAGTAATTGGGTAAACACAGAATAGTATACATGTCAGACCTTTGGGAGGGCAAAGACTTTAAAACCAAGCAAGACATAGAAAGAATCACAAAATGTAAAATAAATAATTTTGACTACATCAAATTAAAAAGCTTTTGTACAAACAAAACCAATGTAACTAAAATCAGAAGGAAAACAACAAACTGGGAAAAAATCTTCATAGAAACCTCTGACAAAGGTTTAATTACTCAAATTTATAAAGAGCTAAATCAATTGTACAAAAAATCAAGCCACTGTCCAATTGATAAATGGGCAAGGGACATGGATAGGCAGTTTTCAGATAAAGAAATCAAAACTATTAATAAGCACATGAAGAAGTGTTCTAAATCTCTTATAATCAGAGAGATGCAAATAAAAACAACTCTGAGGTATCACCTCACACCTAGCAGATTGGCTAACAAAACAGCAAAGGAAAGTGATGAATGCTGGAGGGGATGTGGCAAAGTAGGGACATTAATTCATTGCTGGTGGAGTTGTGAACTGATCCAACCATTCTGGAGGGCAATTTGGAACTATGCCCAAAGGGCGACAAAAGGATGTCTACCCTTTGATCCAGCCATAGCACTGCTGGATCTGTACCCCAAAGAGATAATGGACAAAAAGACTTGTACAAAAATATTCATAGCTGCGCTCTTTGTGGTGGCCAAAACCTGGAAAACGAGGGGATGCCCATCAATTGGGGAATGGCTGAACAAACTGTGGTATATGTTGGTGATGGAATACTATTGTGCTAAAAGGAATAATAAAGTGGAGGAGTTCCATGGAGACTGGAACAACCTCCAGGAAGTGATGCAGAGTGAGAGGAGCAGAACCAGGAGAACATTGTACACAGACTAATACACTGTGGTATAATCGAACGTAATGGACTTCTCCATTAGTGGAGGTGTAATGTCCCTGAACAATTTGCAGCGATCTAGGAGAAAAAAAAACTATTCATAAGCAAAGGATAAACTATGGGAGTAGAAACATCGAGGAAAAGCAACTGCCTGAATACAGTGGTTGAGGGGACATGACAGAGGAGAGACTCTAAATGAACACTCTAATGCAAATATTATCCACATAGCAATGGGTTCAAATCAAGAAAACATGTAATGCCCAGTGGATTTACGCGTCGGCTATGGGGGGTTGGGGGGGAGGAAAAGAAAATGATCTATGTCTTTAATGAATAATACTTGGAAATGATCAAATAAAATATTAAAAAAAGAAAAAGAAAAAAATGGCACAGGACAAAAAGGTACACTTAGGTTACAATTTTCAACAAGGAGAGTGAGTTTCCATGTTGATGAGATCTCTTAAAAATATGATTTGACAATAATATGGAAATAGGTCTTGACCAAAGACACATGTAAAACCCAGTGGAATTGTTTGTCGGATATGGGAGGGGGTTGGGGGAAGTGGAGGGAAAGAACATGATTTTTGTAATCCTGGAAAAATGCTCTAAATTAATCAATTTAATAAAAAAATTTAAAAGTATGATTTGAAGGAATGATTATTGATGATTTCAGTAAAGCTTGCAGCTCACTAAAACTCATAACTTTTTTACAACATTCTATCACCTACTCAAATCTTATTTATACTCTCCTCATATTGTTGATTTAATTTTGTTTATCTTTGTGTAATCCTTTGCATTTATCTGTATTAACACATATTTATTTCCAGCCCTGACCTCCTTTGATTCTGCCAACCACTCAGTGAGAGGTACTCTAGGTATCCTCATCTTGCAGATGAAGAAACTGAGCCTCAGAGAGCTGGGGCGACTTGTCCAAGTGCATACAGCTTCTGTCAAACTTGGAATTTGAATTCTGGTCTCTCTGAATGCCAATGCAAATGTGCTTTTTACAATATAGGAAGGATAACATAAGGCATGAGTTTAGAGATCACAAAGTGTATTTGGGTACCATTTTATTTTACTAAATAGAATTGCTCAAAGGAAAAAGGTATGATAATAAAGGAGATTAAGACATCATTCACCATGTCTCTCGTTTAAGAGTCAGGAGGCATCCTAGAGAGTTAATGAACATTATTTTTCCAAATTAACATCTTCCTAAAACTTACTGGCATCCTTACTTGAGGAGAGAGGGAAGGGAATACATATTTATGTAGTACCTGGTATATGCCAGACACTATGATAAGCACTTTACAAATATTATCACATATGATCCTCACAACAACCCTGCAAATTAAATATTATTATTATACCCATTTTTAGTTCAGTAAACGGATTTGCCCAGTGTCATACAGTTGAAGCATCCTGAGGAAGGGAGTGATGTGGTCAAATATTTGCCTTAAGAATATCAGTTTTGTTGGGGTGGATTTGTAAGGGGAAAGGATATAGAGAGAAAGACCAATGAAAAATCAACTGGAATGATCTAGGCAAAGGATGATGAGCTACATTGGTGACCATGTGAGTGAAAACAAGGGATCAGACACAAGAGATGATGCTGAGGAAGAACTGATGGGATATGGTAGGATCTGAATGGATATGAGTGTAACTGGAAGTAAAGAGTAAAAAAAGACTTCAACATTGTGAATGTGGATGTCAGGGCTCTTTACAGAATCAGAGACATTAGTGAAAGGGAGGGATTTCATGGTGGTAGTAAGAGGAAACAATGAATTTTGTTTTGGCCATGTTGAGTCTCAGAGGCCTATTGCAACTTATCTAGAGGCAGTAAAGAGTAGTAGGTGCAGATCTGGTCTTGCACTGAGAAAGATCTGACACATTCTGGCTGTATCACCTTAGAGAAGTCACTAAAACCCCTAGGCAATGCTCTAAGATTTTAAGATGCAAAGTACTTGCCAATCAGCATTTTTCCTACCTGGAGATCCCTAAATTGTTTTTTAGATGTGTGTCTGGGTATATGTATATTTACATATCTATCTACATACACACAAAAAACCTGTGTGCATATATAAAATTTAGATAGGGCAGAGAAGATAATATTAATAATAATAGCTAACATTTATTGCCAGGCACTGTGTTACGCTCTTTACAAATATTATCCCACTTGATCTTTACAAAAACACTGGGAGGCAGGTGCTATTATTATCCTCATTTTACAGATGAAGAATAAAATAGTACATGAATGTAATGGAATATTACTGTGTTAAAAAACAATGAATATGATAAATACAGAGAAGCAAAGGGAGACTTACATAAGCCCATATAAAGTAAAATTTAGGAAACCATGAAAACAATATACCTACTGACTACAACAAAGCCAATGGAAGGAACAGCAGTAATAATAAAAAATTAAAACTAAAACTATGAAATTATAATGCTCAAGCTTGGCTCCAAAGAAGATATATGAAAAGACACCTCTTTTTTCTAATTTGTACTAGGGGTATGTAACATTGCATATGATATATGACATCTTAAATATCTTAGATAGTTTTGCTGGATTCTTTTTTTTCCTTTTTAAAAAATTCTTTATTATAAGCTTTCGGGGGGTCTGGTAAGAGATGTGCACTGGGAAATATAGCTGACATTAAAATAGAAGCTATCAATATAATTTTTTTAATTTTTAAAGGAAGAAGACCATATAAGTGTATAAAAGTAAGATTCAGGTAAATTATCAATTTGGCAAAAGATTAACCAGTACTTAAAGGGATAGCAATAATATTTTAGATTAGGATTAAATCCTATTAGCTTCTTTGTTTTGTAAATTATTTGTTTCACAAATAGTGTATTCTGTTTTCTGAAGGTCTGCATTCTGGCCAAACTTGTGCTTGTTGCTTTATAAGCACTCAAAACAGTCTAGTAAAATGCCTAGAGGGTTCCATAAAATACTGTATTCTGGGGGGCACCATCTTCATTGCCTTTCCTCTGTTGATTATGTCCAATTTATACTACATATAGATTGTTGGTACATTTTTGCTGGTTTTCTCTCTCCCATTTGCCTATGAGCTCCTTGAGGACAGACGATTTTTTTACTTCCTTTGTATCTCTTGCTCTTAGCATAGTACCTGGCACTTAAAAGCCTGTTGACTAACCTGGAGCCTTCAGAGCCATGTGCCAACTCTTGAAAACCTATCAGATCTGTCTTAGAGTCCCTTTGGGGAAACTTATAAACCTCAGCTAAAGAAGGCCTCAAAGTGAAGCTATCAGCATCAAAAAACCCTTGGTACTCTTGGAAGCCTTCTGACATGGCTTCCCCCTGGAAACAGAATCATTAATAGGTGCCAGGAAGAATTCATTTACAACAGAGCTACCAAGTAGGTCATTTCTCTAGTTAGGAACTTCACAGTTCCATCTCTAGTTTCTTTCAGGATCATGTAATAGTACTTAGCTGTTTGACTCGGCACACATTTCCTACTCTATTTGTCTGCTAGGTGGGTAAATAACTGATATGGTTCAGGAGAAAGAAGGAACACCATCACCTTCCTTTTGGCCTAATAACACAGTACTTTAAAAAGTCCATCAATTTCAGCTTTGCCATCTTCACTCATCTATAAATCAAGCAACAAAATTTACTGCAGGCCTTCTGGTTAAAAACAAACACAGCTCACCCAGCACCACAGGCAAAGAAAGACAAACGTCCACATTGCCTGAACGTAGTCTCTAAAGTTCTGCATATCTTCTAACATTTTCTTTTGGTTCATATTAAGCTAACTTTAAAGGTAAGAGACGGGATGAGAAGTGAAGCTGTCAGCTTTGGAGAGAGGTTTTTGAGTTAAATTCAGCCAAATTTGATTAGCACCTACTATGTGCAAAGCACAGGAAAGAAAGTCCACTGAACCTTAGGAGCCACTCTTTATTAATGCAAATGTGTCTTCGCTGTTATGTGATTAAAATGCCCACACACAAGAATGACCTGTTTGCTATGAAATTCTAACTCGAGCAAATTACTAGAATTTATAGAACACTTGAAGGTTTGCAAAGCACTTCACATAAGTTAACTCATCTGATACCTATATCAACCCTGGGAGGTCGACATTATTATTACTCCCATTTAACAGATGAGGAAACAGACACAAAAAGATTTGGTGAATTGCCCAGACACGCACGGCTAGCAAGTGACTGAGGCATGATTTGAATTCAAGTCTGTCTCACTCCAAGTCCAGCTCGCTATCCACTGCACAGCCTAGCAGCCTTCTTTACATATATTATTACACCCGAGCTTCATGATTATCAGTCCCACTTTACAGATGATAGAACTGAGGTTCATAGAGATTATATGATTTGACCAGACCCTGGGAACACAGCTAGTAAAATCCAAAGGTGGGATTTAAACCTAGGGCTCTGGATTACAAGCCTGGCACACTATTCACTGTGCCAGGTTGCTTCTAAGTCAGCTGGAACATATTTCCTTTCATCCATCATCATCATTTTGGGGGGGGGAAATTATGAAGGTATTTTTATCTTCAAAAGTTTTGTTGATGTCTTTTTAAAGTATCATTGTCATTTTTGGCTAGCCACTTCTTACCTTCAGAAATGAATATTTCTCTACAGGAAGAAGGAAGAGCAGGTAGTCAAAAGCATCTGATCCAGTGACCATATCTGACTATGTAGGCAACATCCTACCCTCCTAGCTTTCAACCTCTCTCTCCAGGAAAGGAAGGTGTGATTCATTAATAGTTCAACCCTCAGACATTCTAAAATAGGTCGTCTGCTTTTCAAAACAAAAAGGAAACTATATAATCAAAACTCTTCTTTGTGAAATAGCAAAATAAACTTCCAAATAAAATAAAATTGTTTTCATTTATTTAAATTTAAATCAAAATTTTAATTGAAAATGCTCAAATTGTTAAATTTAAATGTATATTGTTTAAAACAAAAAAAGCCCAAAAAACAAAAACAATAATAAAAAATTCCAAAATCAAACTCCGATGTTTGGAAAACACCAAAAAGGTTTCCCTTTGATTTGTTATTAGTGATCATCATCTACTGCTACTACTCCACCACCACCATCATCATCATCATCATTCAGGACAGTGTTGTTAGTCTAATATATAAGCCACTCAAACTCATTTACACACACTCTGGGTTTTTAGACTTTGAACTGAAATCTTCAGAAGGACAAATCTTGCTGTATCCCACAAAGGAAATGTTGGAAATGGGTTCTTTTGTATCTGCTCAAATTCAAAAGTAAAAAAGAATATAGACTCAGTGACAACAGCCATTGAGTCATAACTGACCCTTTCTCTGCCTGAGCCAAGGCAAAGAGTTTCTGGCGTGAGTTGGGAAGTGTGGGAATAACGAGGTGCACGTAAAATAAAAATTATTTACTTACTGATTTGTCTACTTCAATATGTTATGTGTATGGTTCTCTGTAACCGGAGAGACATTATTTAGGGTTTGAATTTAGGTGCTTTGGCTAAATAAATGGAGACTGGCTAACAGGGAGAACATTTCCTATTCCATTCTCTCTCTTATCCATACATCACCCAATCCCATCAATTCTAAACCTAAAAGAATTGCTCCCACCTCTCTATGCCTCATTTCTTATCCCCACTGTCATTACTCTGGCACCTGTTGGGGAGCCTCTTGAAGCAGTCCTATTCCATTTTTAGACAGCTCTCCTTGTTAGGAAGCTTTCTCTGACATCAAACCTATATTTGTCTCTTTGCAGTTTCCACTCATCTAAAAAGGCATGGCCATGGAAAGGGGAAAAAACCCAACTCTTTTCTTCTTTGCCTTCCTTTCACTCTTCCCCCTAGCCATAAGTCACCTAGAACTCAAGGATGTTTCAATGCCTACATGGCTTGAATGGGATAAGAATGCCCAACTCTGTTCCTTCCAGTGAGATAAAAGACTTTGACACTGATACCTGCTTGGCCTTGCCATTTGGACTTTTCTATCCACCATGCAATTGTACTTTCTTTTATATGCTGTCATTCTTCCTCTCAAACAGTGTGAATTCTTCAAGAGGGAGGACTGCTATTTTAGGCTTAGTGCAATGCTTGGTGTATAGTAAGTCCCTAATAACTTTGGTGTTTTTTTGATTCATGGACTCAAGTCACTTCGTCATACTGGTTGCCCTCTTCTGGACTTTCTCCAAATTATCAACATTCATCTTAAATTGGGGAACCTCTGCTTGAACATAGTTCTCTAGAGAAGGTCTGTTGATAACTGAGAAAAATGATCATTTCTGGGAGCAATTTCTCAATGCATTCCAAAATATAGCCATCTCACACTGCTGAGTCCAGTTGAGTTTGTAATCTACTAAAACCTGAAGAGAGTAATTTTTCAGATAAATTTCTATTTAGTCATGTCTCTTCATCCTTTACTTCTGAATTTGGCTTTTTGAACCTCAGTAAACAATTTTACATTTTTAACTACTGAATTTCATTAAATTAGATTCCCAGTGCTTGTCTGTAAGGCTCTTTCTGGATCCTGACTGCCATTCAGTGTGTTAGCCATCTCTCCCAGCTTTATGTCAAATGCTAATTTGAATAGCATGTCATATGTGCCTTTGATAAAAATGTTAAATGGTCTAGATCCCTGGGAAACTCCACTGGAGACCATCTGACAAGGGAATGAACCACTAATGAACATTCTGAGTACAATCATTCAACCACTTCTGAATCTACCTAAAGATATTATCATCTAACCCACATGTCTCTGTCTTCTCTACAATAATAATATTTTGAGCTACTTTATCAAAAGCTTTAATAAGAACAAGGAAACTTTATCTTCAGGATTCCCCTCTTCAGTCAGATATATCTTGGATGGACACCAATGATGGACAATGAATGGTGTTCACAAACCAATGGGAGGAGAGTGAAGTGGATTGTTATTTGTGAACTTGCCTGGTATTTTTAAAGATCCCTGGCTTCTCTTTGAAATAGTAGCTCATCCTTTGAACACCAAATATTTTCTGATAATGCTGCGTGGATGCAAGTCACAAATGTTGTGGTTTCTGAAACAATTCAGTTGGAGGATGCCTAAAAGCATGAATAGGCCTAGGAAGCAAACCCAAAGATGTGGTATAAATATAAGGGATATTATTGGGAGGGATATGATAGGAAAAGAAAATGGGTTATTCATGTGGAAAGATAGGAGGGATGACTCTAATGAACAGCACTGCTGTTTCATTGGTGTTCATGCCATATCAATAAGGGAAGATATCTCAACTGTTAGATCTCCTTCCTCCCCTCCCTTGTGGAAGATGTAATAGAGAACATGGATATGGGTTGCACAAAATGAGAAGATACTCTTCTGGGTGGTGATTTTCCCCACTGGAGGGAGTACTCACATTAATAATCACAAATCCAACCCAAAATAAAATCTAGATATAGAAAAGACTAATGATTAAATGATGGGCTTGATACCTTGAAACATGGGATTTAAAACAATAAAGGGAGTACCCACACCAATGAGTCGTGGATCATAGATCCATCAACATACTGAAGGAAGAATAAATCTTTGGGATATCACTCTGCTCAAAAATCATTAGCAAGTTCCTAGTTTCTCCTAGGTAAAATTCAAATTCTATTCCAGGCATTCAAGGCACTCTACAATCTGGTACTGAATTAATTATATTACTCTAACTACTCCGCAAGCTAGACTACTTACTCTTTTCCTTCCAGCCTTGTTCTGTGCTCTTATGTATGAAATGTACTCTCCAGTTCACCTGCTGAAGTCCTACCCATGCTTTAAAACCCAGCTCAAATGGAACATCTTTCTTCATCCTCTTGGTTGATAATGATGTTTCCTCCGGCATTTCATAGAGTACCTTATTCCGTAACTTTTCTGGTTCATAATCACTTACCTATCTTTGTGTCTTCCAAACTTTTCTCAAACTTCTTTATTTCTATCAAGACTATCAAAGTCCTTCAAATCCATATTTGCAACCTTTGAGTCATCCTTGACTCTTCACTTCTCCTTACACCCATATCCATCCAGACACACCTAGCTGACTGTCATATCCAAAGTGACAAGGGCTTTATCTGGTCTAATGCCTAGCACAAGAATCTACACACAATAAATATTTGCTAAATGAATGAGTCAATCAGTCAACAGACATTTATATAAGTGCTTCTTATGAGCCAGGCCCTGTACTAAGTGCTGAGAAAACAAATACAAAAGCAGAAAGAAACATGGCCCCTGGCCTCAAGGGGCTTGCATTCTAATGGGAATAAAAACAACTCATAAAGGAGAGTTGAAAAGCAAGCTAAGGGGGGACTGGAGACACTGAACTTAATTCCTTTGGAAATGAGTGTGAAGAGTAGTCTGGAGGGGAATGACCCCCAGCTTCTCTATGAAACAACATCCCATCTTCTAAATACCAACAGTCTTCTGGTGATGCTGAGAGAAATGAAGACTTCATTCGCCTGGGACTCATCCTTAAAATGGAGGTTCTGAGAGGAAACAGCCAATCCCAGGAGAAGCCTCAGGGAAAGTGGCTATTGCCAATGTACATAACAGCCCAGGAATAAAGTGAGGCTCCAGGGTGAAGTGGTTTCTATGGTACAGAAGACAAAGACCTATGGAGATGAGTAAAAAGTGAAGTTCAGAGTGGAATGAATGAATGAGAGGGTGAATGAAAAGGCTACATGATTACCAGTATAAGAAAAAGCTGGAGATTGTGAAAGAGTAGTATCATGTATTCATAATAAGGACAAAGAAACACACCATACAATTGTATTTGGAATAAATATGGAGTGGGACCTTTGTTGTTTCTTCATAGATTTGATTCAATCAAACATATATTAAGCATCCACTAGGTGTTGGGGACGCAAAGAGAAGGAAAGAAACAATTCTTTCTCAAAGAGCTTGGGGAAACAACACATCTATACAGGTGATTATAAGCTATAAAGCTTAAAACTGCACTAAGACTTTTGGGACGTGGCGTATATTTAGAATAATTAATCCTTTGAATCTCAAATCCAATCTAACTAAGAAATGTAAAATTCCTGCAACAAGAAACAATCTGCTGGCTGTTTGATAAGCATGATTCCCAGGTGTACCTACAGGCAGAGAGCACCATCTGCATGCCAGGTAAGCCCTAGAGCTGCACACCATCCTTTCTCCCCCTCCCAAGCCTAATCAAGGCTACAAGCCTTTCTTCACAAGTGAACTGGATAAGAGACATGTGAGCTGAAGCACAATTGAGGTATTTTTCTGACTCTCCTTGTTGTGAATGTTAATGAGAGTTTGGCTTTTAAACACAACCCATACATGAAAAAATTTTTTTAAAGCAGAACCAGTAGTAAACACTGATTCAGGTTGATGTAAAGACCCAAGTTGATATCATGGAAGGAGGTTGAAGAGCCCTGGACTGTTGGGATGAGCTGGTGCTAGGCAGAGAGAACAGGGAAATAAATCAGGGGAGAACCTTATCAGGGAGTGTAAGAAACAAAAGGTAGTGAACAAAGAGTTATCCTGGCTATGATCCCTTTGTAGCCTCTCCTTAAATTCTGCAAGCATCGAGACAGACCCTAATTCAGTTCCAGACCCTAATCCAATGTTCTACTGGCCTTTCTGGAATGCCACATAGCCAACAAATGTGTTTTCATTTTGCACCTGGCTGCTTCCTTTGGACTTCTCTTCCATGTCCAGAGAATCTCTTTATCCTCAAGGATCAACTTCAGCCCTGAAATTCCTACTTCATCAGAAGAGTCTCTTGGGGCTCCCCTTCCTATCTCCCTCGGATAGAGAAGGGAGAGGCCCACTCAGCATCTCCACTGGAGGAGGGGCCCAGCCTTGCATTCTCTTCATTTCCCACTAGCTATACTCCGTTTTATTTCTCCATTATGTTTCACAACCACTTCCCTCCCAGATTGTAAGATTCCTTTAGTGTACTATCTTCTCACATTTGATTATAAAGTCCTCGAGGGTAGGGATTATTTTCTGCCTTTCTTTGCATCCCTAGAATTTAGCACAGTGCCTGGCATTAATAAATGTTTGTTGATTGACTTGCTCTCCACCTTAAACCTTTTTCTTTCTCATTTCATCTTCCAGCACTCAGCTCTAGCTCCCTTCTGAAGACACAGCTTCCATGATCACCCTTTTCTAGCACTAATTACTTTCATTCAGACCTTCTTGCTTATTCACTAATTATGGTGGACACATCACAATACTTCTCACTCCCCATTGCCCACTTTCAGACTCTTCTTCCACCACCACTAGATAACTTCTCCTCTCCTTTAAGGGTCATTTAATTCACATTTATTGCCCACTCAAAATTCAGGTAGCTGTTATTTATGGAGCCTCAGGACATAATCCATCCTTCTTCAATGGGGCCAGTTGCTTGGATCCATTCTTTCTCCTGACTCCTATCTTCATAAACATACAACTTCACCATACATATTGATACTCCTTCAAACTTACTAACTTTGTAGTTGCTCGACTTACATGTTGACTACAATCTCACTCAGCTTCAGCTACATACTGAAATGAGCACACTTGATCTTGTTTCTCTTCTATATTTGTGAACTCTGAAATATCTTTGCCTGACCGTAATCAGTTGTACATCTACCTCATCCTTTGCCTTATATCACCTAGCCATGACTTTACATTCCTTCTCAAACCTCCCATTAACTCCCTCTCCCATACTGTCTTAGCTGAGATCCTTGCCTCATATTTTAAAGGAAAAAATAAGCCTATTAACTGAGAGCTGCCTTTCCTCTGTTCCTCTTCATTTTATATCACCCAGATGCCTTCTACAGCTATGAGGTACTCATTTTCTTGCCAAGGCAAACCCCCAAATCTGCCCAAATGAACTCATTCCATCCTGTTTTTCTCCAGCAGAATGTCCATTCTATCATTCCCACTTTTTAACATATTCTATCTCTCCCTGTCTACTATTTTACTGCTGGCTACAATGTTATTCATGTCCTTCCCATTCTCAGAAATCCATGATTCTCAGACAAATTTATCCAGATCTCACCTCCAGTCTTTCATCTCCAAATGACATATAAACTGACATATAAAAATGGTGTCTCTTCAACATATTAAACCCTACATATCCAAAGCTGAATCCATTATCTCCACTTCCAACCATCACTTCTTCTTTATTTCCACATTACTTACTGGCTAGGGTAGCATCATCCTAAAAGTCACCCAGACCTGCAACCTAGATGTCATCCTTAACTTCTCACTCTCTCACCCCCTATTTCCAATCAGTTGCCAAGTCTTGTTCATTCTACCTTCAAAACATCCCTGGTACACTATCCCTTCTCTCCTCTGACATCATCATCACCCTGGAGCAAGCTTCTATCATCTCATATCTGGATTATATAGCAATAGCTTTCTAGTGGGGAATCCTGTCTCGTCTCTTCCCACTCCATCCCATCCTCTGCCCAGTTGTTATCTAGGTGATCTTCCTAAAGACCAGGTTCAACCATGTCAACACCTCCTACTTCATACACCCCAACTCAATAAGTTTCCTATTATATTCAGTAACAACTTATTACTTTAAGAATCAAATATTAAATCCTTAATTTCACTCCTAAATCTTTTCATTATCTTTTCCCTTCCTATCTTTTTCAGTTTTCTTATACATTATTCACTACCCTCCCCCTCTATACACTCAGCAGCCCAGTAGCACTGGCCTCTTTGCCATACTTGCACAAGACAAAAAGGCAAGAAGATGGGATTTTACTCATGATTTGGCCTCTGCTCTCTCTCTGGCCCAGCCTGACTGCCTGGCTCAAGTTCTGTGGCATCTATTTGGACTGTAAGGGATTCCACTGGCTAGTTAGATTTTTCTTCATTGACACATTAATAAACTGATATATTTAAACTAAAAATGTAGCCTCCACAGAAATTCATTCATTACAACACTGACCGATCACTATTACAGGGAGAGTAATGGAAGTTAGCAGAGAAACAGCAACAGATCCATTCTAATGTGGGAGTATGAGGAATGGAATCAAATGGAGTCTAGTAGTGATTTTAAATACCATATACTATCTTGACATTGGGGGATGGTGGAGATGAGGGAAACAAGCAGTTTATTTGAAATGGTCAAACCATATGTCAACTTGGCAGAGTTAATGGAATGAATGCTCAATTTGAAGTCAGAAGACTTGGTTCCCATCTTTCCTTTGATGCTGATAGACTATGTGGCATTAACTTAACCCTTATGGGCCCCAGGCAATGCTCTAAGATTTAACTCCCAAGTCAAATTTAAATTGTTATCCATTTTGGTGGATCATGTTCCCACTCTATTGAAAGCCTGTATGCCTCCAACTCACATCTATCCCTCTGAGCAAATGGGAAATGGACAAGAGCAAGATAAAGATAGCCTGAGTAGATATTCAGATAGCACTTTAAAGTTTCTAAAGGGCTTTATATTAACTATCTCATTTTAATATCATAACAACCCTAGGAGGTAGGCACTATCACTATCCCCACTTTATGCAGAAGTAAACTAATTTCCCCAGGGTCACAAAGTCTGTGAGATTTAGGAAGTGTGAAAGCTGGCTAACTCAGTGATGTTCTTTAAAGCCTGCTTGAAAAGACAAACAGGGTGGGGGTGGGGAGCAGCTAGGTGGCTCAATGGATTTGAGAGCCAAGCCCAGAGCTTGAAGGCCCTGGGTTCAAATGTGGCCTCAGACACTTCATAGCTATGTGACCCCAGTCAAGTCACTTAACCCCCTTTACCTAGTCCTTACCATTCTTCTGCTTTGGAAGCAATACACAGTATTGATTCAAAGATGGAAGGTGAGGACGTTTTTTAAAAGACAACTTCTACTCTATTTAAAAGATAAAACTAGAGTTTTTTTTTCTTTTTACAAGAAAATATGTCACCAAAACCTCAAGCACTAAGCAAATAGGATCATATCAAAAGATCTTAATCAACTACAGACATTTTTTTCTTAGACAACCCCTTCATAAATACAAGTGTAGGAAGAGTGAGGAAAGATGGGTTGTATTGTATCTCAACTCATTAGCAGTTAATGAAGCAGAGAATATCAGGAGTCCAGAAGGAGATAGTGAACGATACCACTGAAAAAGGCCAGGAAATGATGACAGATAATGAGTGTAATGAGCCAATGTGAGAGCTTTCAGGTTTTCAAGTTTGGAGTTATAGATAATGCCAGATGCTTTCTCCAAATGCATCTTTGAAAAAATAATTTTTAATGGTTGAAGCTTCTATAATTCTATTCCCGATGAGGATGTAGTCCTCAACTTATTTTTCTGGCTATAATAAATATTTATAACTGAATATGAAATAGACCCAGGACTATCCTAAAGTAATTTTCAAGGATTATCTTTTCTCCTTGACTCCAAGCAATACCTTTTTTCATCCAAAGGACTGAGTCCTTCACTAAGGTCCTTTTTCTCTCTTTCGATGTTTCATTGTCATGTGAACATGACCCTAGCTTCTTCAATTTTGCCTTGTCTACAGTTACTCTTTAAGGTCCTTTCCTATTACTTAGGGGGCAGTGATGTGCATCAGTAAATAGAGTACTCATACCAATGGAATTCAGTATCCTTGACTTATAGTGAAGCTATAAACACATGTAAGATAAGCAGGAAATGGACTTGGATCCTGTCAGAACATAATGTGATCAAGAAACTCTTCACTATGAGGCCCCTAAGCACTCGTAGTCTCAACATCTATCTTATGGATATGGGTCACAGTTTGATTCTAACTTCAGGCTAAAAAGAACAGTCTAGCTTGAGTAAGAGCACAGAATCAAAAAGCCTTTGAGGACATCTAATCCAAATTTTGCCTGAATTGAGATTTAACTCCTTCTACAGTATCCCTCAGAAAGACTTTTCCATTCCCTACTTGAAGACCACTAGCGACAGACCATAGTTCCTTGATATCTTTGTAGTTGTCTGCCCTTCCACCTTCCTTCCTTCCAACAGAGGTGCTACATACCCAACGTTTATCCATCACAATTAACCTGCTAGAGGTTTTGATATAAGAACAAGGAGTCACACAGTAAAATCATCCCTGTGCTTCTTATTTTCTATCAGACTAGATATCCAACCTCAGTAGAAACCATGGTGGGAGGAGGATATATCTATCTGGAGTCACTTGAGAGGATGCCAAAGACCTTACCAATAATACCTAAAATTTCACTATTAAGCACTGGACTTCTTTGGGTATTTAAGTATTGCTCTTTCCAGCTGTCCTCTTGTTACATAAAAGAATTCCTGGCAGAGGGTACTTATTTTGTGTCAAACACTTTGTGGCCCTGAGCTTAAGAGCTGAGGACCCTCCCTCTCATGACACATTGTACTTAACCGCATCCTATTTATTCATATGCATTCTCTTAAGATTTATTCTTTATGTACTTGTCTTCCTGCAAATTTGGATTCTTTTATTCAATGTGATTATATCCCTAGCACCAAGTACAATAGCTGGCACATAGTAGGAACTCAAAAACATGGCTTTTTTCAGTGATCAAAGGGATTAGGTGACAGCATAAGGTCGTGGGGTGTCTGGGTGGAGAAGGAGCACTGACATGAAGTGTGGCAGCTCCAAATACAAAAGGATGGTAATTTTGCCCAGGGCCAGCAGAGAATGTAGGCTCTGTTGCTTCCAGTGGGCTAGGGAGGCCCCATTTTAAGCCATTATATGTGATAAGACAGAGACAGAACCAAACTCTGGGGTTCCTTAGATCCCTTAGTCTTCAATTAGTTGCAAATTTAAAATTCACATCCAAAATATTCCCCAACACAATTAAAATTCTGACCTCTCTGCCTACTTCACATGATTCCAATTTAGAGTGACAGTTTAAATAAAATGGAACTGAAGAGAATTTGATTTTATGCCTCACCATTAACAGTCATTTTCTCATTCTGCTCCATAAAGTAATGAGGTAAACAGGGGCCAGTAAAGTATGTGTATGTAAAGTGAGTAATTTATAAGCATTTAACTTTGAGTTGAGAGTAGAGAAAAAGAGGGTTTTGTTTGTTTGTTTGCAACTGGTGTAAAATTAACCCATTCTTTCCCCCAAATCATATTTCAAGCACTAACCAAAAAGTTTGCTTCCCCAAGCCACCTCCCCTTCCCATTGCTAGAACCTCTCTGTTCCCTGATTTTCCTGTGGCAAAGATAGAGACTCAGGGTCTACTATGGCAGAAGGCAAAGAGAAACAGAAAGTCTTTCAACATTTCCAGGAAGGGGACAGGTCTGGTGCTTTTTAGAACTGAGAGACAGAGGGGAATGTCACTTTCCACATTTTGCCTTTTCCCTTTCATCCAAGACCACTGCACCTACCTCCAAGGGAACAGTGAAGGATTTATGGGAGTGTAGATGGCTGACTGATGGAAGAGGAATATTTCTGTTTACTTGCCAAGCACTTTCAAAAGAAGCCATTTTCATTCTGCCCTTAATTCATTATTAATGAATGATTGACCTTATTACACTTGACACTCATGCCATTCAATTCAATATTCTTGACAAACAAGTCTACCCTCCCCTAAATAATCTCTCTTGATGTGTTAGAGATGAGAAGTGATAGGAATCATCGCATCCTTGCTAGGCATCCAGAGGATATCCTTCAATTTATTATGATTTTAAGTGACATTCAGCTTTACTGAGATCAAATGAGATAATGTAAGTAAAAGCATTCTTTGAACCTTAAAGCTTACATAAATGAGAGCTGCCATTATTATTAAAAATGAAATCACTTGGGTAACAAATGCATTATGCATTTCTGATAAAATTACAAATGTAATTTATATCATTTTCAAAAAAAGGCAAATGGTGACTTCCACTAATATAATATCCCAGGGTCACATATTTCTGAATAGCTAGCAGAGGCCAGTCTCACCAGTATCCCATACCTAAATGGTATTTTAGTGTTCAAGTACCTGTCTATGCCAGTCAAGGATCTAGGAGCTATCCAGGGTGCTCCTCAATAATTAAAAAAAAATCCTAAATTTCATCAAGGCTGACCATCTAGTCTTAACTTCCAGAAAGTCAACTAGATGAGGCAGTGATCTTCCCTTTCTCTGAGTTCTGATTGCACACATCTTTAGCACTATTCTCTAATTCATTCAGGTGTGTTAGCTTTGTCTCCTAGTCCAATAAAGTCACAGAATTTCAGAGTAGGAATGGACTTAGTTCAGAGATACTTAATCTATGATTCATGGAGCTCTCATTTCAGAGAGGATTGTGAACTTTGTAAAACATAGTCTATTAACTGCATTTAAATATAATTGGCTCTCTTTATATTTCTACGTATTTTATGCATAAACACTATGCTGAGAAAAGTCCCATAGGTTTCATCAAATTGGGATAGGGGTAGAGGAGTAATATAGCTTGCTTCATAGGGCTGGAGATAATGCTTATCTACATGATATGATGTTGTGGAAACAAGACAGCTCTCAAAACCCCCAAATATCTCATAAACTAGGAAATAGCATCACCCATATGATGGTCATTTCTTGATATTTATTTTGGCCTTATGAGATTAAGTCATGTTTTGTCTATGCATGAAAGATCTATTAATTTGATTGTTTAAAAGGGATCAATACTAGAATTCCCTACACTCAGGCAGATCACAATTTGTCTATAACTTACAGTGTTTTAGAGTAGCCTAAGGCTCAGAGAGATGAAGTAACTTGTCCTGGTGTTACACAGTAAATATCAGAAGCAGGATTTGAACACAGAATCTGACCCAAAAATCTAGCACTCCATACATTATACAATTTTTTTCTCTCTATTTTAGTCTCAATTCAAGTCCTAACCTCCTCTATCATCTCTAACCTCTGTCGATGTAGGCAAAAACAATAAGTAACCATCTGTTTGCCTTTATTCTCTCTACATAATCATGTTTTACTAAATTTAGTGCTAGAAGAGGTCTTAGAAATGATCAGACCAGAGGGGGAGTCAAGATGGTGGCACAGAGGCAGCAAAAGTTCAGGCCTCTGAAAACCCTTCCTTACCAATTACAAACTAAATGCTCATAGGGAACTGAAAATCAAACCTAACAACAAGAGAGAGCCAAGGAACCCTCCTGCTGGACTCAATTTAAAAGGAACACTCCCCAAAGTCAGAATTTGAGAACACTCCAGTTTAAGGGGAAGGGAGAAATAAGGTCCAGGGACTGCTCCCCCACCTAGAACTCTGGACCTCCAACAGCAGCTGGAATCTCTGGGTGGGCAAAAGTGCTGGTCTGGAGGGAATACCTTGTGGGTAAAGCTGTGCCAGGCTCAAAGCATCAAACACAGGCAGTGGGGAAGGAGTTAGAGAAGGAGTGCACAGCAGAAAACCAAGTTGCAGCAGCACAGACCCTCCATATAGCTCCAGCCTTCCAGGAGGTTTTAGTCTCAGGGCACATCCAGCCCCACCCAGATGGATTTAATAACATCAAAAGTCTTCAGAGGGCAGGGAAGCTCAAGCTCCAACACCCCTCCCCAACAGACTGCTGGTCTTTAATTGAATCAAAGCCTCCAGAGGCCAGGAAATCTCAAGCTCCAATACTCTTTCCCAAAGACTGCACTGAGAGATTTGCTGACAAAACTCTAAGAAGGAAGACTGGCAGAAAAGCCCAAAATTTAAAAAAATGAGAGAAGCAAGAGCACAAACAACTTCAGGGAGTAAAGAAGGGGTAAATATTAGCAAACAACAGAAAAAGAAAAAAGAAATTACAATCTACAGCTACTATACAGGAAATGAACAAAGAGCAAACAGAACAAAGGAGGAGGGAACACCAAGCAATAAAACAGAAAACCCAGGGAATTGGATACAGGATTTGGAAAAACTGAAAATAAAATTCCAAACTCAATTAAGAGAGGCTGAAGACAATTGGGAAAAGAACTTAAAAACTAAGATAAGTCATTTGAAAACAGGGGCACTTGAAATAAAACGGGAAAAAAGTGTCTTGAAAGCCAAAATCAACCAACTTGAAAATGAGGCAAAGGAGATGAAAGATGAGGCAAAGAAGATGAAAGATGACCTCCAAAGAAAAACAGACCAGAAGGAGGATGACCAAAAAGCCCGGGATGAAATCCAGTCTTTAAGAACCAGAATACAACAACTAGAATCAAGTGACTTTACAAGGCAGCAGGACACTATAAAACAAAATCACAAGAATGAAAAAATTGAGGAAAATATGAAGCATCTCATTCACAAAACAGAAGATTTAGAAAAGTGTTTGAGGAGAGAAAACTTAAGAATCATTGGTCTACCAGAAGACCATGACAAAAGAAAAAGCCTAGACATCATACTACAGGAAATTATCCAAGAAAACTGCCCCGATATCCTAGAACAAGAGGGAAAAGTGGAGATTGAAAGAATCCACAGATCACCTCTTGTACTTAACCCCCAACTGACAACACCCAGAAATATTATAGCTAAATTCAAGAACTCTCAGAGCAAGGAAAAAAACATTACAAGCTGCTAAGAAGAAGTCATTCATATATCATGCAACCACAGTGAGGATAACACAGGATCTGGCTGCATCTACACTGAAGGACAGAAAGGCATGGGATATGATATTCCAGAAAGCAAGGGAACTAGGTCTACAACCAAGAATCAAGTAACCAGCTAAACCAACTACATTCTTACAGGGGAAATTATGGTTATTTAACAAAATAGAAGAATTCCAAGCATTTTTAAAGACCAGAACTGAACAGAAAATCTGATGCCCAAGCACAGAACTCAAGAGAACCATCAAAAGGTAATTAAAAAAGAGGGACAAAAGAAAAACAAAACAAAACAAAAATAAACAAAACTTTTTTTAAGAGACTCAATGAGATAAAATAATATATATCCCTATAAGAAAAGAGGTCACTGGTATCTCTTAAAAATTGTTATTATCACCTGGGCAGCTAGAAGAAGTACATGTCGAGGGAACAGTGACAAACTGTATAGGATGAAATGACAAGACATAAATATGTAAATAGATATATGTATGCATAAATACATATATGTATATATATGCGCATACAACTAGAGCTGAAAAAGAGGTTAATACTAAAAGGAATGGGAAAAGAAACAAATGGGGGTAAATTTATATGTCACAAAGAAGCACATGGAGGGAGGGCGGAGAACATCAATACACTGGAAGGGTAAAGAGATTGGAGAAAGGAAATACTCAACTCTTACATACATTGAAATTGACCCAAAGAGGGAAGAAAAGTCCAATGTATTGGGGCAGAGAATTGATTGCACCCTATAGGGAAGTAGAAGGGTAACAAATTGACTGGTGGGTAGGGAAACAGTCAAAGGAAGGGAGAGGATGGGGGGTAGTTTTAAAAGACTGTAAAGAAAATAAGGGAGGAATAAGAAGGGAGGGGGGTAGAAAGGGAAGCAAAATAAGGGTGGGAATTAGGGGGACTGATTAAAAACAAAACATTGGTGTAGAAGGAAATAGTGAAAGAAGAAAAGGCAGGACTAGGAGTAGGAATCAAAATGCTGGGAAATACAAAGCTGGTAATCATAACTCTGAAAGTGAATAGAATGAACTCACCCATAAAATGCAAGTGAATAGCAGAGTGGATGAGAATCCAAAATCCTACCATATGCTGTCTACAAGAAACACACACGAGGAAGGTAGATATGTGAGGCTTCCCAAACCCGCGAGAAGCCACAAGGTAGAAAGATAGAGGAAGGATAGAATTTTGGATAATGCAAGGGGCGTGGCGGAGCCAAGTTAGAGATATGAGGTAGCAGAAATGAGTCAGAAACCAGGCCTTATTAATATTAATGGAGCCACAGCAATACTCTGATCAGTGGACTTCTTTCCGAAAGGCTAATTCTCGTCCAGTAATCCTAATATAATACCACACAGGTTGGAGGCATGATAGAGAAAAGAAAGTGCCTGGCCAAAGGCCAGGTCCCAGGTGAGAGAGATAGAGAAGGAAAGGAATTAAAGATGGAGCTTGGCCTCTGGCCAAGCTCCAGCAAGGACAGGCATCAGTGCGAGCTGAGATCCAAGAGAGGAAGAGGGCTGAGCTTGCTGTGGCCCTTGCTTTTAATGTCTTTGATATGCTAATATACACAATACATAGAGATGATTATCATTGGTTAACGACAAGGTATAGGTGTCGTTTCTCTTAGCCAGGTGAGCACAAAGAAACCTGTTTTCCCGCCTCACGTGGGGGAAGCTGGGGTCAAGGGTCAGAGGCTTTCCTAGCCATGCGCAAGACTGAGCATGCTCTCTTTTAAGCCACTCTGTACATACTAACTGTCTCCCTTGCCCATAGCTAGGGGTGGACTGCTACAAAATGCATAGGGTCAAAGTAAGAGGATGGAGCCAAATCTATTGGCCATCAATTGATAAAAAGAAGGCAGGAGTCTCAATAATGATATCTTAAAAAGCCAAAGTAACAATAGATCTAGTTAAAAGAGATAGGAAAGATAATCAAATCCTGATAAAAGGCAGTATAGACAATGAGGAAATATCAGTACTCAACATGTATGCAGCAAATGGCATAGCATCCAATAATCTTAAGAACAAACTAGTGGAGCTCAAGGATGAAACAGATAGAAAAAACTATACTAGTGGGATACCTGAACCTTCCTCTATCAGAACTAGATAAATCAAACCAAAAAATAAAGAAGAAAGAGGTAAGAGAAGTGAATGAAATCTTAGTAAAATTAGAGTTGGTAGATATGTGGAGAAAAATAAATGTGGACAAAAAGAAATATACCTTCTTTTCAGCAGCACATGGTACATTCACAAAAATTGACCATGTATTAGGGCATAGAGACATTGAAAACAAGTGCAAAAGAGCAGAAATAAAAAAATGCAACCTACTCAGATCACAATGCAATGAAAATAATAATTAGTAAGGGTACATGGAGAGGCAAATCAAAAATTAATTGTAAATTAAACAATATGATTCTCCAAAACTGGTTAGTTAAATAACAAATCATAGAAAAAATTAATAAATTCATTGAAGAAAAGGACAATGAGACATCCTTTCAAAACCTATGGGACGCAGCCGAAGTAGTACTCAGGGGGAAATTTATATCCCTGAATTCATATATTAACAAACTAGAGAGGGCAGAGGTCAATGAATTGAGAATGAAAATTAAAAAAAAAACTAGAAAGTGAACAAATTAAAAATCCTCAGATGAAAACTAAATAAGAGAGCCTAAAAAACAAAGGAGAAATTAATAAAATTGAAAGTCTAAAAACTAATGGTTTAATAAATAAGACTAGAAGCTGGTACTTTGAAAAAAAACCCAAATAAAACAAAGCACTCTTCAGTCTAATTAAGAAAAGGAAAGAAGAAAACCAAATACACAGTATCCATGATGAAAAGGGAGACCTCACCTCTAATGCAGAGGAAATTAAGGCAATCATAAAAAACTGTTATTCCCAATTATATGGCAACAATTATGGCAATATAGATGATATGGATGAATATTTACAAAAAATATAAATTGCCTAGACTAACAGAGGGAGAAATAGATTACCTAAACAGCCCCTTATCAGAAAAAGAAATTGAACAAGCCATCAAAGAACTCTCTAAGAAAAAATTCCCAGGTCCAGATGGATCCACAAATGAATTCTATCAAACATTCAAAAAACAACTAATCCCAATAGTATACAAGCCATTTGAAAGAATAAACAAAGAAGGAATTCTACCAAATTCCTTTTACGACACAAATATGGTACTTATTCCAAAGCCAGGCAGGTCAAAAACAGATAAAGAAAACTACAGACTTAATGAATATAGATGCAAAAATCTTAAATAGGATACTAGCAAAAAGACTCCAACAAGTGATCACGAGGGTTATTCATTATGACCAGATAGGATTTATACCAGGAATAAAAGGATGTTTCTATATTAGTAAAACCATCCACATAATTTATCATATTAATAAGCAAACCAACAAAAATCACATGATTATCTCAATAGATGCAGAAAAAGCCTTTGATAAAATACAAAACCCATTCCTATTGAAAACACTAGAAATTATAGGAAGAGAAGGGCCTTTCCTAAAAATCATAAACAGTATATATCTAAAACCATCAACAAACATCATCTGCAATGGGGATAATCTAGAAGCCTCCCAATAAAATCAGGAGTGAAACAAGGATGCCCATTATCACCCCTCTTATTTAACATTGTACTAGAAACACTAGCTGTAGGAATTAGAGAAAAAAAAATTGAAGGCATAAAATAGGAAATGAGGAGCTGAAGTTATCACTCTTTGCAGATGATGTGATGGTCTACTTCAAGAGTCCTAGAGAATCCACCTAAAAGCTAATCGAAATAATCAACAACTTCAGCAAAGTTTCAGGATACAAAATAAACCCACACAAGTCATCAAGATTTCTATATATCTCCAACACAGCTCAGGAGCAAGAATTAGGAAGAGAAATTCCAATTAAAACCACCCTAGACAATATAAAATACTTAGGAATCTATCTGCCGAGACAAATACAGGAACTATATGAACACAACTACAAAACACTCTCCACACAACTAAAACTATATCTAAACAATTCGAAAAACATTGATTGCTCATGGGTAAGTTGAGTTAACATAATAAAAATGACAATCCTACCCAAATTAATTTATTTATTCAGTGCCATACCAATTGAACTACCAAAAAACTTTTTCACTGAACAAATTTCATTTGGAAGAACAAAAGATAAAGGATATCCAGGGAAATCATGAAAAAAATGCAAAGGAAGGAGGACTTGCAGTCCCAGATCTCAAACTATACTATAAAGCAGTGGTCATGAAAACAATTTGGTACTGGCTAAGTGACAGAGAGGAGGACCAGTGGAATAGACTTGGGGTAAATGACATCAGCAAGATAGTCTATGATAAGCCCAAAGATCCCAGCTTTTGGGACCAAAACCCACTATTTGATAAAAAAAAAACTGCTGAGAAAACTGGAAGACAGTATGGGAGAGATTAGGTTTAGATCAACACCTCACACCCTATACCAAGATAAACTCAGAATGGGTGAATGACTGGAATATAAAGAAGGATACTATAAGCAAATTAGGTGAACACAGAATAGTATACTTGTCAGATCTTTGGGAAAAGAAAGACTTTAAAACCAAGCAAGAGCTAGAAAAAAATCACAAAATGTAAAATCAATAATTTTGATTACATCAAATTAAAAAGGTTTTGTACAAACAAAACCAATGAAACCAAAATTAAAAGGGAAGCAACCAACTGGGAAACAATCTTCATAACAAAAACTTCTGACAAAGGTCTAATTACTCAAATTTATAAGGAGCTAAACCAATTGTACAAAAAAATCAAGCCATTCTCCAATTGATAAATGGGCAAGCGACATGAATAGGCAATTTTCAGTCAAAGAAATCAAAACCATTAAAAAGCATATGAAAAAGTGTTCTAAATCTCTTATAATCAGAGAAATGCAAATCAAAACAACCCTGAGGTATCACCTCACATTTAGCAGATTGGCTAACATGACAATAAAGGAAAGTGATGAATGCTGGAAGGGATGTGGCAAAGTTGGGACATTAATGCATTACTGGTGGAGTTGTAAATTAATCCAATCATTCTGGAGGGCAATTTGGAACCATGCTGAAAAGGCGCTAAAAGACTGCCACCCTTTGATCCAGCCATAGCACTGCAGGGTTTGTACCCCAAGGAGATCATAAAGAAAGAGACTTTTACAAGAATACTCATAGCTCTGCTCTTTGTGGTGGCAAAAAAATTGAAAAATTAGGGAATGCCCTTCAATTGGGGAATGGCTGAACAAATTGTGGTATATGTTGGTGATTGAATACTATTGTGCTCAAAGGAATAATAAAGTGGAGGAATTCCATGGGAACTGGAATGACCTCCAGGAAGTGATACAGAGTACGAGGAACAGAACCAGGAGAACATTGTACACAGAGACTGATACACTGTGGTACAATTGAATGTAATGGACCTCTCCATTAGTGGCAATGCAGTGATCCTGAACAACCTGGAGGAATCTACCAAAAAAAAAACACTATCCACATTCAGAGGAAAAACTATGGGAGTAGAAACACAGAAGAAAAAAACAACTGCTTCAATAAATGGGTCGAGCAGATATGGTTGGGGATGAAGACTCTAAATGAACATCCCAATGCAAACACCAACAAAATGGAAATAGGTTTTGATGAAGGACACATGTAATACCCAATGAAATTGCGCATAGGCTGCGGGAGGGGTGGAGTGAGGGGAGGGATGGAAATAGTGTGATTCTTGTAACCAAAAAATGATGTTCTAAATTGACTAAATAAATTAATTTAAATTTTAAAATTAAATAAAAATTAATAAAAATTTTAAAAAATTATAAAAAGAATTTATCAGACCAAAGGTCCTCATTTTACAGATGAAGAAACAGAAGCCAAGAGAAGTTAACTGAGCTGGCCAAGGTCATATAAGGTAATAAATGACAGCACAAGTATTTGACTCCAGATAGGGAAGCCAACTTTTTTCCCACTCTACATCATCTACTCATAGTTATAGTGTCAATGCTATTTGTCAACTTTGGTTTTTTCCAAATAACCACTGATTTCTTCTCCACGATATTATCTCCTGAAAGGTGTTTTTAACCCATATTCCTACTGCTCCCATGCTCTTCTTACCCCATGCAATATTTGATTTTTGTTTTACCTAAGATATCCTATAGCTTAGGAGAGATACTTCTTGAAAATGTCCATTGCCAATAAATGATTGTCCTCCTTCATATAGATTTCTGACGTCTAGTTCTGGTCAAGATGGCGGCTTAGAGGTAGCAAAAATTCAGACCTCTATAAACTATTCCTCACCAAGCAAAAACACAATGCTTCCAGGGGGCTGAAAACCAAATCTAACAAAAGGACAGAGCTAGGGAACCCTCCTCCTGGACCCAACTTAAAAGGTACACCCCCTTAAAACCCTGAACTCTAAAACACCCGGGTTTAAGGGAATGGAAGAAGGAAGGTCCCAGGACCCCTCCCCCACCTACAGTGCTGAGCCTCCAGTAGTGGCTGAAATCTCTGGGCAGGCAAGGGCACTAGTCCAAAGAGAGAACCTTACCAGGAAAGCTGTGCCAGGCTGAGGGCTTAGAACACAGACAGCGTAGAGGCAGCTGGAGGAGAAGCAAAGATCAGGCAGCCTAGTCATAGCCAAGATGCCCCATCTTGCCCCCTCTCCCACTCGAGATTTTGGCCTCAGGGCACAGCCAGCTTTGAAGATCAACATCTTTGCCCTGGCTCATTCTCATCAACAGAGCAGATTAAGAGGCCTTCTGAGGGATTGGAAGCTCAAACTCTAACACACCTCCCTCACAGACTGATCTGAGAGCCTCGCTGACTAAGCTCCAAGGGGAAAGGCAGCAATAAACTACAGGCAACAACCTTGACCACAGGGAAGGAAACCCTGCTCCTTCTCAGATCCTGCTATTAGCCAGGGAATATCAGACTACCTGATCAAACAGGAGAACAGAGAAGAAGCCCCTTCAGGACAGAACAGCCCAAATTTACAGATCCAGCACATAATCAAAGGAGCAAGATTACAGGGGGGGAAAGAAGGGGAAAATATGAGTAAACAACAGAAAAAGAAAAAAGAAATTACAATTGACAACTTCTATCCAGGCAATGAACAAAGAGCAAATAAAATAGTGGAAGATCATGGAACACCAAGCAAAAACACAGAAACTCCAATGAATTGGACAGAGGCTTTGGAAGAACTCAAAATTCAATTAAAAAAAACAATTAAGAGAGGTTGAAGACAACTGGGAAAAGAACTTAAGAACAAAAATAAATCATGTGGAAAGAGAAAATAAATTTCTGATATTTGTTTCTGAATCCTAATATGTGAGCTTATATGCTAAGTAGCAACTGGAACCAACTTAGTTGTTCCATACAAATTTTGTTCCTCGTGAGTTTAGAGCTCACAAGTACCTTTCTTTTTAAGGCCTATAACTGAAGGCTTTATTGTTAGAGATCTTGGGTTAAGTTCTGTTGTCCTATTTAATGTCTTGGCTGACTTCAGTGAGGTTTCACTCTGAAGCACAGAAGAGGTAGGGGTATGAGGAGAGCACAGAATCGATGATCAAAGGAAGAGACAAGGCCAAGAGGAAGAGAGTCACCTTAAAGGAAATACAAGTATAGCCATGGTCGACACAGGACTCTTACATTTACCCTTAGCCCTAAAATTCTCAAGAAAGAAATATTCCCTCCTTACTCTATATCTCAGTCATTCTAATCAGATGTTCAGATTTGAAAGCCAATGCAATATATTTTTAAAAACTTTTTTCCCGCTCCCTCAGCCCTTACCCTTGGAAAAAATTTTTGGTTTAAAATTTCCTAAATTCATCCCTACTTCAGTAAAGCAAAAGAGATATACTGATAAATGAATAAAGAATCATAGAGTTTTACAGTCCCAGAGCCATCTCATCCAACATGTACCTGATTAAGAATCCTTTCTTTAATTTGCTTGATGAGCTTATGCTGGAAAGAACCACCTCCTCTGAAGATTTTTAAAGAAGAAACTGTTGGAGGTTAAGGAGAAAATAGATAGTAAAACTATAGTAGTAAGAGATCTCAATATTCATCTTTCAAATCAAGAAATATCAAACTAAAAAATAAATAAGAAAGAAGAGATGTGAATGAAATCTTAGAAAAATTAGAGTTAATAGATATATGAAGAAAAGTAAATAGAGATAAAAAGGAATGCACCTTCTTTTCAACAGCACACGGTACATTCACAAAGATTAACCATGTATAAGGCATAAAAACATTGCAAACAAATGCAGAAATAATAAATGAACCTTTTTCTGATCATAATGCAATAAAAATTATAATTAGTAAGGGTACATGGAGATGCTATTCAAAAATTAATTGGAAATTAAATAACCTGATTATCCAAAAGTGATTGGTTAACAAACAAACCATAGAAACAATTAATGATTTCACTGAAGCAAATGACAATGAGGAAACAACACATCACAATGTCTGGGACAGAATAAAAGCAGTACTCAGAGGAAAATGTATATACCTGAGTGCCCATATGAACAAAAAAAAAAGAAAGAAAGAGGAGATTAAGGAATTAGGCATGGAACTGAAAAAAACTAGAAAAAGAAAAAATTAAAAACCTTCAGAAGAAGACCAAATTGGAAATCCTAAAAATCAAAGAAGAAATTAATAAAATTTAAAGTAAAAGAACTATTGAACCAATAAATAAGACGAGGAGATGGTACTTTGAAAAAACATATAAAATAGATAAAATAATGGTTAATCTAATTAAGAAAAAGAAAGAAGAGAACCAAATTGACAGTATCATGAATGAAAAGAGTGATCTCACCTCTAATAAAGGAGAAATTAAGGTAATTATTGAGCACTATTTTGCCCAATCACAGGGCAATAAATTTAGCAATCTAGCTGAAATAAATGAATATTTACAAAAATATAAATTGCTTATATGAACAGAAGAGGAAACAGACTACTTAAACCAGTCATCAAAGAACTCCGTAAGAAAAAATCACCAGGGTCAGATGGATTCACAAGTGAATTCTATTAAACATTTAAAGATCAATTAATACCAATACTCTATAAAATATTTGACAAAAAGGAAAAGAGTCTTACCAAATTCTTTTTATGATACAAATATGGTACTGATTCCCAAGCCAGGCAGACTAAAAACAGAGAAGAAAAACTATAGACCAATCTCCTTAATAAACATAGATGCAAAAATCTTAAAAAGAATACTAGCAAAAAGACTCCAGTAAGTGATCACGAAGATTATTCACTATGATGAAGTGGGATTTATACCAGGAATGCAAGGATGTTTTAATATTAGGAAAACCATTCACATAATTGGTCATATCAACAACCAAACTAATATAAATCACATGATTAATTCAATAAATATAGAAAAAGCCTTTGACAAAATACAACACCCATTCCTACTGAAAACACAAGGAAAGGATAGGAATAGAAGGGCAATTCCTCAAAATAATAAAGCATATATATTTAAAACTATCATCAAGTATCATCTGCAATGAGGATAAGCTAGAAGCCTTCCTAATAAGATCAGGAATGAAACAAGTATGCTCATTATCGCCTCTATTATTTAATATTGTTCTGGAAATGCTAGCAGTAGCAATTAGAGAAGAAAGAGAAATTGGAGGCCTTAAAGTAGGTAACAAGGAAAGTAAATTATCACTCTTTGCAAATGAAATGATGGTATACTTAAAGAACCCCAGAAAATCAACTAAAAGACCAGTGTTGATAATTAACTTTAGCAAAGTTAAAAGGTACAAGATAAACCCACATAAATGATCAGCATTTCCATATATCTCCAGCAAAACTCAACAGCAGGAGTTAGAATAAGAAACTCCATTTAAAATCACCCTAGAATATAAAATATTTAGGAATCTATCTGCCAAAAAAAAACACAGGAATTATATGACCACAACTACAAAACATTTTCCACACAATGAAAACTAGATCTAAAAAACTGGAAAAAACGTTAATTCCTCATGGGAAGGATGAGCTAATATAATAAAATGACAATCCTACCCAAATTAATCTACTTATTTACCTATCAAAGTACCCCAAAACTATTTGATGGAATTAAAAAAATATAACAAAGTTCATCTGGAAGAACAAAAGATCAAGGATATCAAGGGAAAAAATGAAGAAAAATGTGAAAGATGGCGGCCTAGCAGCACCAGATCTTAAATAGGACTATAAAGCAGTGGGTGTCAAAATAATATAGTACTGGCTAAGAAACAGAAGGGTGGATCAATGGAATAGACTAGGGGTAAATGACCTTAGCAATCTAGTGTTCGATAATCCCAAGTACGACAGCTTTTGGTATAAGAACTCACTATTGACAAAATCTGTTGCGAAAATTGGAAAACAGTATGGGAAAAATTAGGTTTAGATCAACATCTTCTACCTTATACCAAGATATATTCAAAATGAGTAATTGACTTAAATATAAAGAGTGAAATCATAAATAAGTTAGGTGAACATAGAATAATATACCTTGTAAGATTTATGGGAAAGGAAGGAATTTAAGATCAAGCAAGAGAGAGAATATCGCAAAATGTAAAATGAATGACTTTGATTACATCAAATTACAAAGATTTTGTATAAAAAAAAAACCCAAGGCAACCAAAATGAGAAGGAAAGCAACGAACTGGGAGAACATTTTTATAACAAAACTCTGACAAAGTTTAATGTCCAAAATATATAAGGAACTAAGTAAAATTTATTTTAAAAAATCAAGCCATTTCCTAATCGACAAATGGGCAAGGGACATGAATAGGCAGCTTTCCCCACAATGAAATGAAAACTATCAACCTGCTGATTAGAAAAATGCAAATTAAAACAACTCTGAGGTACCACCTTACACTTATCGGACTGGCCAATACGGCAGCCAAGGAAAGTAATAAACGTTGGAGGGGATGTGACAAAATACTGATATAGTGCTGGTAGAGTTGTGAATGGGTCCAACCATTCTGGAGGGCAATTTGGAACTATGACCAAAGGGCTTTAAATGAATGCCTACCCTTTGACCCAGTCATACCACTGCTGGGATTGTACCCCAAAGAGATAATAAGGAAAAAGACTTGTACAAGAATATTTATAGCCATGCTCTTTGTGGTGGCAAAATGCTGGAAAATGAGGAAGTGTCCATCAATTGGGGAATGGCTGAATAAATTGCGGTATCTGATGGAGATGGAATATTTTTGTGCTAAATGGAATAATCAACTGGAGGAATCCCATGCATACTGGACAGATCTCCAGGAATTGATGTAGAGAGAAAGGAGCAGAACCAGAACAACTGTACACAGAGCCTGATAGATTATGGCACAATTGAATGTAACTGACTTTTCTACTAGCAGCAATGCAATGACCCAGGACAATCCAGGGGAACTTCTGAGAAAGAATGCTATCCACATCCAGACAAAGAACTGTGGAAACTCAAATGCAGAAGAAAAATATATGATTGATCACATAGTGCAATAGGGATTTGACTACAGTTTTGATGTTAAAAGATCACTCTAATGCAAATAGGAATAACATGAAAACAGATTTTGAACAATGTTACATGTATAACCCGATGGAACTGCTTGTCAGCTTTGGTGGGAGTGGGGGGGGGGAGGAAAGAGTGAGGAAGGGAATCATGAATCATATAACCATGAAAATTTTTTTCTAAATAAAAAAGGGGAAAACAAAGAAAAAGATACCACATGGAAATATATATTTATTTTTATCTTGTATAATGAATTTATATAGGATGTCTCAAAAGTTTTAAACTCTTAAAGTTTTTAAATTGTACTAAGATTTTAGAGACACCCTTTATACATATATTAAAGAAGGCAATTTACAGATAAAAAAAAAGAAATTTTCTCGCTTTTTTATCTCTTTAATAACCTCAGGGAACTCCTCATTCTGCTCAACAAAGAAGCCCTATCAAAGATCATATGGACTATTTGTATCCGACCTCTGATAGAGCCTTCTGAGCTTGTATTGATCTATTTGGGCATAGTTCAACACATTGACTCTGACAAAGTAATGTCATTTTTTCCTTTTTGAGAGTGAAGAACAACCACTATCTAGACTTTGAAATTCTATACCACCCTAGGTCTACACAATCCCCTAAAAGGAAAATAAGAGCAAAATTCCATGAACACAATTTAATTTAACTGCTGTGAATGTTCACACATAAGTATGTCACTTTGTCAAAGTTAATAAATCATTAGGCATGAAATGAAAAAAAAAGAGATAGAAGGGTGGATAAATGGAATAGACTTGGGGTAAATGAAAGTAGCAAGATAATGTTTGAGGAACCCAAAGATCCCAGCTTTGGGGAGAAGAACAAACTATTTGACAAAAACCTCTGAGAGAATTGGAAAGCAGGATGGGAGAAATTAGGTATAGATCAACATAATACACCCTATACTAAGATTAACTCAGAGTGGATAAATGACTTAAATATAAATAGGGAAATAATAAACAAATTAGGTGAACATAGGATAGTGTATCTGTCAGATCTATGGGAGATGAAAGCATTTAAGATCAAGCAGGAGATAATGGAGATATGTAATCTACACTATGGTACAAATTGTAAAATGAATAATTTTGATTATATGAAATTAAAAAGTTTCTGTAGAAACAAAACCAATGCAACCAAAATTGAAAAGGAAGCAACAAATTGAAGGAAAAAATTTTATAACAAAAACCTCTGACAAAGGTCTTGTTTCTCATGTTTATAAGGAGCTAAGTAAATTGTACCAAAAATCAAGTCATTCCCCAGTTGACAAATGGTCAAGGGACAAGAATAGGCAGTTTTCAGATAAGTTAATAAAAAATGTCAATAAACACATGAAAAAATGTTCTAAATCTCTCATAATTCGAGAAATGCAAATCAAAACAATGCTGAGATACCACCTCACACCTAGCAGATTGGCCAATATAACAATAAAGGAAAATAATAAATGTTGGAGGGGATGTGGCAAAATTGGGACACTAATGAATTGCTAGTAGAGTTGTGAATTAATTTAGCTATTCTGGAAGGCAATTTGGAATTATGTGCAAAGGGCTTTAAAAGAATGCTTACCCTTTTATTCACTGCTGGGTTTGTACCCCAAAGAGATAATAAGGAAAAAGACTTGTACAAGAATATTCATAGCTGCGCTCTTTGTGGTGGCCAAAAATTGGAAAATGAGGGGATCCCCTCCGATTGGGGAATGGGTGAACAAACTGTAGTATATGATGGTGATGGAATACGATTGTGCTGTAAGGATTGATGATCTGTAGACATTCCATATAAACTGGGAGAACCTCAATGAACTGATGCAGAGTGAAATGAGCAGAACCAGAAGAGCATTGTATACAGAAAGTAAAACATTGTGGAACAATCCAATGTAATGGCCTTGGCTACTAAAAGCAATGCTACAAGCCAGGACAGACCTGAAGTACTTATGGGAAAGAATGCTAACCACTTTGAGAGAAAGAACTATGGGAGTTGAAATGCAAAAGAAGAACATATGATATCACTTATCACATGTACTATATGGGTATGTGATTTGGAGTTTAGGCCTTTAAAAATCTCACTATAGCAAAAACAAATATGGACATAGGTATCAAGTGACAACATTTGTACAACTCAGTGGAATTGCTTGTTGGCTCTGAGAGGGGGAAAGAAGAGGGGAAGGAAAGAAAATGAATCATTTAAACATGGAAAAATATTTAAAAAAAATAAATTAAAAAGACTTCTCTTCTCCAGGCTAGGTAGCTATAATTCCTTCAGTAAATCATTTTATGACCTGACATAATTTCTTCACCATGCTGCTAACCCTTATCTGGAAATACTCCATTTTGTCAATGTCTCCCTAAAATGGAGCACCCATAATTTAACACAATAATCTAGATATGTTCCTTCATTAATCCCATTGACAGCCTCACCTATCACTTTTATGCAGCTGATCTCAACCTGTCCCTCACCTGTCAAGCTCTAGAACAGCACCACTGCCTGAATGTCACAAAAATAACCCCATATCCAAACTGTCCAAACTGATCGTACTCCTCTAACCTGGTCCTCTTCCTGACTTCTTTCTTACTATCCATGGCAGCCCTACATTTCTGATCCCTGAAATTATCTGTAAGGAAATACTATGTTTCAAGTCCTAATAGGGTAGCAGCCAAAGTTCTTTGTCAAGTGTTCAGATCACAGCTGTCAAGCTGTCAAAAGACATTTTAGATTGTGACATAGCCACCAAAAGGACATTAATTAAGGGAAATTACTGCAGAATCTTGGGGCTCTCCATGAAGAGGAGAGCTCCTGCAGAGAGTACTGTCATGTTCATAGTGCTCTTCCTCTGGCCCAATAGCTTTAGCATGAACATTAGTGTCTTGGTTGGGTCTTCTATGTGTAACAGTAACTACAAAACTGAGATCTTTAAAAGTGTCAATACCATTTTCAAAAGTCCGTTGAAGTCTTTGGGGCATGCAGGTGGAAATACACCAAGGGCACAGTGCAATCTTTCCTTAACAACCAGTATGGAACCTGCAGTCCCACCCCCAGCCAATTCCCGATACCAAGCTATGAAAAAGCAGATGACTGCTCCAGTTAACAAGACCACCAAATGATTTACTTTTGCAAGGGACCTGACATATGCTAGTTCAACCTTTTCAGGCGGAGTAAATACTTTTGATCTCAAATAATTGTCAGGTAACTTCATCAGTAAAAATTGGGCAGAGGTCTTTTTATGGTATTTGAAAATCACAGCAACTTTTCACGTACCGTGTTCCAACAGCTATAAGATCTAGTGACCAAGGTAGAAGGAATAGCTCAAGATACTAGGGATATTTATCCTGGAAAAGAAAAGACTCAAATGGGAGTATATAGTAACGGCCTTCAAGTATTTGAAGGATTATCACGTGGAAGAGGGATTAAGCAATTTCTGCTTGGCCACAGGAGGCAAAACTAGTGTTGCAGTTCTATGTGGAAGGCCAATATAAAGAACAAAGTTCTAATGATTAAGCTGTCTCGAAACAGAATGACTTATCTTGGGAGCTGGAGAGCCACTACCACCAAAGGTGCACAAATGGAGGAGGGATGATCATGCTTCAGATAAAGAACTTCTTGAGTTTTCATCTGATTCTGAGATTAAAGGATTTTATTCAATGCAGTTATTCACCTTTGCCTCGAAATTCTGAAGGGTTTTCATGATTCCTTGTCTTCAATAAAAATCTAATTTAATATTGATTTAAGCAAAAAGCTTGGTTTGGGATTATATATTGGGATCAAGCACTGCCTCTGAGATTTAGCCTCTGGAATCTAATATTAAACCATTGTTTCTACTTCAGAAGGAGAGTAAACTTGGGTAAAGTTGTGCTGACCAGGCTAATAGGAGAGACTATCTTCTGTTTTCATCCAAAGCAAGTAACTATTTCTACTCAGAAAAGAGGATGGCCTGGGGAAAATTGCCGTTTGGCCAATCAGTTTCCTAGGCTACAAAATGGAGTTGGTAGGATCTATAGAATGTGAGCAAGAAGACATTTAAGGACCTGCTGTGCAACCCACTCATTTTATAGATGAGGAAGGATCATAATGCTAGAGGATCTGCCCCCAGAGCTGTTATAACAATCCTTAAATACTGTACTCAAAGACAGCTTATTAAGCAGTTCTTCCCCCAAACCCTCTGCCACTACTGACAGCTCCCTCAACCATTTTTCTTATGACATGGACTTAAGGGCCCTTTCCATCCTGACTGCCCTCCTCTGGGAACTCTCCAGCTGATCTGTGTTCTAAGGAGACCTGTTTAAGGAAATTTAAGGCACCCCAGACTGGACACAACACTACAGGTAAGCTCAGATAAGGGATTACCACCTCCCTAATGTTTGAAAGTCTCACTCTTATAATGCAGTCCAAGCTGAATTAGCTGTTTCTGGTTGGCATCTCACCTTGGTGACTTACAATTGGCCTGTAGTCCACTAAAAGTCACTCTTCTTTTTTCTTCTAGATGAGAGGGTAGGACTAATAGACTTCTGAGGTCCTTTGTCCTCTAAATCTGTAATTTTATGACATCCTCAACACAATGGAAGCTCCTAAGGGCAAGGGACATTTCGTTTGTATCAGGTGCCTTTGTACATATCTGGTGCTTAAAAACGCTTGCATAAACAAACTGGGGGAAAATCTGTATAACAAAAACCTCTGACAAAGGTCTAATTAATCAAATTTATAAGGAGTTAAATCAATTTTATAAAAAAGCAAGCCATTCCCCAATTGATAAATGGGCAAGGGACATGAATAGGCAATTTTCAGTGAAAGAAATGAAAACTATCAATAAGCACATGAAAAAGTGTTCTAAATCTCTTATAATCAGAGAGATGCAAATCAAAACAACTCTGAAGTACCACCTCACACCTAGCAGATTGGCTAACATGACAGCAAAGAAAAGTAATGAATGCTGGAGGGGATGTGGCAAAATTGAGACATTAATGCATTGCTGGTGGAGTTGTGAACTGATCCAACCATTCTGGAGGGCAATTTGGAACTATGCCCAAAGGGCGACAAAAGAATCTCTGCCCTTTGATGCAGCCATAGCATTGCTGGGTTTGTACCCCAAAGAAATAATAAGGAAAAAGACTTGTACAAAAATATTTAGAGGGGCTGTCTTTGTGGTGGCAAAAAATTGGAAAATGAGGCGGTGTCCATCAATTGGGAAATGGCTAAACAAATTGTCATATCTGTTGGTGATGGAATACTATTGTGGTAAAAGGAATAATGAATGGGAGGGATTCCATGTGAACTGGAACAACTTCCAGGAATGGATGCAGAGTGAAAGGAGCAGAACCACAAGAACCTTATATGCAGAGACTGATACACTGTGGCACAATTGAATGTAATGGCCTTCTCTACTAGCAGCAATGCAATGATCCAAGACATTTCTGAGGGACTTATGAGAAAGAATACTGTCCACATTCAGAGAAAGATCTGTGGGAGCAGAAACACAGAAGAAAAACAACTGCTTGATCACATGGGTTGAGGGGGATATGGTTGGGGATGTAGACTCTAAAGGATCACCCTAGTGCAAATATCAATTATATGGAAATAGATCTTGATCAAAGACATAAGTAAAACCCAGTGGAATTGCTCATTGGCTATGGGAGGGGGGTGTAGGAGGGGAGGGAAAGAACATGAATCATGTAACCATGGAAAATTTTTAATTGAATAAAATTTTAAAAATAAATTTAAAAATAGATACCATAAAAATAACTAACTAAATAACTAAATGCTTGCATAATGAATTTCAAAGAATATGATTTCTTAACAACATCAACTTCTTAACCACTATAAGATTTCAGAATACTGACACAATCAGATATCTTATTTTCGTAGATATTTCTTCATTTCAGATGCCTTAAGCAGTTCCAATGGGCAATGCTCACACCTTACAACTTCCCAGTGATATTTGTTTCCTTTCCTGCTAGTTGTTTTTAAAGCTGGCTAGAGAAGATACTAGCTGTATGACTCTGGACAAGTCATTTAACCTTGTTTATCTCAGTTTCCTCATCTGAAAAATAAGTTGGAGAAGAAAATGGCAAAACGCTACAGTATCTTTGCCAAGAAAACCTCCCAAAAGAAGTGTCCATCTGCATTGTTGGATGCAGCTTCCTCACTTGAGAGTTCCTTATATTAGTAAAATCAAAGATCCAGTTCCTATTCTTATCCATAAAACTAGAGCAACATTGTACTCTTGGGTAAATACTATATGAACAAGATAGAGCTCCTTGAAAATGTCTGATAGAATAGAGATAGTTGCATGTAACACATTATTTGTTACAGTTAATTCTTTTTGTTTACTTCAAAAAATTAGTGATATCTTTTTTAACATCACCTTCATTTGTATGTATATATTCTCCCTCCTCCACCCAGAGATGTCCCTTATAACAAAGAATAAACAAAGAAAGAGAATAAAATCAGCTTTCCCAAACTAACAACACACTGGCCACAATCTCCTATCTGTGCAAAGAAAGAAGGGAAGTATATAAGTACAGTATAATTAATCTCATCTCTGGGGCTAAGCTTCATTATTACAATTTTACAGCATTTGCTTTCCATTCTTGCCATTCTTGCTTTACATCCTTAAGAGCGCACACACACACACACATATATTTTACTCTTCTTAGCACTGGTTCATCTAAATCTTCTCATGCTTCTTACCATCTTCATTTTCATGACAGAGTAAAATTCCTTTATGTTTCTATAGCAAATTTTTGTAGCTATTCCGTAATTGATGGGCATCTGTTTTGTTTTCATACTTATTCATTTTTGGAGCCACAAAACTTCCAGTTTAAAAAAGTCTTTCATCTTTGACAGTCTCAATAATAGGCCATGTTTCCAGAGGTCTTTGAGGTTTTCACATTGCTTCATAAACGTTCTCTCATTTGGGCCTCAAAATAACCCTGGGTAGGGGTAGGTGCTGTTATTATCTCCATTTAATAGATTAAGTCCAATGACTTGTCCAGGGTCACAGGAAGTAAATATTTCAGATGGGCTTTAAATTTTGATCTTCCTGACTCTGGGTCTTATGGTCTAGAATCATACTGCCTTTGACTGCAGTCAGATTTAGATCTTAGCTGATTCTCTTCCGACTCCTAGCCAGCTGTTAGGAAAATGTAAGCTTTGAAAATGAAATCTTACCAAGCATTGCTCTAATTACTCTATGGGCAGGTTTTACAAAACAGCTCCTTCCCCATTCTGCTGTAACTTGGAGGGATATGACATTGTGGAGGCTACATTAACATTACATGCACATCATGAAATTTTCAACATCCATCCTTACATGCAAAGTCAGAAGACTCTTCCACAATGCCACAATGCGACTAGCTATCTCCTATTTTAGGAACTCTGAATACTAGCCAGGACTAATATCATCCATTCAAAAGATGAATTTCTTTTCATGAATTTCAGATAAAAAGTCACCCCAAGGCTTTCTCATTTAAAATTCATGCACCCTACTGTGATTGTACTATGACCACACTAATGATGACTGCTGACTCTGGTATATGTGGAAGTGATCCATTAATGAATTCACATTTTCCAATGTCAACAATCTTTTTCAAATCTTATTGCTATATCAGGTCATTTACTGAGAAACCCTCCTTACCTCCACCCTCAACTACAACAATAAACAGACCAAAAAAACCCCACTGCCATAGTGAACATGTTTGGCACTGTATGCAACATTTTATATCCATTTCCTCCCACTTTCCAATGAAAGGAGAAAGGTGTATATTTCTGTTTCCTCTCCTGGCTCTAGAGTGATCATGATTATCATCCAGTGTTTGGCTTCATTTGTCTAGATAATTTTTCCGCAAAAAATTCCACTGATAAATGTAAGCTATAAATGATTAAATATTAATGGCATGATCCCAAAGCATTAATAGAAGACATGTTGATATTTGGTTTGCTCTTTATCAAACTGTTAGATATGAACATTAAGGAGTGGGAAATGTCAGACTTCAAGGTGACCAAGAGAATAATAGTGATAATAGTGTCACCTGAAATAGTAAAGTTGAGAGGAAGGCCAGGTCCTGTTGGGAATGGGAAGGGGGAGAGGATGATAAATTCAATTGTACCTATAGGGTATTAGAGGTGTTAGAATTTCCAAGTAAAGATGGCCAACAGGCATTTGGAAATGAAAAAATTGGAATCCAGAGGAGACATTGGAGTTAGAGACATACATTAAAGGCTTTGAAGTGAGAAAATGACTCATCATCATAGGGATGGTCCTTGAAACCATAGGAGTAGACAAAATCATCAAGGTAGAAGACATAACAAGAGAGACACAACAAGCAGGCCCAGGCTTTGGAGATGGGAGGAAAGCACTGGATAAGATACCATCAGTGTCTGCTAAGCAAATTCCTTCCTTTCTCTAGGTTCAAATTTTCATCATATGTGGAGTTTGGCTCTTTTTACTCAAAGTCGATTGTCTCATGATCTTATTAACTCTATGGAACCAAAGGTCTGTTCTTGGTACAGATGCTTGGATATCTTCAGGCTGGGAACCAAAAAAGAGTCAGATAAGATCTCAGCTGGAATATGGTCAAAGGAAATATATTTTAGACAGTGCATGGGACCTGGAGTCTGGAAGACCCAAGTTTGAATTCCACCATAGTGTTTCCTCAAGTATCAGTCCCCTGATCACTTAAGTTAGTCTAAAGTGGTCCATGCCTCTTCAAGCACTGTTCCTTTGCATTTCCTCTCCCCTACAGTTAAAAGGAATCAAGAAACTTCACATAGTCAAGTTTAAATGCTAGAAAATTGTTGGTTTAGCAACTCGTAAGCAAGAGAGTAGTGGGACCCCCAAAGCGAGTGGTCAAATGTGAAGAGAACCAGGAGAACATTCCTTCCAAACCTGTGAGGAGGAAAGAATATGGAAAAAGACCAGGGAAGGGAGAGTTAACATCAGGCCATGATGTGGGAGCCCAAAGGAAACAGCCACTGAACTTAGCAATTAGGAGTCACTGGTAAGCAAGAGAGCTTTTCCCAGGACAATAGTCCAGTAGGAAACAAGCTTACCGCTGAGCAACGAAATCCCCAGTCAGTCTCGAGGCCAACAATCTTTATTGTTCTTCAACCAAGAAAAAGTACAGCAAGGGCTATTTCCAGTGAAAAGCTACAGGACTGCAAGGGGACAGGCTAGTAAAGGCAGTGCTCTAAAATAAATCAAGATGGCTGAGAGCAACTTAAAAATACCAAGTGAGTATGGTGATGAAGGTAAATGAGGAGAACCCCTAGATCCAGGTTGTCCTTATTGACCAGTGCCTAATTCAGAGCAAATCTGTACCCTTTCTGGTCCTGCAAAGGAGATGTCTCAGGGTTCCCTTGTGCTAGCTCTCACTTAGGACTGACATTGTCTTCCTGGAACCACTCTGGTCAGAATGCTTACTAGAGAGAGAAGTGAGGAGCTACAATGAGCTCCATGAAGAGGAGGGAAAGCAAGAAGGACAGCTCACCTGGTCCCGACGTCAGGTTTTGATTACAGCACATGCTTGAAAAGGCAACTGCAAAGGCTGTGGATACCAAGCTCCTATTACCTTGAGTTTCTTATGGAAAAAATATTTCTAAAAATTGCTATATTATATTCTTAAATTTACCTGTCAGGTTAAAAACTGAAAAAACTGAATTAGAATTTGCAATAAATGGTTATGGTGTTTCTTTGGGAAAAAAGAGAGAAGAGTGGCTGGTAAGATAGGTGTTTCTAGGGACTCTGATCAGGTAGATACCAGGTCAGCCTCCTTCTACTCCTCGGGCTTACCAATTCACTCAGCTTTGACTCATGAGCAAGTAGTCTTCACACTGCAGTATGAAAGGTCCAAACTTTGAAAAACAGCCACCACAAAGTCCCTGAGTTGACTTCCAGCTGACTGCCTCTTCCTTTTGCTTTGTTTATCCCTGTGACCCCTTCTGAAAGGTATAGCTCCTTTGGACCAAATTCTTAATGAGGTTATTTACTCTGTATCCCCAATGAGATTAGGTTTTAGGTAAGAAATCATTTGCTCTTAGTTATGCCCCAAAGATCTGCCTATTTGGGCAAAGAAACAAAAAACCCCCCAAACCCAACAATCTTTTCACCAAGATGGAGTTTTTCTGCTTGGCCACAGCTTTCATACCTTGATTTTGATTAACTAGCTTGCCATACCAAAGCATCATATGAAATCACTGAGACATAGAAAGGGGAATCACACACGCAAAATGAATGTAAAGTGATTCTAGGTCTGGAGGAAAAGATGCCCTTTTTAAAAAAAAAAAGTAATTCTGGATAAATATAGAGCTTTGGGAGAAGAAAGGCTTTTCAAGGACCCTGGATTATACTTCTATTCAAGATGGATGAAGGGAAATTAATTGGCTTTTCAAACTCCAATCCAATTAAGACAGCAGATAAATCATCAGAAAGATATCAGGAATTTAGTTGAATCATGTTAATAAATGTTAACAAAACACAATAGCAAACTCCATGCAAAATGAGAGTTCTCAAACTCTCATAAACCAGTGGAGAACAAATACCCTTTTTCCACCTTACTCCACAGATAAGATTGTGAAGTATGGATTTTCAGAGCTCTTCTTCTAAGCCCAGGCACCTCAGTGCCTTCATTCTATATACAGGCTTCTCTGCTGGGAGACAGAAATAATTGCTCAGGTCAGAGAGAAGAGGCTTCCACTGGGTGGAATGGGACTTGGACAGGGCAGGGTTTGGACCAGCAAGAAAGAAGCTTATGCTTGTACATAAACGCTTCTGCAGAAGAACTAAGTCGTTGCTATGGTCCCAGAACTAGTGGAAATGTGGCTAGCACATTCGAATATTCTGTGCTGTTAAACTTAACCCTCAACTTAGGGACCAGATCCAGAGGATGGTCAGAAAGAATATCTGCCTAGTGCCCAGCTTGGTATAAGGCGGCCTCTCTGGACATGCCTAGTTTGCCTAAGATGGAAGTGCCCCTGAAGGCCATATTTAGATTGCCTAGCAGTGGGTAGGAGAGCCTGCTCAAAATGGCTGCCAGTCTTTGAAAGCTGGCAAGACTGGGCCACTAGATTTTTCCTCACCACTGTCTTTTTGCTGCTCCAGAGACTGAAAACCCCAGTTAAGCTACAGAAGGGGCACCATGAGCAGAACTGGTGAAAGGAGAAAGATTCCCTTTCTCCTCCTTTTACTCTGGCTGTGAGGAAAAGGGTTGGGAGCATTCTTCAATTCTCTGTTGTTGGTTCTTAGTGTCAGGTAGGACCTGGCAGCCAAGATTACAGGAGTGGTGCAGTCAGCCAGCAGGGCACAGGGCACAGAAGCCCTGAGAAGCCAGGGTGCCTGGGACTTGCCTCTATAGGATCCGAGCTAAACCACAGACTCGATTCTTTTCCTCAGCCACGAGGCTGAGGGGGAAAAAGGGAGAAGGAGATTAAGGATTCTGGGTTGGGGGTTATACCTTCTGAACTGAATGTGGCTAAAAGACAGGGGGATGCAGGGGCCAGGCCTCCCTTACCAAACTTCTGTCACTGATGCTGAAACCCTTTGCAGAGAGCCTAGGCACAACCTCAGTGAGAGAGAGATGGAGACAGACAGAGAGAGACAAAGAGAGAGAGAAAGAGAGGGAAAGAGAAAGAGAGAGATGGAGAGAGAGAGAGAGAGAGAGAGAGAGAGAGAGAGAGAGAGAGAGAGAGAGAGAGAGAGAGAGAGAGAGAGAGAGAGAGAGAGAGAGAGGGAGGGAGGGAGGGAGAGGGAGAGGGAGAGAGGGAGAGAAAGAGAGAGGGAGAGAGAAAAGACAGAGAGACAGAAAGAGAGGGAGGGAGGGAGAGATAGAGAGAAAAGGAGAGAGGCAGAGAGAGCCAGGGAGGGAGGGAGAGAGAGAGGGAGAGAGAGGCAGAGAGAGCGAGGGAGGGAGGGAGAGAGGGAGGGAGAGAGAGGCAGAGAGAGCGATCGAGGGAGGGAGGGAGGGAGAGAGAGAGGCAGACAGATAGAGAGAAGAGGAGAGACAGACACAGAGAGAGAACCTGAAGGGAGGGGTGAACTGGAACCTTCATGGCCTTCAAACATAAACAAAAGTAAGAAGACAATAGCCATACTGGCAGGAAGGAATCCAAATGAAAAGGACATAGAAATGAAGCTAAGCTCAGTAACTATAACAACCAGGCAGCGCCAGCCCAGGGAGGAAAAGCACATCTTTCCTTAGGCGGAAAGCTTGGAGGGGCTTCCCAGGGCTAAATGCCGCCCAAGCCCTCCCATGAGATGGCAGAAAGGGTTCCTTTTGTTTCCCATAGACACAAAAGGAGGTCCTTGGTCAGGCAGGAAGTGGATCTGGAAACAAAAGCATTGCTCACATTGTAATGAGAAAAGACCCAGAATTCAAGGCTTCTATTCCATTTCTCCTTGTGGGCTCTGGGAAATCAGACTTTCGGATCCCAAAGCATCCTGGGCCCCCACCACGGGCCCCCCTAGTGAACGCTCCTTTCCCTCTTAGCCTTCCAGTAATCAGCCATGGCTTCCAGGATCCCAGGGCCTGACTCATCAAGCGTATTGACACAGGCTGTATTTACTGAGAGAGGTTCGATTCCCAGACACTTGGCCGGCTGTCTCAGACACACCCTCTGCAGCTAGAGGAGGTGACAGGTTCATTGATTGCAGCTTCGGGGGTCCTAGGAGCACTCACCCATAATCTCAATCAAACTGCCCCAGATTTCTAAGACTTGGGAAATGCATCATCATTCTTGCTTCCAGGCTATAACTAATGCCCTGAAAGCAGACAGTCAGAACAAAGGCAGAGAAATGTACCCTTAGACTTTAGCAGCAAGAAGAAGAAAAAAGAAACCAAGAAGAACTGTCTGGCATTCTTGACAAAGTTCTTAAGCATTTATTAAAGACCTACTATGTGCCAGACATTGTGGCAAGTACTGAGGACAAATACTGGAAGGGTTATAGAGAGCCTCACAGACCCTGATCCAAGGGTTCAAGGCTGCCTTTTGGTAACAGAAGGGATTCCGACTAGACTAGACTGGGACTTCATGGATTGAGGGCGACCTCAAGGGAGGCAAATCCCTCTGCCACTGCAGGTCACCACCTCCTTGGCAATTTACTCTCAGGGTTGACTGTAAACCAAGAGGTCAAGTGTCTTGCCCAGAATCACACAGCCAGTAGGGGTCAGGCCATTTCTTTGGTCCTTACAGCAAGATCCTGCTTTAGACTGAGAAGTTTCCACAAATTAATCCAGGTCTAACAAAGAACACATAAATCATTTTGGGTAAGTCAGATAGCATAGAGTCAGGGTTCCATGGCAGCTATAGCCCACAACTTGTTGTCAGGACCATGTAGCTTTAGATCCTGCCTCAGGCCCTCATTGCAGCCCTGAGACCCTGAGAAAGCCATAGAACTTCACAGACCCTGCCTTTCTTCACTTGGAAAAACATCCCAAGTATCACCATGAGTAACTTACTCACACAACTCTTGTGAAGTTTGGATGAGATCACTGGTGCACAGCACACCTGCAATGTGTAAGGGCCCTAGAAGTGTCAGTTACCTTGCGACACTCTCTTAGCACCATGATTTGGGTTTCTTCAAATACCATGCAGCTACTGGCACTTTTTACTAGAAACCAAACAGTCCCTTATATTCATTTGTAGATGCTTATTGCCTATGTAGATTTTTGCTAAATGCTCACTGCATCTATTTCTGATTAGTCATTTTGGAATATCAATGACTTTGATTTCCAGTTCTACCACTTGGGTGACTTGGGCCAAGTCACTTAACTTCCCTGGGCTCTATAAAATAAGGGGGTTGGACTAGATGGCCTCTCGCATCCTTTCTCACTCTAAATGTATAATCTTATGTAGATCAATGTTCCTGTCTGAAAAAGACTGCAATATTTATAATTACTTATAATAAACCATGTGAAATATAAATTTAAGATAAAAGAATTTGGATCTGACTTTGGGGAGGCATTCATGGATCTCTCTTTTGGATGGTATCTCTGGACCATCTCTGTTTGGCAAGATAGGGGTACCTGTGACAACATGTTGGAAGGGATGCGGAGGGGCAGAAAGAGAGGCAATAAGAGTTTATGGCAAAAGTGCAGACTGGAAAGTCAGAGATCTTGATTCCAACTTCCAACTCTGACAAATACTACCTGTGTGACCATGGGCATGTCAGTTCCTTTCTGTTTCTTAGTTGTCACTTCTATAAAACAGAGGTTGTCACAGATGACCTCTAGGTCTCTTCCAACTTCAGGTCTATGATCCAAGGAGTTTGCATAAGTAAAAGGAATCACTGTAGCTCTTTAAGAGGACTACTCCAATCTTAGAAAAGAAGTTTCAAGTCCATTGACCTCTATTCTGATGAATTCCATGATTAGTATAGGGCAGGATGAAACACTAAGGATGCTTCCTCAGGGGGCTCCAGGTATAGTTTGCTTTTGCTCAAGCACAAGCACACACACACACATATTTTTGGTCAGTCAAAACCTAAACAAGAAACCAACTCTTCTCTGTTGGGGCAGCATTTTTTATCTCATGTGGTATGGCCTTTAATAACAAAGGGGACACTAAGGAATGTCATTGTCTGCCAAGAGACCTAGTCTTCCCTGGTCCCATCAGAGACCCAATGGGACTAGTCTTAAACTAGGGAATTCCTTTTACTGAGGCTAATTATTTTTCCCTACTGCATCCATGAGTCTCTGGCCATAAAAAAGTTTGCCAGTAGCAACGCCTCCCAATTGAACTGCATCTTAAGAAAAATAACTTTTCCAAACTCTAGGATTGACCTTGTGACAGTTACAATAAGAGTAGGACTGAGAATCAACAGATCCCTAGCTAGGTGCACTAGGCTGCAGCCTGTCTGCTCTGTCTTTTCATCTAGAAAAAAAAAGTGACAGCTGAATTTCTATCTATATTTGTTTTAATTTATATAAAGGCACCAATTATAATTATGAAGGCCAGGATTTCTTGTAGAGTATTAGCAGGAGGAGTTTAGGAAGCAATGTGAAATAGTAGACAGAGATCCTTGGAGTCAGGGTTCTAACTCACTTGCTACCCAAACTGGGTGACCCTGAACTAGTCTCTTACCCTCTTTAATACCCTAGGAATTCTTTAACATTAGAAGCTGGAGAGAGCAGTTGCCCAATGGTATCAGTAGAGGGAGTAGTTTACACTGATGAACTTAAGTCTGGTCTAAAAAAATTGAAAATAAGTGAGGGTGGGGGTGGAGGGACACAAGTGGGGCCTCTATTCTACCTAGCCTTGTCATGTAAAGTGATGACTGACACATGGTGATGGATGCTTAGCTCCTTCTTTATAGTAGTAAATCTGGATCATTTCGCCCAACCTCCTGAAGCTGCTTTAGAGCTCAGTCTGATGCTGCTTGAGGACTTCTTCTATTCCAGGGTTTAGGTATTCCAGGGGGAGCCTAGATTTGGAGTCCCAAGACCCAGGCCTGAATCTCATCTTATTCTTACCTCCGGGGTGACTGACCATGACAGTAACAGTCAGTTTTGATCTCATATGCACAGACTCACAGGTGGCTTACTTAGATGAAGTTTAGGGAAACCTTCCTTACATTATTTGTGGCTGTTTATTCATTCATTCATTTAATAAACATGACATGAGCACTTCTTTATGTGAGACACTGGGTTCTTTGGGTAGTAAGCCAGGCGACTATAATACCCTTGAAAGCTAGATGAAGTGGCACATAGTGAATAAAATGCCTTTAGAGAGGGAGGGAGAGGGAGGGGGAAGGGGAGAAGGAGGAAGAAGGGGAAGGGGAGAAGGAGGAAGAAGAGGAGGGGGAGGAAAAGGAGCAGAAATATGGCTGGAAAATAGGTCTAGCTCAGATTCCTGAAATCCTTTAATGTGTGCGATTTTTTTTAAGGCTGGCAGGGAGAAGTTGAGGGGCGGAGGCACTCCAAGAGAGTACAGTGGAACATTAAGAGGATAATTAAGAGAAAATGGACAACTTGTTGTTCCCAGGAGGTGCTGGGTCTTCTCGGGCTTTTTTTTTCCAAGCACCCCCCCCAACTTGCCATTTGAAAACACCGCCCCTACCCCCTCCATTCCCAGTCCAATTCCTGTCCTTTCGGGAGCAGGCATCGGAGGAGCAGCCTCCTCCAGAGGTCTTCCACAATTGGTGGCAGCAGGTGAGCAGGCAAGGCATCCCTCCAGGAGGAAGTTACTCCCCCCCTTCCCCCCCAAGGCATCCCTATGCACACCATTCCCCATACAGGTGCACCGCATCAGGTGCCCCTTCCCCATCCCCTCCGCCCTTTCCCCTTCCCCTCCCCCCTTCCCGGGCCTTGCCTGGGCTCCCCCGCCCTCACTACTGGAGCCCTTGCTAGTGCGCAGGCCAGCCAAGCCCTCTGACCTATCGGGGGTCTCTAGCTCCACCCCCAACGCCTCCTCCGCTCTCACCCATCCAACACCATAGAGCATACAATAAGAGATTAAGCAATATTTGCTCTGTGGAACGGAATTAAATTATTTTAAAGATGGGATGGGCGGGGCAGTACAGGGGAAGGTGCTTATAGAGGGATGAACACATCAGCAGGAGGTGAATCATTAGGGAGGCAGTATGGTGAAGGCGCATGCGCGATGCACCGACTGTTAGGAGACGGGGGTGGAGGGGGCGAGCAGCATCTGTGGTCAGAGGGGGAGCAGAAGGGTGGGGAACCTGCAGCGCAGTAAGGCTAGCGCATGCGCAATGTTCTCCCTTCACCGGCAGCTATGGCGATGAAGAGCCATAGGGACAGCTGAAGGGAGGGGGAGCAAGGAGGGCGCATGCGCAAAGTCCTGGCCTTTACCTGAAGCAACACCCAGGAAGAGCCATATGGGGAGCTGAATGGGGGGAAGGGGTGGGAAAACTCGCAGAGCGCATGCGTAACATCCCCATTCTGGCCTTTACCTAGCCATGAAGAGCCATAGAGGGAGCTGAATGGGGTGGGGAGCAGAGGGAGGTGGTGGTAAAAAGAAGGGAAAAGAAGGCGCATGCGCCTGATGCTGGCTGTTACCTGGAGCAACAGTCATCAACATCTTTTGGGGGAAGCAGAATCTAGGCGTGGGGGAAGGGGACGATGAGAGCGCATGCGTAATGTCCGGCAGTTACCTGGAGCAAAAGCCATCAAGAGCCATAGAGAGAAGAGAAACTGGGGGGAGGGTAGGGAGCAAGAAAAGCGCATGCTCCTTGCGCAGGCTGTTACCAGGAGCAACTGCCATCAACATCCATAGAGGGGGCAGAAAGGGGGATGGGAACGCATGCGCGCTGTGCCGCTACCTGGAGCAACAACCATCAACGGCAGTAGTGGGAGTTGAATCTCAGGGCGAGGGGGGGAGGGGAGCAATGACGGCGCATGCGCAGCGCCATCAGGTTGGGTTTGAAATGAAGGATATGCACGTGCCTGATGCACGTGCATTAGCAGGAGCAGCAGCCATTGGCTGGAGCTGAGAGTGCCGGTGGCCCTACATTCCATCTCGAGGGCCAGGTAGTTGATGGGGAGCTTCAGTTGTTGAGAGAACTGACTGGTGGGCGCTACAGCTGAAGTGGAGCTTCGTCATCCTGTGGGCAGCTGCTTCCGGTAAATCAGGTCCAAATTGGCACCTAATTGTTTCCATATTGCCCCAGACTTTGGAGGGTGGCGGTCATCTGGGCCTGAGGCGGGGTTACCGGGAGAAAGGCCTGAAGGGGGGCAGCGGCAGCGGCTGTGGTGTGTGTGCCAGCAGCAGCAGAGGCGGTTGAGGTGGGCGGCGGCTCCGGGCCCCTTCGGGAGAGATGGCACCAAAGAAAGACCCCAAGAAGCGCCCCAGGAAGCCCCAATTTGAGGTCGGGGAGAGGGTGTTGTGTTACCGTGGGCCCCTGTTGTACGAAGCGGAGTGTGTAAAGGTGTCTGTTAAGTACCGGAAGGTCAAGTACCTGGTTCACTACCCGGGGGGCAACGAGAAGGGTGCTGTGCGTACCCGCCTCTCTGAAAAGCTGGCCAAGATGGAGGCCAGAGAGGCGGAAAAGGCCCAGGAGGCGGAAAAGGCCCAGGAGGCGGAAAAGGCCCAGGAGGCGGAAAAGACCCAGGAGGCGGAAAAGACCCAGGAGGCGGAAAAACCGGGTAAGGCCCTTAAGCCCCAAAAAGGCCGGAAGCCCCGCAGTGAGGCTCCAGAGGTGGGGGTGGCCCATAAGTCCCCTAAGGCCGGTGAAACCAGTAAGGCGGGGGAGCCCAGTAATATTGGGGAGCCCAGAGAAACCAGTGAGCCTGGTGAAGACCCTGAGGCAGAGGCAGATGAGACTAAGTCCAAAGGCAAGGGCAAGGGCAAGGGCAAGGGCAAAGGCAAGGGCAAAGGCAAGGCTGGTGGTGCTCCTTGTCCTGCTGGAGATGGTGATACCGATTACAAGGAGGACTATTGCCCTACTGCTGGCTGGGATGATGAGTGGGTTCCTGAGAGCAGGATACTCAAGTATTCTGAGACTAATCTGCAGAAACAGAGAGAACTTCTCAATAGCAATGAGGAGTTATCTGCAGATGAGAAGGGGGGAGAGGACTTGGCCCCTGGGTTAAAAAAGTCCTCGGAGCCCAAGACCCCAACCTCGGAGCCCAAGACCCCAAGCTCTGAGTCCAAGACTGCAACTTCGGAGTCAGAGTCGGAGAGCCAACAGTCGGAGGGTCAACAGGAGAAGAATGTGGACAAAGAGGAAGAAGCCTCAACTGCATCCGGGCCATCAGGGTTGTCCACCAAAAAGAAGGAAAAGAAAATGGTTGAAACTGGAGAAGGAAGCAGTTCCAGCGAAACATCAACACCATCCCGCCCTCAGCATTCCAAGAGGAGAGCCCGCGTGTATTACGAGGTGGAGAGGCGATATGTGAAAAAGACCGAAGTTAAGGTGAACATCCCCAATGAACTGAAGCCGTGGCTTGTGGAAGATTGGGAGCTGGTCGTCGGACAAAAGCAACTGTTTCACCTTCCGGCTGAAAAGAATGTCGATTCTATTCTGGATGACTATGAGCAGTATGAAAACTCCCAAGGAAACTTGGCAAAGTCGTATGCAGTCACTGAAGTTGTGGCAGGGATTAAAGCTTATTTCAATGTAATGCTGGGCCCTCAGCTGTTGTATGATTTTGAGAGGCCCCAATATGCTGAGATATTAGGAGATGAGTCTGATGTTCCTCCATCACAGATTTATGGAGCAGCCCATCTCCTTCGCCTGTTTGTTAAAATTGGAGATATGCTGTCCTATACAGCACTGGATGATCAGAGTGTGGCATTACTGTTAAATTATCTTCATGATTTCCTGAATTATTTGGCAAATCATGCCCCAGCTCTGTTCAATGCCAGTGATTATGAGGTTGCTCCCCCTGAGTATTTACAAAAAGTTGCCTAAGAGTCTGATATTATTCGTTATATTTTGATCTCAGTGAACATAAATGTTATATTATTAGTTTGTTCTCCTTTACAAGTAAAAATGTTTAATTTATTCAATGTTTAATCTAATTTATGTTTGTTAAGTATTTGTTCTGTTTAAAACATAAAAAGGGTAATGTTTCAGTCCCTTCTGTAATTTTAGAGTTTCTGTTCCAGTCTATGTAATAGTGATCTGTGTAGAATGTTTCACTGTGTAGTTAACAAAGCTGCTTGTATTCTGATGGTTACATTCTTTTGACATTTTTATGATCTGTTTAAATGGGAAGTGACAAAACATCTTGATTCCTAGTGCCAAAGTTTAAGTCATTGCATATGGTTAAGAATTCATTAATTTATGCTATTTTCCTGTTATCTTCTTTATTTTAAATCTTTAAATTTGACTGTGATTGTTGAAGAACAGTATTTTTTGTTAAAGTTTTTGTATTTTGCTTCTGATGCACATAACAGCAGAAAAATGCATTATTGTATATCTGGTTTTCTGAGAAAGTATACCTTTTAGGAACTGTTTTAAAGACTTAAATATATCTATTTTCATTTTAAAAATCGCAATCTGTGTGTATGTGTGTTTAATTAAAAAAATATAGTGAGGACATAGACTAGTAAAGTGTCATAGCCACCTGGGATTTCTGATCCGGCATAGAGCCGTGCATATGAAGGAGGGCCCTGCCAGAAGCTGCTCAGCTCTGCTTTACCTTCCCACGGCTGCAAGCAGCTCCCCGATGCTGTGGCTCATGCAGTTTGCTAGTGTAGAGTACAGAAGGAGAACGGGGCACAAATATACTAATCTAAAATCTGCTCTGGGCACACTCATTTTGAATAGGCTAGATCAGAATACACACAGGAATTAGCAGGATTGTGTTAGTGTTCAAGAATTGTGCTAAATTAACTTATCACTTAATTGAAGTTTTTTTTTTGTCCATATGTTCCTTCTCCTCCCTCTTTGGGAAAGAGCCTAGCCTAGCCAGACTACATCAGTCTGCTCCCAGACTGATAATCATTGTGGCTACTAAGAGCCCTTTAAGTGTACTGGATCATTTATTAAACAAACTACCTAAGTTCACAAACTAGCACTGAACAATATTCATATAGCAATTCCTAATAAAATATAAAATGGAAGCATGGAGTATATGCCAAAGACATTAACAGAGCACTGCCTTTGGTGAATCCTAGGAATGATTCCTTCCAGAAGCAAATGTTTAAAGCTGCTCTCCAGGACAAACACTGGATGAAAAAAAAAACCCTTAAGTGTATGCTATATTCGAACACTGTTCTAGGATCAGGGGATACAAACAGGGAGCTCTTGAGCTCTAAGAGCTTGCATTCTAAGGGGGGGGGGGAGATGGCAGATATAAAGGAATAGTAGACAGGGAAGGATGTTTTGGGCTAGGAAGTCCCAGGAATGGTGACTGGAGTTATCAAGAACTCAGTCAACATGTCCTTTTCAGAAGTAATTGTAATTCTGATCTGATAACTTTCCAAATAATAGGTGGAAGGGAGGGGGGTAGAGGAGACAGTGTTTTCCTGAATGTCAGACTGCAAGATGTCCAGGCTGGACAGAGGTGAAGAATGATTCAGAGCTCACAACACAGTGGATTAGGTAAGTTTGCATTCAGCAGCCTCACTGGTCATACTCCTCAATTTCTGCCACCAACTGTTAAGAACTGCCCCATTATCATATAGCTTGCCTTCTCAGTGGGTGGGGGAACAGCTGGAGGGAAGGAATTTGGAATAAAAAAACCGTTTAAAAATAAAGAACTGCCCCATATCTGTAGGCAGACAGAGATATCAGCTAAGAGCAAGGGATGCCTCCTGTAGGATTGTCTTCATCACAAAAGGGCAATTGGTATTTAGTCTTTTAGGACCTACATTCATGCTGTGACCAAACATCCCAAATTCTAGAGACAAAGGTTTAATAATTACTGGTGGGTGGGTAGGAGAGCCAACCTGTGAACAAAAAAAGTAAATTAAAAATAATTTGGGGAGGAAGAAAACATTACCAATTGGAAGGAACCTGGGAAGACATCAGGGAGGAGGTAGCAACTGAGTTAAGCCAAGAAGAAAAATAGTGAATCTGAGAGGTAAAGATGAGGAAGGAGTATATTAGTAAGGCAGAGAGCCTGGCTTGCAAGAATTCATGGTAGAATATGGGAGGGGCAGAATTCAGGATATAGCAAATAGAACTATAGCACTTGAGTGCATGAATACAAAAATATGAGAATAATACAAAACAAGTCTATAAAGAAATTTAGTCAGGTGTTTGTCTTAAGTGCCAGACTCAGGTTGGTTGCATTTTTTCTTAGAGGCAATTGAGAGCCACTAACAAGTACTGGGCAAGGGAATGGCTGAAGCAGATGTGTGCCTTATGAAGATTATTATTTTGGTCATCATTTGGGGGACAGATTGGAAAGGGAGGAACCTGGAAGCAAGGAGATCAGTTAGGAGACAATTAGGCCAGCCAGGAGATGAATTCTGCACTAATGTAGTGCCTCTGGGAATGAAGGGAAAGTGACAGACAACAGGCATGTTTTCCACCTAGAAACAACAAGGCTTAGCAATTTATTGGCTGTGTGAGGGAGACAGAAAAGCCAAGGTTTTATAGAATCATGGAATTAGAAGATACATGAGGTTACAAACCTGGATGACCAAGAGGATTATGATGCCTTGAAAAGAAAAAGGGAAGTTTGGAGGAGGGTTGGGACTTTTTTCTATTTTGGCATTATTGAGATACAAAAACAAGTGGCACTTCTATGTGGAGACAGTCAGGAGGAAGTTGGTGATGCAGGACTTGACTTCAGGAACAGATTAATGCTGCATATACAGATTTTGAAGGCATATGGATAGAGATGGTAATTAACCCATAGGATCATATTGTGCCTTCAACAGAAGGGAAATAGTAAAAGCTAAAGTTTAAAGAGAGAAGAAAAGAGGGTCCAGGGCTAGAGCCCTCTGGAACAGTCATGCTTATAGAGTGGAAGTAGAGGATGATCTAGCAAGGAGAATGAATGAGGAATGTTTATCTAGGCAGGAAGGGAAGCAAGAGACCTCAAGGTCAAAGAAGCCAGAGAATGAAGAAATATTTCAAAGAAGGGAGTGGTTGACAATGACAAAAATTGCATAGAAAACAAGGGCAGAGAAAAAAGTCCTGGCTTTAAAAATTAAATGTGTGTTTAAAAATTTAATATTGGACACTGACCACAACTGCGTTCAGAAGCAATTTACTGTTGGATTAAATTAAATGCCTGAAGGATCATATCAACTTTTCAGTTACTTCCTCTAAAATGCCATTAGGATTCGGCGTCCATTCATTTCCATTGATTTTCCCTCGACTATGTGACTATAGTAACATAGTTACCTCTTGTGAACTTCATTTTTCTGGTTATGTTTTTTGTGAACTTCGTTTTTCTGGTTATGTTTTTTTTTTCACTTTGCATTATTATTTCACAGAATAGCAAAATGAGATTTGGGAGAGACCTCAGTGACCATTAGTTTGGGGCTTCTTCACTGTGAACTTGTTTTTATTTTTTAATTTAATATTTTGACAGCTGTTATTTCAAAATAATTGGTTTCTTTTGTAATCCTATGTATTTTATTTTATGTTTTTAAAAATCTTATTCTGAGGAGTCTACAGGTTTCGCCAGACTACCCAAGGGATATGAGAGAGAGAGAGAGAGAGAGAGAGAGAGAGAGAGAGAGAGAGAGAGAGAGAGAGAGAGAGAGAGAGAGAGAGAAGAAATGAAGCACTGATCTAGTCCAACCTATATAAGAAAGGAATTCACATTATTACACACCCAATAAATAGTCATCTAGCCTCTACTTGAAGACCTCTGACAATTCCAACTTGGATAGCTCTCAGTAGAGAGTCTTTCCTCACATCTAGCCTCAATTGCTCTCTTTTGCAACTTCTACTTGTTGCTCCTGGTTCTGTCCTCTGGGTTCAAATATAAAAGCCCTTCCTCCACATGACAACCCTTCAAATGCTTGAACATACCTATCATGTCACCATTAAGCTTTCTTTTCTTTAGGCTATCCATGGTTCAGTTCTCCAATCATTCTTTCTATGACATAGACTCATGACTCAACCATCCTAGCAGCCCTAATCTGGGTATTCCCCATCTTTCTGAAAACATGGTATCCAGAACAATATTCCACATGAGGCCAGAAAAGGACAGAGAGAATTGCGGACTATATTACTTGTTCCTTGAAGCTATGAATCTCTTAATGCAGCTAAAGATTGTATTTGTTTTTGTGCCAGCCACAGTGAACACCTTACTTGTATTAAGTTTTCAATCCACTAACCCAATCTTCCCTAGATATTTTGCTCTACATATATTCCTCGATATAGAAAAAATATAGATTTTTTTTCAATATAACATATTGCTGGTCTTAATGGCATCATCACTTTCTGATACATTAATATTGAACACTTCCTATATTAGAGGACTTTTAGGGGTTTGTCCCAGTTTTCTGGCTATTACAAATATGAAAATGCAATGAAAGGTCTTTAAGTAGGTAGTTCTCTTTTGTTGTGATTCTTGATAACATATTGGTGATAGATTCCCAATAGGAGAGCTGTTGAGTCCATGGGTACGGTTATTTTGTAGCTATATATTGGCAAATTGCTCTCCAACAAAGATTCTACACGTGCAATTCCACTGGCAATGAATGAGTGCGAAGGGTGTGGGATCACAGGATGATACTTTAAGAGCTGGAAGATATCTCAGAGGCTCAGACAGATGAAATGACCTACCCAAAGCTACAATCTTATATTCAGAGGTTATCAGTGGCATTCATCATTAAGTGAGTTGTCACAGGATATTAACAACAGGTTTTCTAAAGAATTGTAAACTATAAACAACTCTATAAACTTTATTTTTGACATTCCAAGTCCTTCATCAGCTGGTTCCAGCCTACCTATGTAGGCTGATTATATGTTATTCCCCCATAACGTTTATATTCAGTTGAACTTGTCTGCTTTCTGTCCCCCAAATGCAAAATTCTATTCATCCCTTCCATGCTTTTGCACAGACTAGCCCAGTGCCTGGAAACCTCTCCCTTTAATGCTCAGCTCAAATGCCACATGCCTCAAGGGGACTTTGCCACTTCCTCAGTAGTTAGTGCCACATCCCTCCCCACTACACTGCTTTGCATAGATCTTCTATTCCCTTACCTCTGAACATGGGCTCTAACGCCACCCACCCCACCCAGAATTTCAGCTCCTTGAAGGCAGAGAATGTCTTATTTTTGTACGTACATCTTCAGTGCCAGGCACATGGAATCAGTTTATAAGTGGCTTATGGACTGAATAACTGACCATATTTTCATATGCTCCAAATCATTAAAATAAGATAAAATACAAAATTAATCAACCCAGAAGGTTTGCATCTCACACCCTGCAAATTTGCTCTGTTGACCAAAAATGGAAACAATTAGTGCTGGAGGGGCTAATGCAATTCATCCTGGTGGAATTATGAGTTGCTTCAACTGTTCAGGATAACAATTTGGAATTATACAAAACTAGTGACCATTTCATTAAAAATAATTAGTAGCTAATATGACCTTTGGCTCAGTAATACTACTAAAAGCCATATGCCACAGAGAGGTTAAAGCTAGAAACAAAGGTCCAATATGTGCTCAAATATTCATAGCCAGAGTTTGTTTTTCTTTAATGTCACGTGAATGCCCACCAAGTGGATAATGGCTAACTGATTGACACACTGTAGGAGCATAACGGAATATTGCTGAATAGAGAAAAATGATGTACATGAGGAAGTCAGAGAAACACAGGAAGATCTGTATAAACCAACACAGAGTAACCACAGTCAGCAAAACCAGACACATACACTATAATGACAATTACATTCATGAAAAGATTATGGGAAGGCAGCAAGCTCTGAGTAACTGAAAAGCCAGTCAGTAGTGCTTCCAAAGAATAAATAAGGTATCTTAACCAGGAGCCAATGGATTTGTGAATACTCAATAGGGATTCTCCTGATAAACCCTGTCCTGCCCCCACCACATACAGATAGGGACACACACTAATAAGAAAGAAAGTTAAAATTGTTCACAACCACAGAAGCATTCAAGTCTCCAGCAACAAAAGTAGGGACAAATAGTCTGGCAAAAACAAAAACAAAAAACTGAATGTACTTATAATAAGAAGGGAAGTGACTGAATGGGAAAAGAAAACTTTTGTATCAAATTTCTGATAATGCTTTGGTATACAGGATATGTAAAGCAATTAAGAAGTACACATACATATATGTTGTATAATATCTAAATAATAATCATCATTCCCTAATAGAAAAGTAGTTAGAAGGCATGATCAAATCATTCGCAAAAGAACTAAGAAGGGGGCAGCTGGGTGGCTCAGTGGATTGAGAGCCAGGCCTAGAGATGGGAGGTCCTAGGTTCAAATCTGGCCTCAGACACTTCCCAGCTGTGTGACCCTGGGCAAGTCACTTAACCCCCATTGTCTAGCCCTTACTGCTCTTCTGCCTTGGAGCCAATACACAGTTTTGACTCCAAGATGGAAGGTGAGGAACTAAGAACTAAGAACTAAGAAGTATTCACAATCAAATGAAAGAATGCTCCAACTCACTAATTGTAAGAGCAATCAATACAAATCAAAATCCGGACATTTCATCTCACACCCTACAAATTGGTAAAATGACAAAAATTGGCAATAATCAATGTCGGGAGGGTGGCTGGATGATAGGCATGCTAATGTACTGTTGATGGAGTTATGAAATAGTACAATTACTTTGAAAAGCAAAATGGAATTATGCAAATAAAGTGACTAAAATGCTCATCTCCTTTTGAACCAGAGAATCTATTGCCAGACTAAGAATCCATTGAGAAGAAAAAAGTCCTTGGATACACCAAAATAAGTATAGCAGCAGTCAGCAGTTTTGGTGATGGCAAAAACTTGCAAACAAAATAAAATTCCCATCAACTGGAGAGTGGATAAAAAAGTTGTGGTGCATGAATATAATAGGATGTTACTGTGCTATAAGAAATTTTGTTTGATGAATATAGAAAAAAAACACAGAAGGATTCACATGAAGTGACAGTGAAGTAAGCAGAGCTCAGAAAACAATATGCAAAACAACTACATCAATGTAAACTGCAAGAACTACACACCAAAAGAACCAGAAGTAGAAAAGATTAAATCTTAAAGAGCCAATAAGACTTGAATACAGAGATATGAGAAGACATCCCCAACTCACACCTTTGTGGAAGGAGGAAATTCACAGGTATTACACCTGTGTTTTAGAACTTTTCAACGTATTGATCAGTTGAGTTTTTTTTTCCTTCTTAAAATAATACCATTTGTGAGAGGAGATTATGATCAGGTAGAGAGAAGTATACTGGGGATAGTGATGATGATGTAACAAGTAGAAGACATCAATAAAACTTATTTATAAAAAGGTTTAGCCAGAGATTTAATCCCAAGTATCTGGCTTTAGTTCTAATATACAAGATACAAGGGAAAGCTCTGTGTTCCTGGACACATAGAAACATGGAAATAAGGTAGTAGTTTACTTCAGAAGGTTGTTAGTTTGGCCTTCCCAAAGACTTCCCTGTCTTACCAACTTTGGCAACTGATAATAATAAACAAAAAGCATTTACATGGTTTGTAAAGCACCTTATATAAATTATCTCATTATCAGAACAACCCTGGGAGATGGATACTGTTGTTATCCTCATTTTACAGATAAGAAAACTGAGGCTGGTAGAAGTTAAGTGACTTACAGAGGGAGGATGTGAACTTAGGTCTTCTGGTGTAAAGTCTGTCAACCTATCCACTGCATGGCTTGTTTTAAGATTTTGTTTAATTAATTCAGAATATTTTTCCATGGTTACATGATTCATGTTCTTTCCCTCCCCTCCACCCACCCCTTCACAGAACCAATGAGCAATTCCATTGGGTTTTACATGTCTCATTGATCAAAACCTATTTCCATATTATTAATATTTGCAGTCGGGTGATCATTTAGAATCTACATCCCCAATTATATTCCCATTGAACCATGCGATCAAACAATTGTTTTTCTTCTGTGTTTCTACTCCCACAGTTTTTCCTCTGAATGTGGATAGTGTTCTTTCTTGTAGATCCCTCCAAGTTGCTCAGGTTCACTGCATTGCTACTAACGGAGAGGTCCCTGACATTTGATTGTACCACAGTGTATCAGTCTCTGTGTACGATTTTTTCCTGGTTCTGCTCCTCTCACTCTGAATCACTTCCTGGAGGTCGTTCCAGTCTCCATGGAATTCCTCCAGTCCATTATTCCTTTGAGCACAATAGTATTCCATCACCAACATATACCACAATGTGTTCAGCCATTCTCCAAATGAGGGACACCCATCATTTTCCAATTTTTGCCACCACAAAGAACACAGCTATGAATATTCTTGTACAAGTCTTTTTCCTTATTATCTCTTTCAGGTATAAACCCATCCACTTTATGACTTAGTTGCCTAGCTAGAATATTTTAGTTCTAGTCCATTTTTAAAATAATACTTTGTTTACTTAGGTGTTTTGCCATTCTCAATATATATTACATATATGCATATATATATGAATATTTATACCTATATAGGTATATATACTTATACATGTGTGTATATATACATTTTTTGGAAGAGAAAAAAGCAGAATTTAGTCCATAGTAATCTCTAATTGCTTCAGAATAGATCTCAGTACCAATCCCCTGCCTCCACTTTCTACTCTAAAAAGTACTTACACTGCCGGCAGAAGTTAGTAATCAAGTTAGTAATCAAGGAAAGGTTCAAATTTTTGTAGATGTAGGCTGTTTCCCAGGCCTGAGGAAAGAGAATAGATAGAAAATATGTACTCCCTTGAAAGGCCCTGCTGAGCTCCCTTTCATTTTATATTCCTCTTCATCTCCATTCCACTAGCCCTGCCCATCCCCACCCCCCAACCCCATGCCCACCCCGTAACCTGTCTTCTCCCAACTAGGAATACAAAATTCTTAGTGCCCACAGTGCATCCCTGTACCCTTGGGAAACTAGTGGTTGTGCATGTCAAGAGTACAGCAGCTCTTTGGCCCTGGCCCTCTCTTGCCCTGGCATCAAAGTTGCTAATTTTCCAACCCAAGATATAAAAAGAAAAGAAAGCCTTTATATAATACCCTTGTGGTCACTTGCAGTCATCTTCCATAGCACTTGGACATTTTGGTCAGCTCTTTGCTATTATTATCATTTTTCAAAAATTTTAGGACTTACTGAAAAAGAAAATGTAAGGATCTAAATACCAACGGCCTTTTCCACTGTTTTTCAGGAGATGAGGATGATAACTTCAAAAACGAATGAGGCAAGGATCCAGGACAGCTCTCAGGGAGTTGTGATGAGAAAGGCGATACACAACCACAGAAGAAGCAGACAGGATCCGAAAGCAGATTGAAACATACTATTCTTTACTTTATTTCCTCCATGAATTTTTCTCTAGTGTAAGTAAGACCTGGCTTGTTTCACAAAAGGATGAACAGAGAAATATTTATTATATGGCAATATACATACAACCTTGGTACAAGCCTGCCTTCTTGGGAAAGTGGGAGGGAAGGAAACATATTTTTTAATGTTTATTAGTTTCTTGATGACTAGGAGGGCTTTGAAAAAAAGTAGTGTTAATGATAATCATATCAAAAAAGAAAGAAAGAAACATTGATGATATGTTCAATTCTAAAATTCCAATAAACTTTTTAAAACTTATTGAATGAAATTGACATTTTAAAATTAAAAAAATGTAAAATACATGAAAAATACAAATAAGAGAGCAAAAGAAAATGCAGATTGGGATCTAGATGAGCAAAGCACTGTTGTAACTAACTACTACCAGGTTAAATTTGAAATACATCTGTTTTAAAAGCTATATGTAATAGAGATTCACAAGTTCATACATGGTCCTCTTTTTTTGTTCTTTGAATGTAGACATTCTCAAGTTTGTTAGTACTTAGCAAGTTCATAGTAATAAAATAGAAAAACAAGCCCCCCACCACCACCCAAACAATAAGAATTGCCACAGAAGATGGTAGTAGAAATGGACCTGGATATTCTGCTCTCTCCTCCTTGTTACATTCCAGATTAAGCCAATAGAGGCAAGGAGGAAAGAGGTAACATTCCCAGAGTCAATGTGGCACTATTTTTCCTTAATCAATCATTATTTAACTAGTTTGGGCTTGACAAATTCTATTGATATGACACAGTCCCTCACCTCCCTTAGAATTCTATTGCTCAAACTACAGTGGCTTTTTTTTGGCAAGCAAGGAAGAAGTGGCAGGCCAAACATAGCTGAGGGGATCTCCCAGTGTGCCCGTGCACAGTGGTGACAAGGCAGGGCCCCCATGGCCATTTTTCTCCAGGAGCCCAAATAACCACAACCTCCTCCTTTTCTTTGCCCCAATGCACTGCATATCAAAGCTCTGTTTTGCTTTTTAGAGCCTTGCTGTCAGCTTGAACATGCTCAGTTTAAGATGTGTGAATTTTGCAGACTCTTCCCCCCTCATAAATAGCAGGCCCCCATGCTTTCTATGTCTCCTATGTCAGCCTTGCACCAGGATAAACAACACACCATAAGAGAGCAGAAGGCACAGTTAAGATCCAATCATTATGCAAATAGGTTATGGCATGCTTTATATGAGAACAGCTTCCCCAAAGAGACCTAATGGGATGACTGACCTATAAAGCATTTAATTTGTTGTTAGCATTTCATTTAATTGTCTTGCAGTTCCTCCAGGAATAAAACTTTTAATTGTAAAAACTTCCAAATGATGCGATGCTTAATTCCTTTCCCTGTAACTAACAGGTTCCTGCACTGCTGGCTTAACTGGAGACTCAGGAAGGGGACTGCCAGAGAATGGAGGCCACTTGTACCGGTGGAGGAGGTGTGTGTGCATGTTCTCTCCCATGCTTAGAACACAGGTGAGCCAAGTGAGAATGGGGAGTAGCTAGAGGCCAAGAGTGTAGAAAAGCAATGGGAGGGCTGGGTGGGGGACGGCCTCCTGGAGAATGGATTCTGCAGCTCTGCTCTGGCTGTTGCTTACCATTAAGCTGGGGAATATTTCCATGGCCAAAATTGGCGTTGCTGTCAATAATGGAAGACATCTGGGGGCGCTGAGTAATGTTTAATGGTGGAACTTTTTACACACAAGCTTTGAACTTGCTGCAGAAGTGGCCTCAAAGGCATTTTAATGAGGGAGAGGCATTGCCTGAGTGCAAGCTTCCTGCTAGAGCATTAAATCAGCAGCCCAGTGGCCAGGTAGACAGAGGATGTGGCAAATAGGGATGCAGCCATGAAATAGAATCACCCTTAAGGGATGGTTCTTTTTCTGTTGGTGGTGAAAAAAATCACATCAAAGGTTTCTCACAAAATCTATCCTGCAAACAGAAACAATCATCCTCATTGCTTTTCTCAGGAGTGAGTGCAGCTCTTTTCTTTGATTTTACTCTAGACCTGTAAGTCCACCAGCACAGGGAACTCTTGGTGTGGAAACTCCCTCCAGTGATGCAAATCAGCAACTCACTTATAACTTCGATTCTCCAAGAGTTGCCTGGAACACCGTGTGGTTAAGACTCTTGCTTATGGTCACATGGCTACAATGTGCCAAAGGTTGACCTTGAACTCAAGTCTTTTTTTAACTCCAAGACCACTCTGTCACCGAACGTCTCTTTCAAGTCCAGCCAACTCAAACCTCAGGAATAATTTTCTGCTTTTAGAAACTACACATGAATCCAAATTAAAAGCTTTCATCATGCTTCCCTTCCCATTCTCCACTGCCTTTTTAAGACTTAACTTTGAATCTCATCAGCATGGTATAGTGGGTAGAATATACAACGTACAGTCAGGAAGCTCTGGGTTCAAACCTGTATATAGACAGTTCTAGCTGTGACAATGGATGAGTCATGCCACCCAGTCTTGGAATTTCCATTTCCCCATCTGGAAAATTAAGGGTTTGGACACAACCACTAAGTTCCCTTTTACCTTCTATAAATCCATGACTCTATATGGTACAACACATTGTATCCTAAAGCCTCATTTTTTCCATCTGTAAAATGAGTTGACCTAGATGATCTTTCAACTACCATCTGGTTATGGCCTCCCATGACTCTATCCTCATAGTCTTACTTATTTGGGGAAAAGTTCAGAATTGGAAGACCCTCCTAGTGGTGCAGCACTCTGAAGAGCTGATGGCACTTGTGTGATAATCATGCAGGTGGTTCATAGCAGATTTGGGGCTCAAACTCATTTTCTGACTATAAATTCAGTGCCCTGTATATTGCGCCACACCTTTTAATTGAGCTGAAAAGACATCAGAGAACATCTAGCCAAATACCTTCCCATAACTTAAATCTGCTCTGCCACAGAAATGCAATCATTTGACTTCTTCTTGAATACTTCTGATGATATACAACTCTCTACCTTTTGGAGCAGCTTCTTTCATTATGAGATAACTTAGATTAATAGGTACCCTTGCCTTATGATGACCTCAAATCTGTCTCCAATGAGCTTCCCCTAACCTAACCTCTGGTCCTTTGTTCCTATATATCTTGTGGAACCCGAGCCAAGTAGAAAAAATCAAATCCCTCTTCTCTGTGACTTATTTTTAAAAAAATGTATTCTCCCCAAATTATTTCCTTTCAGAATTGTTTTGCTCCTCTCTTGTCTGACTTTTAAAATGAGCTTCTCCAACATTCCATGCTCCAGAACATTTGGGGGTTAACTAAACCTCCCCTTATCTCTCTTCCCCTGATGAATTCAATAAATAAAGTTTGATGATAAACAGAGCCTGAAGTTCCTGAGCCTTATGAAAGAACTCTACTTGCTAGTCAAGAACTCTTTGTCAGTAGCAGAATATGTATTCTATGTCTTCATATTTTGAGCAGTTGAATAAATTTTTGGTAATTTTGCAAAAAACATGACTATTTTACATCTCTTCCAATTCAACTGGCTGCAAGCAAATGGAAGAAATCTTGAGTCATGGAAGGCCAAGAGGGTAGGTTAGAACCTTTTTTATTTGCCAAGAGGCATCAGAAACCTGAGCTTAGATGGAGTGGATGGTAGACAGATTAAAGAAAGTAGCCAGTGTAGGTATTTAGTGAGGTTGGTGATGTGAAGACTTGTGCCTTGTGGGAAAGAGCGATGGAGTCTATGGAGGGAGATGCAATGTGTGAACTCTAACTTGGGTCCCAGAGTACAAAACCTGTGTTCCTAAGTCACAAGGCTGAGCTGATTAGCTTAAGACATCTAGAAAAGGGAACCTCATTTGTGATAGTCGATCTATTTGGAACCTGAACAAAAAGGCTTTGGGAAGATATTCAGGATGGGAATTGCCTCCATGAACTGAATTTCATTGAAAGTATACTTCTAGGGTCCAGAAGAGTGAAATCCTGAGTGATGGCCCACAAAATCACAAGCACTCTTTTGGCAGAGAGAAACTTTCAGATGCAAAAGGAAGCATGCAATGTTGCTCAAAGACTTCCTGTGGCGCATACATTGGTATCCAGTGTACTTGGATGCAATAAAGAGTGCAAACATGAACATAATATGTTAACCAAACACTGGTTTTCTGTTTCAAGGAATGCTACAGCTAATTCAAGTGAAGGGATATAGGAATAAGAGTTCGGGGCTTAGAGGACCTGATTTTTTAACAAAAGCCAAATGTCAGCACAACTGGGAGTCTCTGATAATGGGCGAGTAGGATTTTAGAATGTATACAGATGGGTTACTGGTGAGAGTAACATTGGTTTTCAGTACTAACAGATCAACAGGCTGGATCATAGAAGAATTCAGTACCAAAGAGTAGCCTAGAGACTAGTTAGAAGTCCAGAGGTGAAGCAGGCTTTACCTTAATCAGAAATTGTCAATTTAGCATGGAGAAAAGAAAAATCAGACTCACAATCTTCTCGAGGGTAAAGAGGACATCTGGCAACATCCAACACTTCCTCCATTCCATTGCATACTTAGGACACTAGTTAATATGGTTTGATTAGGGAATAAAACAAAGGACCATAGTGCCACCCTCTTCTCAGATTAGAGCCTGGGCATACTAGGGGATCTGGATTTCTGACCTTTAGGTGGGAGGCTTTACAAGTGGGAAGAGTGGATACCTCCCAGTGCAGTAAGAGTTTAAGGATTCAAGACCCTTTCCATGTATGCTCCCCTACCCCATCCAAATATATACATTTTCTCTACCATTTGATTGGCAGATAGTGTGGCTAGTGGAAAGAACTTTAGATGAAGACAGCAAGAGATCGTCAATCCAAACCCAGCTCTGATATTTATTAACTGGGACCTTGAAGCAGTCAAAGAGCTTTTGCTCCCCTTGTCTTCAAAATGGAGATGATAATGATATGCAAACTGCTTTATTTAGGTTCAACTCTTACCTCTGACATATGCCAGCTGTGTGATCCAAGGCAAGTGGCAAAAATCTCAGGGTCCAAGGTGACTTTCTAAGACTAATGAATTATATAGCGTTTGCCCATATGCACTGGAAGAGGGAGTTTTTTCACCCTCAGCTCCAGACCCAATGAAATCATAGGTCCAAACCAAAAACCCTGTAACACAGTCTACCCCATTATTCCTCCAGTCCAGTATACTCTCTCTGAAAGGGTCTCTCTGAAGGGAAAAGTTGGGTTGCAGCTCTTCAGAAGACTGTTCTTTAAAGATTAAGGTCTATTGTTCTGGAGCTATGATTTCCTAAGTTTAGGAGATGTCCAAGGTAAAAAAATCATTCCACTTCTGCAGAGCTACAATTCTAAACTCTTAAAAGACTTGCCTAGGGGACAGCAAGGTGGCTTAGTGGATTGAGAGCCAGGCCTAGAGATGGGAGATCCTGGGTTCAAATCTGACCCCAGACACTTCCCAGCTGTGTGACCCTGAGCAAGACACTTAACCCACATGGCCTATCCCTTACCACTCTTCTGCCTTAGAACCAATATACAATATTGATTTTAAGATAGAAGGTAAAGGGTTTTTAAAAAAAGACTTTCCTAGAGACATAAAAAGTATAAAAGATTTGCCCAGGGCATCGAGAGGGTAAATCAGGCTTACATATCTATTAAGTATCTGAGGGGCAGCTAGATGCTTAGTGGACAGAGCACAGGGCCTAGAGTCAGGAAGATCTGAGTTGAAATCCAGCTTCACACTTGCTTTATGACCCTAGACAAGTCAATTAACCTCGGCTTGCCTTAATCCACTGTAAAAGGAATAGGCAAACCAAGGAAACCCCATACACAGTATGGTCCACAGGGCCATAAAGAGTTGGATGCAAATGAATCAACCAAAAAACAAGTGCCTGCAAGCAGGATTCCAACCTGAGTCTCATCACTAGCCATCATGTAATCCAGTTCCTTTGAAAACCCAAATGCACTTGTACTGGGAGAGGTTTTCTTGTTGGTTCCTATTTGTAGTGCCTGGTACCATCTGGGACTGAACCAGTCGGGCACAGAGCAGGTTGGACCTCACTCCTGCCCTTCCCCCAACGTACATCCCTGTTTACCTCTAAATCATAAGGGTTGCTATGAGAGAAGGCAACACAGAAAGCTGGTAGCTGCTCACTTGAGCTGGCAAAGAGAGATTACATTAGTCTCCATGGTAACCGCTTTGATTAGCTTCTAACTCTGCCAGAGGAGTTTGCTAGGTACCTGCTTCCAGCCAATTCCCCAAGGAAACCTTTTGGTTATCTGATCAGAGCAGAATATCTTGAAAGGTACTTAATTTGGGATATTCAGACACCAGAGACATGGCTGCTTACCCCACCTTCTTTTTCCAGCTCCCACACTGGAATTGTGGGTGCTTGAGACCTCTTGGCATTTAGGGTGCCATGGCTCGAGGATCAAAAATAGGAGCCCCATCCAGATGGGGGAAAGAAAAAATGTCTCCTTTTTCACAGGGAAGAGATAGAGCATTTTCAAACAGAAGCAATGAGCAAGGGTCAATGGAAAGAACTGGAGAGGTTTAGCCTAGAAAACAGAAGAACTGCCATAGATAAGAACTGGCTTTTTATCCCAGGATATAGAGGCAGAGTCTGGAGCAGGGTGCAGAAGATATGCAGGCAGATGGACACTTGACAGGAAAGAAATCTTCCTAATACTCAGAGTGATCCCAAAGTGGAATGAGCTACCCAGAGAAAGGGATGTTCCCTGCCAGTTGAGGTCTTCCAGCTAAAGAGCAATAACTCTTTTGGGGAGCCTTTGTCCAGTGGATAGCTATTCAGGTCCATGTTGGGCTGGATCAGCTTTGCAGCTCTTTCCAACATAGAGATTCTGAAATAAGAGTTTGAAACACCAGCAATAACAACAGCACCTCCAAACTAAATCCATGCAAGAGTCCTTTAAAGGAACAGGAGAGCCCCTCTTTCTACATTCATGCTTCAAATTTTTCTGATTCATCCAGACCAAAGTTTAGCTAAATGGATCTACTGTGGTGCTATAATGTTCAATTTCCTTCACAAATCATGGATAGTGTAAAAAGTTCAGGAATTTAGGACCAGTTCAAATCATCACTCTCTCACTTAAATTCTGCTTGGGATCATTTTCTCTTTATGGACCTCAGTTTCCTCATTTGTAAAATGAGAGCACTGGACTTAATCATTATAAAGGTTCCTTCTAGTTTCGTATCTAAGAGCCTATAATTCTTAACTGAAATCTGAGAATTAAGATACTCTGTGTCTGTGTGTGTGTGTGTGTGTGTGTGTTGGGGGAGGGGAGTGGTGAGGCAAATTAGAACCTTGCTTTTAAGGAAAAAACCATGAAATTTTAATGACTAAATCTAGCCAATAAAATGATCTAAAATGCCCCCATTTGGTAGCTCTAAAATGTATGAACACAAATATCATAGGTTGATTTATTCTGTTCCTACTGTAGGCCAAGAATTCACATATTTGATACTAATGTTTTTCTTGGTATTTTTTTACTTTAAATATAGCAGTTTATTCAATGCAAATGACCTTGGGTAAGGCACTTCCCTGAGCTTCAGTTTCCTTTCTTGACACACACTGGGTTAGAGTAGAAAACTTCTAAAATCACTTCTACTCTATTGTCTTTGATCCTGCATAATTTTCCTGATAGATAACACAAAGTGTATCTTCTGGAAACAGTTATGGAAAGCCACCTATTCTATTGTTGTGATAGAGAGCACCCAGCACTTTCTACTCTTGGAATTCAGCACACCATTTGTGGGACCTGATCTTTGTTACCTTTTAGTATTGCCTCCATTCATAATGCTGAAGAATGGTCTTAGAGTGGCCATCTGATTTTATTACCTTCCTTCTTTATCATTTCATAAGAGTCTAGCCATGTTTTCCTGAATTCTTCATTTTTATTTGTCACAGTGTTCCAATATTCAATTTCCTTCATAAATCATGACATACAATACCTCCCAACTGCTCAACAGTTCCCTTAGTGCATAGGCATACTCTTGGCTGCATGCAAGAGTTCTCTTGGGAGACTGAAGCTCAGACTAGACAACTCCATTTCTGGTCATAGGACTCCTTATTGATAGAATTCTGTGAATTCTAATGTTTTGTACCTTGCCCTCTGTTATCAATACTTCCAGGCAATTTTCTTGGATAATTTCCTAGAATATTCAGGCTCTTTGATTCAAAGTCCTACTAGGTTGACTCATTATGGCATGGCGATGGCCCAATAAGTTGGCCATTAATTGATGGTTTCTATGGCCCTGGTGACCCAGGAAATATGAAACAATACAACATGGCCCTCAGTCCCCCATGGCCTCTTTCTACTTGGGCAGGGATAGTAGACAAATCAGCAGTATGATACAGTAACTAAGAGAGCCACAATGGAAATGTAGGATGACAGACATATTTGCCAAGGATAAGTTGGTAATTGAGCTAGTAGTGTTTACTAAGAGCCAGCCACTGTATAAAGGAAGGCAAACAATAAGGTCTCTGCCCTCAGGGATTTCGCATTCTAATGGGGAAGATAATTATACCACCACCAATGTACTTATAAGTTATATATAGTGTAAAAGGGAGATAATCACAGTAAGGCACTAGGTGGGGAGATAAAAGAAAGGACAGAATAAAAGACAGACTTCTTGTTGAAGGTGGGATTTCAGTGAAGCTTGAAGGAGATAAGGGATACCAGGAGGGTGGAGTGAGGAGAGAGAGCATTCCATGCACAGGGAATAGCCAGTGAGAAAGTACAGAGTCAGAAGATGGAGTGTCACATACAAGGAAGAGTAAGAAGGCCAACTTTCATTGGATCACAGAATATGTGGAAGGGAGTAAAGCCAAAAAAAAAAAGACTGGAAAGGTAGAAGTGAACCAAGCTGTGAAATATCCTAAAAGTCAAATTGAGTCTTTTCTCTCTGAACCTGAGGTCCTAGGGAAATTTATTAAATGAGGAGGGAATGTGGTCAGCCCTATGAAAGGTGAATGGAAGACGAGTTGCAGTGAGCTTGAGGCAGGGAGGCCAAAGGACAGGCTATTAAGATAAACCAGTTTTGCGGTGATGAGAGCTTACACTGGGGTAGTGGCAGGATTAGAGGAGAAAAGAAGGAATGTGTGAGAATTGGAGAAACAGGATTTAGCAACCTACTGAATAGGAAAAATGAATGAGAGGAGTAGAGGATATTATGTAGACAGAGATCATGGATGAACAGTGGTGACCTGGTCAGTAATGGAAAGTTCAGGAAAGTTCTTTTTTTTGGATAAAGATAATGAATTTGGTTTTGGCCATGTTGAGTTTAGAATGCCACTGGAACAAGATGTTCAAGATGTCCAAAAATCAGTGGGAGATGCCGGGAGCAGAATCAGGTTTGGGTTAAATTGATTTAGGAATTATTTGCATAGAGATGATCATTGAATACTTGGGAATTGAAATCATTAAGAGAGCTAATTCAGAAGGAGAAAAGACAAAACAGGCCAGAACTTGAGAGGACACCCATTGGGGCAACAAAGGATACTGAGAAGGAAGTCAGGGAACTATGAGACAGAGAGAGCAGTATCACAAAAAAGAAGAGAATACTAAGGAGACTCTATCGGAGGAAAGACCCCAAAATACTTCTCATTATGGGGTATAGGTATAGGGACCCAGAAATGTGTGTGTGTGTGTGTGTGTGTGTGTGTGTGTGTGTGTGTGTATTTTGGCAGAGATCCAGACATTGAGAGGTCATTAAAGGGGTAGATAACAACTGGCCTTGTTGGGGAGCTGACCAAAGGAAGAGCTTACCTGGGGAAGGGTGATGAGGGAGAGGAGGCATGTTAACCAGCAACTTTCTATTTTAACCAATTAATCTTGCTGACAGTTATGTGCTATTGCCACTACCCCAATGAAAAGTACAAACGATATCAGTACTCTAAATTTTTGGACCTTAGGGAAAAAACCCTAGTCACCATATCCTAGTTTTGACGCTACATATGAAAATTGCTTGAAGAAACTGGAATACTGACTGAAGAAGATAAGACTTATAAAGAGAAAGAAGTGTCCCTGCCTTTAAGAAGCTTACATTTTCCAGGGCTGGTGAGACTACATCGAAGTGCAATGGATATATTTAAAGATAGAAACTTGAAGAGGAAGGAGAAAGGGAAAAAGTGCAATGTGTTTTCAAGGTGAACATATTTTCAAATGGATAAAGGAAATAAACCATCTGGATAATAGATTGCCCTAAGAATTAGTGTTAGAAACAAAGTAGGGTTAGGGTTAGTTGGGTTAGTAAGAACATCTTGAGCCTTAGGCTCCTTAATCAGTAAAATGGGGATAATGATATTGAAAGCCCCTACTTTGGAATGTTTGATGGGAGGGAATCAAGTGAGATAATGGATTTGAAGAGCTTGGCAGACCTTTAAGCACTATGGAAAGATCATTATACTTTGTGTACAGTGTTTCATGCTTTTCAAAGCATCTTTATCTCATTTGAGCTTTGTAATGATTCCATAAGGTAGGCAGAACAGACCCTGTTCTAGGCCCATTTGATAGATGCATAAAGTGAGGCTGAATTAAAGAAGATGACTTGATAGTTATAGGCAAAGCTAGTATCAGAGAACAAGTCTTCTTCCTCCAAATACAATGATATACTGTATACCATACTCTGGGGCATAGAGAACAGGGGTCTGGAGTCAGGAAGACCTCTGCTCTTGAGTTCAAAGCCTCTCTCTCAGATACATACTTGCTGTGTAACCCTGGGCAAGTCACTTCACTATATTTGCCTCAGTTTCCTCATCTGCAAAATGAGCTGGAGAAGGAAATGGCAAACCACTTCAGTATCTTTGCCAAAAAAACACCCAAATGGATTTACGTCATGAAGAATTGGGCACGATTGAAAAACGACTGAACAATAACAAACACTACACTTTGTTCCACTAAGTTCTGTTGAATATTTTAAAAACCCACCTCTAAATAAGAGAGCAATCATGACTTCTTCATAATTAGATAGCCCAAAAAATCTCAGATAAAAAACTGATCTTTAGGTGATTTTGAATTATCAGTCATGTGACTGAATATAGCAACCCTGCCAAAACTCATGGCTAAAATTATTGAAAAGTTATTGAAAAGACTGGACCATGAGCAAGGTCAATTCAGTGATGGTGTCTTGCTTTATCTTATCAGCTTGGTCACTTAATGTGAATAGGTTCAAAGTGGAGATGTAACTTTATTGTTTGATTGAATGATAAAACCAAGTAAGAAAAGTCAAAGTGATTTCTCAACCCTATCAAGCTGTGGCCTTCACTGATAGCCTTGGTTAGCCTCATCAGAGCTGTGATGCTGACCCACAGACTTGGAAGGCATATAGAGCACAAAGCCAGGCAGGTACTACCCAGGTAGAAAGGTTTCAGATACCAGCATGGATAGAGACTACATGGGCCAGGTTGGTGGCAGGAGGATGAATTTATTTGTCCCTGTAAGATTTGAAGACCATATCCTGGCTTACAGGAGAACTTTGATTTGTTTGGGTACAGGAAGGATCTACCCTTCTACAATCATGGGCCCATGAAGCATCATCCACAGACAACAAATTGTACCTGGGAGTCCACAGAGAAGAGGAGGACGTCTCCTCCAACAAGGCTGCAGGTCTCTAAGAGAGAGGGGTCTACAGGTCTACTTTTTAATGGTCACAACACAAGATCAAGATCAAACTTGGATTTACATGCTTGCTAACCATCCCTTCTTAATTCACACAATGTGCTGCTATCCTGGCTTAGAGAAGTGAGGGCAGATGGGTGAAGACAGTAATCCCGCTTAATGTTGATTGAGCTAGCAGTACTGGAGATAAACTTTAAAGTGGCTAATAAGAAACTCTCACAAAAGTTGTTTGCAAATATCTCAAGGTTCTTGACTGATGGTAATCATTTCATAATTTGCTAATTCTTAGCATTCCTCTTCCTGTGTGGGAATAAAACCACTTGATACATGGTAGTACTTTGGGAACATTTTTTTCCTTCTGGCCTGTCCCCTCACACTCAATCCCATTGGTGAAGAACCCTCAGAGCAGACAGAGAAAAACAGAATTCGTCCTTGGAAATCGGAGGTATGGGTAGAATTGAGAATTGGGAGCGTAGTTCCCCTATTAAGGACAATTACAGAGCAATAAAACAGGGCATAGCAGGAGGAGAGGTAAGAGTCAGGTACTAACAGCACCAGCTCCTTTGGCCTCAGCCTGACAATAATGCAGAGACTCAGCTTAAGTGATGCTTCATAAAATTAGAAATTTTTAAGCTACAGATGCTGTGCAATGTATTAGGATTTGTATTTCATCACCACCATGTGCTCTGTGCTATTCTCCCAACACTGATCTGTAGATGAAACTTCTTAACAATAAAGCCTGGGGATGTGGCCAGTCCACTGCCACCAAAAGGGATTCATCCTAGAACATGGGCAAGGAATGCATTAGTAAGGAAACTACAGGCAGAATGGGCTGAAGAAAAGCCTCAAGGATGGACTAGAATTTCCCAATATTAGTGGAAGTTAAAAGCAGGTAAGATCACTATGATGTCACATAAGTAGCATGGAACACTAAGTGGGGAAACCTGAGTTCCAGTTCTGATTCTTAAATTCACTAGCTGTGTGACTCTAAGCAAGTCCATTCCCATGGAAAGGAAATTGGGGTTATGAAGCTAACCTGACTACTAGTCTACATTCCTTGATTGCTAGTCACAGATAACAATATACTCCAGAGGAGTCAGGAGAAAAGAAAAGCTCCTGAATTGCTGGCCCAATTCATAGCTCCACCAACATGCCTCAGTGGACCTATCTTTTCATATCTCCTCCAACATTTAATTTTCTTGTAATTTCCCATCTTTGTCAATGGCTAGGCCCTCAGATTCCCAAAGAGTCACTGTAGAACAGAAGTCAGTCTGAATGAGAGGCCATCCAAGCCCAGATTGTTGAGTAGGTGAGGAAGCCTGGCTTCAGAGAGGGAAAGTGACTCACAAGGCCAAAGAGAAAAGAAACAGAGGAGCCAGAACTGGAACCTAGATTTTCTGGCTGAAAGTCCAGTCCTGGTGTCTTTACTCAATACATTCACAGAATCCTAGAAAGGACCTCAGGGACCCGGCCCTGAACAAGACACTTCTCTGCTCCATCCCCAACATGGGGCTAAAGGCTCCAAGATTTCCATGGAGAAGGAGTTCACTACCCCAAGCCAGCTCTTTCCTTTTTGAGATAGCTCAACTCAATAGAAAGTTTTTCCTTACATCAAATTCAAATCTACCTTTGTAATTTTCCCACTAGTCCTGCTTCTTCCTGTGGAAGTCAGAGTCTGAAGCTGCATTATCATTTGGAGCCCCTGCCAAAACAATTGTGCAGTGGTGAGGAGGTTTTCAATAACTATTTGACCCATAGGCTTGAGCACACTGATAACGAATAAAATGTTGGCCATTCAGCTGGCTAGTATGCATCATTTATTTCAATCCTAGAATGCTATTAGCTGGTTGCAAAAACTGGAAGCTCCACCATCAGCAAGACTGTGATCACAAGCTCACCTTCCAGGCCTGTAATCGTATACATCACTGCCTCTGATTCCATCCAAACTGTCAACTTCTTTTCCACCTCCAGGGCCTTCATTTTTCTCTGTGGCCTGGTAGGGCTAGTACCTTTCAAGATGACTGAAAAGACAGGCCCTCAGATGAAGCAGAAGTTGCCCTCTAGGAGTTTCTCTAGCCATTTGTTGTGAATTCATTTCTCCCAGATTCATCCAAGTAGAATGAGAGGATGATGGATCTCAGTCTGGAAGGGATCTCAGAGGCAATAAAGTCCAATGCACTTATTTTCCAAATAAGTAAACTGAGACCCAAGGAAGTTAAGTTACTTGACCCATGTCAGTCAAATAGGTAATGTCTTAGAGGTGAGAGTTGAATCCATCTCACCTGACTTCAGAACCAGTATTCTTCCCCTTGTACCATATTGCCTTCTTGAGACAATAAACTCAAATTCTATTACTTTTGACCCCAAACTGGAGAAAGCATCTGGCTACCTAGGACCAAAGGTGTTCGGGCTTGTGAATAACAGCTCTCATTTAAAAAAAAAAGTTGAAAAGAAAAAAGTCTAGATCTGGTTGTGTGTCCCAGGAGTCGAGTACAATGGATGTACTCTTCTCGAGTCTTTAACACCTTATCAAAGGAAAGCGTGTTTCCTGAACGTACTTTTGATCAGTGACCTCAGCGACTTGTACCATCTCTCTGTCTGGAAGTCTGGAAAGTTAATGACTAGCATTTATGAAATGCCTCAGAATGTTCATTTGGGAGTTGTGGGTGGGTGGCTAAAAAATGTACAGCACCTCTGCATGATGCTTGGCCAAAGGGCTCCAGCCTAGCAGGAAAGGATCAATTTCAGGAGATGAATGGTTCAGAGCTAGGCCACGGAGAGTCCTATTCTTTTCAGAAAACGAATCTATCCCTTTGGGATGGTCCTCTTCTTTCTTACTAGCCTTGGGGGGCATAAAAAAGGCTGGGCAATGAGAACTTTGGGCCAGGGCACCAAATCCATAAGGTATGGCTTCTTTCCTGAAGCTTATTTCCACATACCTTCCCCTCGAATCCTCCCCTAAGCCTGATCTGGAGGCTGGCATTCTGCTTCCTGGGCCTCTGACCCTTCCTATACTCTCCCTTCCTGCATTTTCCTGGGAGTTACCTGCTATGTCTAACCAGTCATCATGTATTGAAGCACTTTTCATTCCTTCTTCAGAGATTGGCATCCAAAAATGTATTGGGAGGCAGACATCTTGGTTATGGCAGGAAGGATTTTTGTTTCTTATGATTCAGACTTTAAAAGTAACAGCCCCTCCCATCCTAACCAAAAGAGGTCAGAACACAAGTGTGACCTTTGAAAATAGTGAGGAAAACCTAAAGGAGGGCCCCATTCTTTTCTCCCCAGACCTCACTTTCGTGTTGGCAAAACTCCCTCTTTAGAACTCACAAACAACTCCCTGTCCAAATTTTCGGTGTTCTTTTGTTCTACATCAAATAAGTCTGAGCTAACATCTTATCAGCAAGAATAAGAAGAGATTATCCATAGCTAAGTGTCCCGGGATGAGATAAGCCATATATGAATGTTGTAGAAAGTTTAGGATATTCCTCAAATCTGAAGGTCCTCACCTCCTTTCATAGTTATTCATCAGCGTATGTTCCTGTTTGGCAGGAGGGGAGAAGATACTCCATGGACTTGCAATAACTGTTCTGTTTCTGGGATGTTCTTTGGAGCATTAAATCACCTCAAAAAACAAATGAACAAACAAACAAAATGGAGACAGCAGGTTTTCCTCATGCCTGGGGTCAGCGGCTCTTTGGCCTGACAATGGACTTCTTCATCCAGAAGTGAAGGAAGCCACTATGGCTTTGAGAGAGGGAAAACAAATAAATGTGTGTGTGTGACAGAGAGAGAGAGAGACAGAGACAGACAGAGAGAAAGAGACAGAGACAGAGAGAGACAGAGAGAGTCAGAGACAGAGAAAGAGACAGGGAAAGAGCAAAAATTTCCAATCTCTTTTTGTGCTGCTGACAGCATATGGAAGTTCTTATTCTTGTTAAGCTGACCTCCTAAACCTTACCGCTGCTATGTTCCATTTGGTCCTATACACCAAATTGCTAGCTTTGAAATTCATAAACAGAATCTTATTAAAACCTCCTTAAAGGGACAAGGTCTGCACTGTGCCACAGTGACTGAAAAGAGATATGGAAGAACAGGATTACTTCACTTTCCAAGTGAATTTGGATTTCCTTCTTGTTTGCTCCCAAATTCAGGTTGGGGAGGGAAAGACTTCCTCCCTCTCCTTGAGACTTGAACCAAAATCTACTCTGGCTAACATGAAAGAGCTCCCTATGACTCTGACATAAGGAATAGTTGATATGACATCCTGAGGCTCCAAAGGAACAAAGTAGTGGCTCTACTTTTGAAGTTAAATTTAATAAAACTATGAGATACCTGAACAGCAGTCCGGTGGTGAATTATTAGTGACTCGAGTGGGAAATACATTAAAACTGCAGCAAAAGTGGTGTGATTTGGAAAAAGTTCAAATGATAAAAGTTGTAGAAGTATTCCAATTGTTCCTAACCTTGACTATAACCAATGTTTCTAACGAGATGAGTCAGGTAGAGCTAAAAGCAAGCCAGTGGGAAATTTATATTCCACCAATAGCCTAGGAAGAGTTCATAAGCATAGGAAAAAGTGGTCATAGTCGAATTTGTTGGGGGCAGATGAAGCCTGGGTTATAATATCTTTTTCAAAGAGGAAACAGCAGGAAAGTGACTGGACAACTCCAGCATCACTGCCAAAATGGTACATGACAAATAAGCAAGAATGGTGAGTAAGTCGCCTGGAAGTTGAAGGGTTTTGATACAAAGTATAAAAGGCCTGTTGGCCAAGGGTCCCGGGACCCCAGTTCCACACTTGTGCTAAATGGATTCAGTCTTTGAGGGAACTAGGTCTTAAAGGGATATCGTGAAGTCTTTTCTCGTTGGCTCTTATTATGTTCACAGCCCACAAGTGACTCTGTGGACAGCCAAAATCTAGGTTTGACTCATGCCAAGGGCTTCCTCAAATGGAATTAGCAGCCAGTAGAGAAAGGAGATCAGAGATGCTGTCTCACCTACAAAAGGAATACCTAAAATTCCAAAAACTTCTTGATGTTCCCATTGACACGTGCCTGAAGAATAAATGGGCGTTTGGCTTTCCTCTCAGCCCTGCTTGCTATTTAAGCAGCCCATTCGAGGTCCTGGTCCTTTACTTCTAGACAGCCAGGTCATAGTTTGGGCTTATCCTCCAAGGGGTGGTCCTCTCCACCGAGAAGCTGATTCAAAGGTCACCTTCTGCTAGATAAATGATACCTGGTTGCAAGAGCTCTTTCTAACTTAGGTGATTGTCATCAAGGCTAGAAAACACATGGTTTAGGCATGTATACTCATGGAAAGAAATACAAAGCAGAAAAGGACTCCCTATATGAAGTCCAGTGGTAGGCTTACCTCAGCAAGCTTACCTCCCTAAGAGGGAGGGGAGAGAATAGACTAGAATCTCTTCCCGATCTCATAGGAAGTATGGGGCTGAGCTGTTGAGAATTCCAAGCCACACACTCAGACAAGAAGAAGAAGAGAGCTAGAGCAGAAAAAGTCCTTCTCTTTGAGATGACTGAGTAGGCTGGGCTTCTTTGACGCAGAGCCCCATCACAGGAGGGATGGGAAGACTAATACAAAGCCTTTGGGTAGATACGTCCATAAATACATACATACATACATGTGTGCTTTCTTTTCTTGAGACACGTCTTCCTGGAAGCACGCAGGGTACAGGTTAGGCATTCCATGGAGGTGATACCACTAGAACAGCCATCACCAGAAATGTGTCCTTTCCATAATGCCACTGTTACATAAGCAAAACCACCACTACAACAAAACCCAATGCAGCAATGTATGCACTAAATCAAACCAAGGGAACAGAGATTCAGGAGGGAGGGCTCTTCAGAGTTTGTGACTAGCTTTTCCTGATCTCTTCAAGGTTAGGATGCAAAGTACAGATTTGAGAAAAAACTCCATCATGTCTACTACTTGTTAGAAAATGCTTGAAATCTGGGAGGGGCTCAAGATGAAGCTGGATGTCCATTTATTGGAAGTGCTCTAGTAGGGATTCCTCCCCTAGCTAGCAGCTGCAGAGGTCTCTTCCAACATACACTCTTGAGTTAAACATATCTTAAAATGTATTTGTTTGTTGGCTACATTCAAATTCCCAGATATCTCCCTCTCTTATTCGGTGGTTTGAAATCAAGGAGCCAACCTTTCAGAAGTCAACACAGGCCTCTGGAATGAAGAGGATTCGAAGGGCATGGGGGTGGGGGGGCAACATGCTCCAGGCTTGCAATTTCAGCTGCACAATCATTTGCTATCATTTATATGGCACTTTAAGTTTGGCAAAATGCCTTACAAATATGATCTCATTTGATCCTCAGAGCAAACTTGGAAGGTAGGTGAAATTAATATCCCTTTGCTACAGATGAAGAAACTGAAGCAGACAGAGGTGAAGTGACTTGCCCAGGGTCACACAAATAGGAAGTCTCTGGGGATGGATTTGAAGTCAGGGCTTCTTGACTTCAAGTTGAGCTCATTTTTCAGTGTGCTGACTGGTCTGCAACTTTTAGTCTCAGAGAGTTGTCCCAGGGCACTGAGAAATGAAGGGCCAGTGAGTATCAGAAGCAGGAGCTGAACCCAGCTTCTCCAGACAGCAGTGTTTAACCTTCCATCTACTGAGGCTTTCTGCCTCTTCTGTAATCATACAGGACTATTTGTATATACATTGAAGCATCGGACTTCCTAGGAGTGAAGAAGGCTTGAGGCAAAATTAGTATTTTAAAAAAACAGATGCCCCAAAGAAACCAAGGCAAAGGAAACAATCTAATTGTTGAAATCCATGAATTTCCCTAAGCATTATAGATTCCTCTTGTGTGTTTATGCAGATAAAGTTAGGTGGAGATTGATCAGGGCCAATTTAATTACTTTGACATTAACAAGAATAAAAGTGTGGCGGCTTCTGTAGCTCTCTGATACCATAAAAGAGGGCTTCCCTTTGCTTCGGTTTTATTAAATAAATAAAAGACAGCTCTCAATTTTCTTTATGAGAAGTGAAGCAGGGAATAAATGAGAAACTGTCCTATTTATAAGCCATTTTGGGCAAGCCATCATGACACAATTAGACATGGTGCAATATGAAGCATTAACGAGATTAGCCTTGTAGAGCAACTAATAAAAACACCACAACAGTCCCATGGATTTTAATATAAGCAAATACTGAAGATGAACTTAATTAAATCTATTAGCAAAAAATGTATTTTACAGAAAACTAACTGGTAAATGTCAAGGACAATTCACACCAAGTATTCTTTTAAAGGAGACAAGTAACATTCATCAGAAGCATAAGCTGTCCTGGGTTGTTTATTCTGCTATTTTCACTGGAGTAATGGGTGGGCTTAAAAAAAGCAGCAGATTCAATCTAGGCTCCTGGGATAAGTTTCCCCTCCTCTATTCAGCTTCAGAATGAAATATCTGATTTGGTTGGCTAGTCTTGGCTTCTTTTTATTGGCCTCCATTTCATCTTTGAAGCTCTGGCCCCAACAAGGTCCCTTATGATTCTTATCTTTATTAAATCCTCCCTGTTTAAAATGAGAAGGCAGCAGCTGCACTTCATATTCTGGGGAGTACTTTATGTTTGTGAGTTTACGAGCTTTCGGCTTTGTGGCCTCTTGGATGAGGAATGGTGCCTAACATGGGAATGGACAAGAGAAGTCAATTCATGGCAGTAAACACAAAAGAACTCCCAAGATTTACCATGACAAGATGTCAAGCAAGAATAAAATGAAATCATAATCATCATTATTTAACTAGTGTCAAAGAAAATGTTTCTGGCATTTTCCCAAGTGCAGAGGAGGTTTTTCCTCCAAAACACATTGTTATGGTTTGTTTTGTAGGTAGAATTCCAAAGCCCAGCAAAGAATACATGTATCAGCCATCAGAGTGGCCCTTTGGAAATCCTGGGGGGCTCACAGGCTAGTGGCCAAACAAACTGGGGTCTAAGAAGTAATAGAATATTACTGCTTTTTAACGGATGACCAATTAGAAAGGGTCAATAAAGTATGATGGGGAAAGCTCATATGAAGTGATGAAGAACCGAGAAAGCACAACAGGGAGGAGGGGGGCACCATGGCATGTGTGGAGGGGCAAAAAACCCTGGCTAAGTACCACAAAGAGTGAAGACGTGACGGAATGCAAGTGAACAAAAGCAATGATGCTAACTTCTTTTCAGTACTAGTCAACAAACATTTATTGAATATTGACCATGTACAAGGCAGTGAAACCAGGCCCTAAGACTACACAGCCAAAAAATGAAACAGTGTTTGCCCTCAGAGGCTTGCATTCCACAGGGGGATTGCAACATAATACCTCACCCCCTCCAAATATGTTTAGATGAGATAGCACGTGAATATGCATGCACGTCTGTATACACATGTATAAATATATAATCTATAAAATATACCGTGTGTGTGTACACGTATTCCTTTCTACCTGGCTGGGGTTAGGGGTGTGGTACCCCCTGCAAATCTAGAAAAGTCTGCAAAGTTTTTTTTTGGCTTTCTCTTGGTACCAGAGAAGAAGTCTGAATGTTTTCTTTTTCTTTGGTGGGGTGTGTTTCCAGTACCACACTGTAAAATGGTTCCTAAGAGCACTTCCATTTCATGAGTTTATAAGTTACTAAACTTTTAAAGATATCTATATTTCAAGCCTTTTGTGTCATCTGCTGGCTTTTGTAGTCTTTTCACAAATAGTCACTTTTTAGTTATTTTAACTAAAAAAATCTCATATTTGTGGTATTAAAAGATAAAATATGTTGATATTATACAATACTGTACATATGTTTTATGCACATCTGAGTTTCTAACCTTCTTCTGTGTTGTACGTTGGCCTTTCCCTGTTGTTTGCGGCTTCTGCAAAATTCCCCCCAAATCCCCACTGAACTTCTTATGCCTACTTGTGATATACTGTAACTACAACAGGGAAGCGGTGACGTGGCAGGGATACCTATGTCCACACATGGATATTATATATGCTTCTGTGTGTCCATTTGCACTTAGTTGTTTGCTTGTTATCTTTGCCCACTACAGTGTGAGTTTCTTGAGAGCAGACTGTTTTTCATCTCTGCTGTTTCCTCAGAGATTAGCACAGTGCCTGGCACATAACAGGCACTTAATACATGTTTATTGCCTAAGCAGTAAATAGATTATATACAAAATAAATATAAAGGTATTCACGGGATGTACTTTATATGGTGTTTCACTGTTTGCTAAGAAGTGATCTGTCGTACTGAGACAAAATGTAGCAATAAATTTCTAATATAAAAAACAATTTTTATTACTACAAATAAAATCACAAGATTTTAATAAATTAAGCCACAAGAGAGGATTGGGGCTTTCATGTAAACCTGTCCTTTATACCAAAGACAGGCAGGAGAAATTTCCAGGAGCTTTGAATCGAGCTCATCTTTCAGTTAACATTTAGGCGATAAAGGGAAAAAGTCAGGGAGTGGCTCAGAACCAATAGCTTTATGCCCTTATTCAACGACCTTCAACAAAAGCTGTAAATCTCCATGACTCAGTCTTGCCATATGGAAGACAAAGATCATGTCTCCCCCGACTCCCCCTGCTCCCATCTACAAGAAGTGCTGTGAGTGTAAACATTTTGAGATCAATTTTAGATACTTTTAAAAAGATTGGGCATCCAAGTATTTTATATTTTAATCTCTCTGGAATAAATGTGCCCCATTATGATTCTCCTAGCATGAGAAATGCTTAACGGTGGCTGGCACTGAAACAGAGTAATTAATATTCAATCTCACCCTGTCAAAAAGGAAGAGCCTGAATGACAGCCCACATTTAAATGGCAAGTACAATCTTCTCTCTCTGAACATTAGAACAATCTATTTGTGCTGGGCAATAGGGTTCTTCCCACCCCGCCCCCATCAATTTAAAAAGCAATCATTATTCCTGCAAAGATGGGAGTGTCAGTTTACCTTCTGATGAAGAAAACTATTGATTATGGTGAAGCTCTGAATGAATGAGGTTCTGTCTTATTTTGGCGTTACAATAAATAATGCTATCGGCGGGCCTTTTTGTACCTCAAAAGAAAGGGGTGCATGGAGTTATAGAAAGGTCTGGATTTCACAGAGCACATCTCTGAGGCCCATAAAGAGAAGGCGGGTCTTGCTATCATATTCCGACAAACCGCAGCAGAGTCTTCTACAGGAAAGTCATTTGGACATTTGCTCTGAGCTTTTGTGGAACTTTTGCTCATAAATAGACTCTACAACTTCTCTTATTTGTAGCCTACAGGTAACTAACCGTTCTGCTTGATTATCCAGCTGCCATCATTAGATTTGACCAGGCCTCAGAATACATCATAGAATTTTTTTCTGTCTCAGGAGCTCTTTGAATGCTGTTTGGGGGCAATCACTGGGATTGCTGGGTAATCTCAAATGCAGCCTTTCCCAAGTAACTCTTCGGACTCCACTCAGGTCCCAACTCACTGCTGTGTTGAAATGCCTATCTAAGATGTGGCCAGTGATGCAGTGACTAAATGGGCCACATGCTATCATCTCGTTAACACTTACCTTTCGCCTATTTTTTCTGGTGTGAATGCTTAGACCAATCTCCTTTTCATTACTTTGAAAGCCCTGTCATGTTCTGGAGCTCAAAGCAATCAATAGTGCCTTCAGCGATCCCAAATGGTTTTGCTGCCTCCAAAAACATCTTTGAGCACAAAAGTAGTCTGAGTAATGGTGAAGGAATGGTCTGGGAATCAAGGAAGACTACAAAGGTTTTCTGTAGTAAGATGACAACAATGAGCCTCCTTCAAAGTCATTTTCTCTTCCTTTTTGCTAATCAGTGATAGGATAGCCTGATTTCCTGGCCTTCTGGCTTCAGGCTTCTGTTCATCTTTCTGCCAGAGGCCATTTCCAGGTCACAGGCCTCTCCTTCCAGAGGCTATTCCCTGACAACTCTGATCTAAATCATCTCCACCTACTCCGTCCACCTTTCTGGAGAATTCCTCACTTTGCTGTCAAAGTCTTTCCCCTCTCAGACAGGGCCTCTTGCTTGTCATCTACCTCAAATTTCTTCTCCAGGCAAAGCTGTGGGTGACTGAACTAATACTGACTGATAAGCTTTGTTAAATTTCTATACAAGAAGGAAGGAGAAAGGAAGCATAGGGGGTAGAGAGAGACAGAAGTGGAAAGAGAAAAAGAATGCATAGAGAGGAAAGTTCTGTCTTTGGGCTAGTGACTTAAGGGAGAATTTGAGTTTGGCTACAAGCCAATTTCAACACCTTCTCCAACTGGTTCTGGGGAGGAACTGATTCACTCAAGTCCTTTGATCTCAGAAGTTTTGTTGGCTGCCAGGACATGACCTGCATGCAAGTATTAACTGAAAAAAGGCCTCCCTTTCTGCCAGTGATTTATTCAAGCTTTAGCTAATATATTTTCTTAAGCTTTAGGACGGTGTCATCTTCACATGAAATTGTTACATTTCAGACATACAGCTATATTATTATGAATTCCTTTTGATAGAATTAGACTATCATTAACAGGTAATGAAGTGAACATTACTGACTCTGTGAAGAATTACATCCTCCAGGATTTTAATCTAAATTAAACTTTGGTCTGACTTAAAAGAATAAATTGTCTCTGAAGCTTCCTGTTTCCTTGGTGATAATTTTATTCCTATTTTGTAATGTTAGGAGGGGAAACTTGCTTACCATTTGGGCCTTTGCGATATTACTTTCCTAAAGTACAATATACTGAAATTATACAGAACTTGAACAATTTCACATGGAAAAATGAAGTATAGTGCCCACAGTAATAGAGTACAGTGGGATAATCAGGGAAAAGGAAGTGCTAAAATGATAGAATGAGCAAAAAACGACTGTTCAAAAACATGGTGCAAAATATGGGACGAATGAACCTCCCACCTTTGGGTAGGAGCTTTTAAAGAGGTAAATATTCTTGTCATTGGACAATTCTTTGCAAGTCAGTGCCGAATTGGCAAAGCAAGGGAGAGACATGAGCTTCTTTTTGCAGGCCAAGTAAAAAAAAAAAGGATCCAGTTTCTCTCCTGCTTTATATGGCCATAAAAAGAAAGGAACGTCTATTACATAGAAACAGGATATGGTAGAACAAAGGGAACACAGATGCTAATGGAGGGCAGGCGCATAAATAGTATGGAACCTAAAAACAGTCCTAGCTTGGAAAAGAATCTAATGAATGGGTTTACTGTGAAGCTATGGTTTCAAATCCTTCAAAACACATTTCCAGGGCTACCTCCACCATGAGGCCTCTTGTGATCTCTTCCCTGGTTAGTTCTCTCCCTCTCAAGATTACTTTGTATTCTTCTGCATAAACCTTGTTTTCACTTATCTGTCTGTGTACAGGCTGTTCCTGCCTCCAGTATAATTTATGATCCTGGAGAGCAGGGACTGTTCTGTTTTTCTAACCATCATCAGGGGCCAAAACTGACTGCCATGTTTTATAGTCACTTTAAGAAATGCTTGTTGAATTGGATTTTGAATGAAAGTCATCTGTGTATTATTGAGTGAATCCAGAAGAGATACATACACATCCTAGAGGGGAGGAATGGGAGAATGCAAAAATCTGGCAGCACTGGCTTAGCTAAGGTTTAGCTTCCTTTTTCTGAGAAGGAGAGGGAAGAACAGAGGTCTGAATCCCAGAGAAAGCCTTCCTCATTCACTTGTCTCAACTTTGAGATCAACCAAAAGAGTCAGCCAAAGGAGAAGAGTGGGAGAGAGGCAGGGCTAACCTCTTGTCAAAGGCTTTCAGGAGAAATGGAATTAGAGACAAACATTTTTCCTACCATGTTTCAAAAGCTTATGATTATTAACATCTGTAAAACCTGTGACTGAAACAGGGGCATAGGAGTGTGGTATAATGAGAGAGAGACTAGAGGGGGAACCTGCTTTTAGTTCTAACCTGCTGTGTGCATCTCACCTAGTTACTTACCCTCTCTGGGCTTCATTTCCCTGAGGAGGTTAGCATTATATAGTCTCTTAAGGCCCAGCCTAAGCCTAACATTCTATTACATCTTTATAAAAGGGTTAGGAGCTCCTTTGATCTCTCCTTTCTGCTGCTCTCTGTGAAGTCTATCTTTGCTATTTTTCCTACCTTCCTCTATTACCCTCTTATAGTCACTTTTCATTTTAGCATTTCTTCCTTTATATGACATTTAACTCCTTTCTCAAAGATGTTAGGTAAACACTGGATCACTCAGCAAGCATCTACTGACAAAGACTGCATCCCTCATCTCTCAAGCCTTACAATATAAGGAGTTAAGTTAATCGACTTTGTTGTAAATAAGACTGTGTAAGCCTTGCCTACAGCCAGTTTTACCTGAAAATTGTGTGATTTCTATAATTTTGGAAGGTACATAGAATTCTGAGAGAAAGGAGATTATTATCTGAAGTGGGGTAGGAGGGAGGGAGGGAGAGAGGGAGGGAGGGAGGGAGGGAGGGAGCAAGAGAGACAGAGAGGGGGGAGAGAGACAGAGAGAGGGGGGAGGGAGGGAGACAGAGAGGGAGAGAGGGGGAGAGAGGGGGAAGAGAGAGAAAGAGAGAGAGGGAGGGAGAGAGAGAGAGGGAGGGAGGAAGAGAGAGGGAGGGAGGAAAAGAGAGAGAGAGGGGGGAAGTAGAGAGATATAAAGAGAGAGAGGGAGGGAAAGAGAGAGGGAGACAGAGATAGAGAGAAGGGGGAGAGAGAAAGGGAGGGAGAGAGAGAAAAAGAGAGAAGAAGGGAGAGAGAAAAAGAAAGAGAGAGGAAGAGAGCAATGAGAGAATGAGAGAGAGAGAGGGAGGGAGGGAGAGAGAGAAAGAGATAAAGAGAGAGGAAGAGAGTGATGAGAGGGAGGGAGGGAGGGAGAGAGAAGGAGGGAGGGAGAGAGAGAAAGAGAGAAGAGAGCAATGAGAGAGAGAGAGAGAGAGAGAGAGAGAGAGAGAGAGAGAGAGAGAGAGAGAGAGAGAGAGAGAGAGAGAGAGGCTAGATAGGAATAACAGAAACCTAATGACAGAGGGAGGGAGGGAGGGAAGAGGAAGACAGGGAGAGAGAGAACACACATGCCAGAAAGGAATGACAGAAACTTAGTGAGAGTATGAGAGAAGGAAGGAGGGGAAGGCAGGGAGAGGGGGAAGGCAGGAGAGGAGGAAGGGGAGAAAGAGAAAGGTATGGGAGTGGGAAGAGAGAGAGAGAGAGAGAGAGAGAGAGAGAGAGAGAGAGAGAGAGAGAGAGAGAGAGAGAGAGAGAGAGATTCTGAAAGAACTGATAATCTGTTTCCATTAATGAAGAAAAGGGCTTCTAGAGAGAAACAGACCACTGGCTTTTCTTTGAACCCCAAGTCATTATTCCCAGGGCACAATTATCTCTTCTGCAAAGAATCCTTACATTGTGAAGAGAGGTATATAAAAAAATAAACCTTCATGTGCTTGGCTGTCTGCCTAATTTGCCTAGGCTTGAGCATTTATGGGGACTTTGTACTCAACAGAAAAGATAAAATAATTCCTGGCAGGCAATTATCTGGCAGAGAACTTGTAGACAACAAGAAAAACATCTTCTCCTCTGTGACATGCCACAGGGCCCCACATTCCAGTATTTTCTTCTTTTCGTTGTTGAATCGCTTATAAGACATTCAGATTGGAATCCCAGACTGTGAGGCTTGGGAGAGAACTTAGAAATAAGTAAGGGTGTTCAACTGACTCATCTTAACAGAAGAGGAAACTGAGGTCCCATACAGAGTGAACCCAAAATCCTCCGACTCAAACATAGCAAGCTTTCTTTCCACTCTGCTGCACTGCTTATGGTTGTCCCATCTGTGCCAAGTAAAAGTGCACACAAGCGCCAGTCCAGGGTCTGAAGTGGCAGAAGACACATTCTTCAGACCACTCAGTCTTTAATCAGGCATGAAACCTCACTGTCAAACAGAAAAGGGCTTGGTGGGGTCTGGTCCTTTTTTTTCTTTTAAACCCTTACCTTCCATCTTGGAGTCAATACTGTGTATTGGCTCCAAGGCAGAAGAGTGGTAAGGGCTAGGCAATGGGGGTCAAGTGACTTGCCCAGGGTCACACAGCTGGGAAGTGCTTGAGGCCAGATTTGAACCTAGGACCTCCCATCTCTAGGCCTAGCTCTCAATCCTCTGAGCTACCCAGCTGCCCCAGGTCTGGTCCTTTTGATGGAATGGGCAACAATGGTGGAGATCGAATAGAAAACTAGATACTAGTAGCCCAAGCATTTATGAAATATCTCTGTTTCAGGCACCGTTCTAGGGACTGGAGTACAAAGACCAGAACAAAGCAGTCCTGGCCCTCGAGCAGCCTAGGTCCTTTTGGGTAGGAAGTGATAGGCATGGAAGGAGAGCCACGAGAACAGCATACACAATGACTATGACAATGGAAATACAGACAAGTGTAGAGGCTGCAAATCCTTGGTTTTATGCAAAGGACAACACTGCTCCCAAATTAGTAAAATTTAAAGCACAAATCCTTCTTTTCTGCTTACAAATGGCAAAAGGCCAGAGTGACAAATGGCCTGGATTATCGGCCACAATTCCTCTATTAGGTGGTTCTGCTTCATCAGTTTTGGGGGGGGAGTTGTTTGGGTGTTCATTGGAAAATATAATGATAGGAAAGCAACCCCCAACATTTTCTCTCTTGTGTGTTAAAGACAAAGACAGCATATTACTCATTGGCATAAATAAATTACAGCCTGGTATTTAATGATAAGCCTTTTCATTCTTAGCATGGTTCAGGATAACACTAAATCTCATTTTTATAAATAAATCTGAGTGAGAAGGAAAAAAAATAGAAAAACATCTTTTCAAAGTCTGCTCTGGAGTTAACCTGACAATATTTATTCAGAACACACACAAGCCTCCAGATTTATTGGACTTCTGCTGTGAAGAGAGGACGCTTAAGATGAGTGAGGGCAGCTGGTAGTGGCCTACCCACCTTCTAGAGCAAAGACATATTTCTGACCACATGCGAATGTTCCTTTTCCCCCACCCCCTGGGTCCCTGTAGCCTAGCAATGATTCCCTAGTCACTTGGCCATCCATGCTGGATTAGCACAAGAGGAAAAGAAAAGGAGAGGTGCATTCATATTCAAGTGTTCTATATCAGTGTCTCAGAAATGAAAGAAAGGGCTACACTACAGTCAGCTAGAGGAAAACACATGGAAATGGCAGCAGAGCTCGACCAGGTCCCATGGCAGAAAGCTGTGGGTTTTAGTGGACTGCAAGATTAATAGGAATCATCACAGCCACAGACAGTAGTGAAAAAGAGCACACTATTTGGGGCTGCTTTAAGAGAAGGCTGGGGCTTCTGAGAATAAGGAGGAGGCAGCCCCCAAGGGCTGGCCAAAACACATCTGGAGACGGCTGCTCAGTTCTTAGTGGCACATTGAAGGAAGGGCACTGACAAACTGCACATCGTCCAGGGTGCCTTTGACGTGAGGGCACTGGAAACATGCTGCATGATAGCCTCTGAAAGAGGAGTTAGGATCCCAAAGAATCACGACCATTTACAACACTTAATCCAAGAAGATGAACTTTCAGTCCAGAAAGTCGAGCCTTACTGGGTTCAAAAATATTAACTTCACTGACAAAACATGGAGGAGGCATGGTTAGATAGCAGTTTGGCTTGTGTGGAAAAGAGCAGGGGATTTCAGTGGGCTGTAAGCTGATTTGGACTCAAGTGGAATAGTGTAGTCCCAAGTGGCTAGGGTTCTTTTGAGTGACCTAAGGAGAAACACAGTGCGGAGGCAAAAAGTGGTGAGAGTGTCACTACCATACCCTGCTCAGACCACTCAAAGAGGACCCTGTTCAATTTGGGGAGTCCTATTTTAGAAAGTATAGCAAAAGAACTTCCAGAGAGAGGAGGGAAAAGACCAAAAAAAGGTGGTGGAAACAAGTGGGCTAGCTGACTCAGAAAAGAGAAAACAGAATGGAAATGATAGAGATGACTCTCAGTACATGGAAGGCTGGAAGGCAAAGCAAAAAAGTCCTCCCTTTTTAGAGGGCTCAAAACCCCAATCACCTCACTCTTTGTCACCAGCTGCTTTGGTTTTTGACTCCACTGTCATGTTGACGATGCCCCTATCTCTAAGTACCCTGTGACACTCTCCCACTCCCATCCCCACTGTTTTCAGCTTCCTTTCGGGTAATGTTTTCCCCCATTAGATTGGAAGGTCCTTGAGAGCAGTCACTATCTTTCTTTCTTTTTCTTATTTGTATCCCCAATGCTTGACATGCTCCCTAACACATTACAGGTATTTAATGATGTTTATTATATCCTATTACACATGCTAACAGCAATGATGCACTGGACAAAGCAGGGTGCTGTAACATTAGAATGGTAGTTTTGGAGCCATACAATCAGGGTTACAAATCTGGCTCTAGCTCTTATTAGCTGTGTGTGCCCCTGGCAAGTCACTTACCCTCTCTGAGACTCTTCATTTGGAAAACCAGAGGACCATGAAACTCCCCTTTGGCTTTAAATGTTTGATCCTGTGGCCCTATTAACTGCTCAGAGCCAAAAAACTCTCCAACCAACCACCACCATCCTCAGATCCCTCTATCTTTAAGGAAACCATCCAAGTTCCCTCCCCTCAGTTCTCACATCTACCAATCACTGTCCATCATTTTCCCTGTGCCAATGGTGGCTCTAGCTTAAGACTGCTCAGAGGTCTGTGGCTTTGCACATGTCTGTTGAAGGTCATATTCTCAAATAATAAAATCTTGATCTTTTGCTACAGCCCTTCCTAAATCCTGTTACCCTGAGTAGGGTAGAGATTGGAATAATTAAATTTTGATCTATTCTGCAGCCCTTCCTAAATCCTGTTAGGACTGAGTAGGGTGGAGATTGCAATTTCCAAGACCTGGTTCTGTCATTCCAAGTATCTCCATTATATCAATTCTAAAATCAATCATGACTCAAAGAAATTCCTGTTCTATGCTTAAGCATAGGTCAAAGCCCTTTCCATTGTTCAGCAAAAGGTTTCTGTCCTAAAGTAATCTTAAGAAGGGAGGAGGAGGAACCTCCCATGCCAATGGGGTTCACATTCCAATAGAGTTCCCACTCTCAATAGGAAATTTTTCAAGTATGAAATTTCCCAATGGTGAAATTTCCAACATTTATAAGTCTAAGAAATTTTAAGGTTTACACTGCACCCCATAAGGAGTACAAAAATCCATCAAAGAAAAGGAAAGGAAAGAAGGTGGGCCAGTCATGTTGTCAAAATCAATGAAAACAGAGGAACTTCCCATGTGTTTAGCTGAAACCAATATAATGTTCAGGGATTCAGAGAAGAGAAGACCTCAGTATTCTGGGTGAACTCATTAAAGATTTGTGGGTGAACAAGAATGATGTAAGCTGGAAGGGTATGGATGAGTGAGGATGTGTATTATCCCAAAGATTACCAAATTAAAGACATGATGGAGGCATTGAAGCTGTGGGCTCCATTGGTGTTAATACAAAGCATGCTTTTGGAAGGCAGATGCTATTTCCTTTTTGTATCCATAGTACATGTGTTAAGCACTATGCCTCACACATAGTAGAAACCCAGTGGATGCTTGCTGAAATAAAATGAATTTAAGGAATACAAAGAGGTGTAAGAAATTGTTCCTACCTCGGATAGCATATAACCTAGCTGGGCAGGGAGGGCAGTTAAAAGTCAAAATGTACAAGGTATCATGTGCTAAAAAGGAAAATGTGTTGTAAACATTAAAGGATGATATAGGAATGGGAAGCAGTAGAAAAAGCAGAGACTCTGAGTGCTACAGAGTAAGGAGACATCTAAGATTTGTGAAAGTTTCCCAGGTAGATTAATACCCTTCTATGGGAGTAATGCCTCAAAGGGATGGCAAGACTATAAGACTCCTTTGGCGGTGATCATCCTCAAAAGGGATGATAATTTTTAAATTAAGGAAAAAATGACTCCTCTTTACACAGATCACAAATATTATATCTGAAGGTTCCAAGGTTTTAGAAATTATTTGGTATTATATGAATCAAATCATATCTAAGTTTCTGGTTTGCTCATTGTAAAATCTCAAAGGCAAATGCTGAGATCCCTAAAAAGCTTTAGTCCAAAATGTCCCCCAAGTTAGGGAAACAAAACCTTCCCAAAACTTGATCCACCTCCTGTCTCTGGATCAGGTATGTTTTACTCCAGTTTTTATTGGAGTATCTATTTATAATAGAAACTTTAGGTTTTCCTCTCCAGAAAAAGACTACTTTTTTGTCATGTGATCAGCCAGCACACGGACTCTTTACATATTTAGAAACAGTTTTCTAAATCTGAAGATTTGAACAGTTTCCAAAGATTTCAGTTGAAGACAATCTTGGCAGCCAGTACCAGGCTTACAGTATGTTCAAATGCTCCCTGGCCCAGCATGAATTTAGTATTTGTGGCTTTCCTGTTATATTTCCATACTTTTTACTCCTTAGTTTTCCATCTATATATTCGCTGATTTGCTGTTCCTACTCCACTGGGTAAGCTAGTCTGTTCTTTTGTAAGTTTCCAGAGAGTTCTTGGCTGGGTGATTGGCTGAAGAAGCCAAAGCTTAGCCTCTGAGCTGCCTTCCAAAAATAAAAACTATAGTCCTTTTTCCCAAAGGTTACCTGGAAAAGGTAAGCATTCAGCAGACAATGGGTTATTTCGGCTATGATATTTCCTGTATCATCTAGCCACCCACTAGGATACTAGGGCCTATACATAGGTGGCATATTTTCTCCTGTAGCTACCACACGAACTGGAAACAAATAATTAAAAGAGATCACTGCTTTTCCTCCCCTTCATCCTCCACTTCCTTCGTCAACATTGAGAATCTATGAGTACGGCAGTGAAGGTACTCTCAAATGAGGCTGATTGTGATCCTTTAACAACTTAGTAGGCAGCCTTTAAGAGTTATTATGGCCCCAAACTCATCACCCAAGGAATAAGCAGGCTGAACCTCTCCAAGTTAACTCTAGCTGGTTATTGGTTGACTTAGCTATCCACCTTGTATCCTACACAGAACCTTTAGTGTTTGGTTAGGCCTACCAGAGCTTCAGCTCCACGTGCATATCTTTTGTCATGGCTGTCTCCATGGGTGGAATGTCCTCCGTCATCACACTTCTGCATCTTGAAACTCCTGGCTCCTGTCAATGAGCAGCCCAAAGGCTCCCTACCACTTGTGTAAGGCCTTTTCTCATGATCCCACCTTGTAGTACTCTACCTTGAAATAACTTTGTATTTTGTGTGTATATACATTAGTGTATTTTTTAATTTATGGATATGTGTTATTCCTCTTATGTTTCCCCAACTTGTGGTAGGAGCAAAATTTCCTCGGGCCTTGCCTTGTGAACTGGGTTAGTTATTCCAAGGCCGTAGCCCACACGATATTTCTGCTAGGGTAATCTTGACTTCAAAGTTATTGCAACTGCCCTTGAGATTTAACTAGTCTAGCCAGTTCTATCAAGTACTTACGATGTGCAAAGCACTGTCTAAGGTGCTGGGGACAGAATTGTAAAGAATGAAAATATTTACCCACAAAGAGTTTATATTCTAATGGGGAAGATGACAAGCATACATATGTACACAGAATAATTTAATGAGAAAAATATACATTGTCAAGTTGTGGCTGGGTCGTACCATTTCTATTTTCAAAATATCTGTCATACGTGCCCCCTTCTGTTTCCCGACACTGCTCTCACACTGGCAAAGGCCATCCTCACCATATCCCTGGACCTGGCAGGAGCCTTCTTTTTGGTCTGCATGTCTCAAATGTCTCCTTATTTCAGTCCACCCTCCAATCAGCTGCTAAGGTGATTTTCCTAAAGTACAGGGCTCATTGTGTCATAGCCACTCACAGCCCACTCCATGAACTCTAGTGACTCCCTATTTCTCTCTGGCGGATTTTAAAGCTTATCATGACCTAGACCCCTCCCACACTTTCAGTCTTCTTAGGCCCTTAAACATAGTCTCCAAGCCATAACCCAGGCCCTTGGGCTTTTGTCCTTACACAATAGAGTACTCTATCTCCCACCTCTATGCTCCCTTTGTACAAGCTGTCTACAGTGTTTGGAATGCTTACCCTGGCTTCCCAGACTTTCTTCAACGTTCAACTCAAATTCCTCTTTCTGTAAGAAGCCTTTGCTGTCCTCTCCACTGCTAGGGGCTTCTCTCTGTCATTACCTCTGGTTTGTATTGTGTATATCCTGTGCCTTCAAAGTTGTTTGCATGTCATCTCTCTTCTATGAGCTCCCAACATAAATGTGGAAAAAGTAAATTAGTATATAGAAAAGAACATGAGCTCCTTGAGAGCAGGGATTAAGGTTTTTTACCCGTTATAGTCCCAGCACTTGGGGCAGTGCAAGGAGTAGAACGTTTATTTGATAAATGATTACTGACGGATGGACAACAAACAAAAAGGGAACATGTGTGCACAAAGCAGTTTAATGCAGGCTTATTTGGGACAGAAGGCACTAGTAGGTGGGATAATAATGAAATATTTCATTCAGAATGTGGTCCCTGAGATCTATATTGAAGGAAGAGACTCAATGCGGTGAAGGTAAAGAGGGAGTGCATTGTAGATATGGAGGGTAGCCAACAAAAAGGCACCAGGATGGAAGTTAAGAGGAGCCTTGGTGAGGAGTGGAGAGGCCATTTGCCCTGGATCATACAACAAGGGGAAGGTAATTAAAGTCCAGGGAGATTAGAAAGAGAAGTAGGTCGTAAAGGGCTTTAAAGTTGAACAAGAATTTATAGTTGATCCTAGAGGTAATAGGAAGACACTGGAATTGACTAAGTTGGGAAATCACACAAGAAGTTCTGTGCTTAAGGAAAATTATGTTCATAGTACTATGAAGGGTGGATTGAAGTGAGGACAGATTTGAGACAGGGAGATAATTGGGGGAGGGGGGCTGCTACAATAATCTACATTAGACGTGATAAGAGCCTGAACTAAAGTGGCAGCTGACTGAGTGGAAAGAAGGAATCAGATGGGAAAGGTAATGCAAAAATAAGAATGACAAGGTTTGACAACTGATTGGATGTGTACCACAAAGAGTAAGAACTCGAAGATAATGCTGGGATCATGAACCTGGGAGACTGAAGAGATTGCTGTGTGCCTTTGACAGAAATAGGGAAGTATAGAAAAGGTGAGTTTTAATGGAAAGATAATGAAGGAAAGTTTTGGACCTGTTAAGTTTCAGAAATCTCTAGAAAAGTCAGTTTGAAATGTCTAACAGCCAATGTATGAATAAAGCTCAGTGGAGGGCTGGGAACGAATATATTGATTTATCATCAATTCCATAGAGATGATAGGAAAATGATATGGGGGCTGATGAAGTTACAAAGAAAGGACAGATGGAGAAGAAATATTAGGATAGGACAGAACCTTAGAGGAACTTCCTGGGGATTGAAAAGAAAAAAGTGAGGACATGAGGAGTCACCTGGATCCTTTCTCAGGCTTCTGACCACCAAGAGAAACACTAGCACAAAGTAACTGTACTCAGCTGAATCCATGCTGTGTCCTTGCTGAATATCCTTACTTGGTTGTGGCAAAGTAAATGTCCTTTTGCTCATTTTCAAATATTCCACAAGTGCCTTGTTTCATTTGGACCTCTAACATCAAGTACCAGAACAACTTGAGCCAAGCTTGGTTCATAATATTCCAGTAAAATGAAAGTTTATTGAGAGCAGGGACTGTAGCCACCATCATGGGGCATGTGTCTTAAGTTTCTTTTTCTAAGAAATTAGCTCCATCTCCTATCTCCTACCAGCTCTTCTTAAAACTCCATTTAACTTACAAAATGTGCTAATCATTTATGAGAGTCCTACTGTGCATAAGACTGTGCAGTAAGTGCTGGGAAGATAATGAAAACAAAGAAAACCAATGCTTTCCTCAGGGTCATCAATTTTAAACTCTGTACAGAAGGTGGCACTGGAATTGACCCTTTAGGGAAGTGAAGGCTACTAAGAGGCACCAATGGGGAAGGAGGCATGGAAGAATTCTTGAGCAAAGATTGGGAGACTGGAGATGGGATGCTAGAGAGAAGATGTCATCTCACAGTGCATGAGGGAAAGAAATATTTTTAAATGTCTCTTCCAAGAATAATCTCCACAGAACCATCCTTGGGAAGAGATCACCACAAAAGGGATGGAGACAGGGGGAAAGAGGTTAGACCTGTGATTTAACTTGTGTAGAGAAGTTCCAGATGAGGAAACTCTTTCCATCAAAGCAAGTCAGCACATTCTTTGCAAATTAGAGTTGTAGAAAGTTGCTTAGACCTTAGAGAAGTTAGGTTCACAGAACCTGTGTGGTACAGAGATGGGACCTGAATTCAAATCTTTCTGATTCCAAGGCCAGCTCTTCACCCTCTGTACCACATAGCCTTTGTGAAGCCACACGAAACAGTGTCAAAAGTCTCAGTCAGGGTCCTGGGGCTAAGTGGTACTTTTCTATTATGCTTCCCCATGAAATGGTGCAAAAACCCTCATGGAGAACACTTCTTCTGCCTGTCTACTGAGAGAAGTATAAAGCCTTCCCCAAACAAGAGGGTTGTTGTAGGCTCAATACCTAGCTCATTGCCTGTTGGTTCAGTCTCCACAGTGCTACTGATAAAGTTGATTGATGTGATCATCCTTGTAACAGACCTTGCCAGTCTGGCTACGTATTCTTTCTTCCACGGTACCTTCCTGTACAGCCCAATTCAACCTTGAGCACAGATGTGCTTAGTCTGCTGGTTCCTGAGCCAAGGTCAGTATTCTAATCGTCATGCTTTCTTCTCTAGGTAGCAGCCTATTGGAGGGCGAGAGGGTACACTGATTCACACAGATAGTTTCAATTCCAAGAAACTCAGTGGAACACATTATTTGCTAATTCTCAAATGACAATTCCTATCTGAGGTGACCTCTGTCTTCTTTGAAGTAATTCAAGGATCTAAGTTAGATCTGACCACGGAAAATCACTAGCTCTTTAGCCTTGTTTTCCAAATCTATGAAGTGATGGAGGTTGATCTACATTCAAGTCTGGCCCACCACTAAAAGTCTGTGAGTCTGTCTTTTAGGAGCCTGGGCCTCCCCATAGTATCAATGGGATTTGATGTGTTTCTAGGTTTCCTGGCTTGGTATATCTTCCAGGAAAATACTACTACCATTTGGGGAACCTGCTTACTGGCATGGGGGACATCTTTACTATTATTGGGACCCCTTCATCTCACTGGTTTCCCTGAAAAAAGCCATGTGGCCACACAGGTCTTTTTGTGCTTAAGTGGATTCAGATCTTTCTGGGTTTCCTATTTTTTCTTGTTTTAATAAAAATCAAGTCTTATAAATGGAGGCTTAACCACGTTCAGGATAACCAAAGGTAATGAGGCAAGCTTTAAGTCTTACCATCCCAACTACGCTATATTACTTTAGTAAGGAAATGCTAATATTCATGATTTCCTGCACTGGGTAGCAATGTCATCTGTTAGGGTCTGGGTGAGAGATTTGGACATTTGGGTCTGGGTGGAACTCAAGTAATAATTATTATTAATTTTAAAACTCTTACCCTCTGTCTTAGAATCAATATTGATGCTAAGGCAGAAAAACAGTAAGGGCTAGGTAATAGGGATTAAGTGACTTGCCCAGGATCACACAAGGAAATGTCTGGGAACAGATTTGAACTCAAGACCTCCTCTTTCCAGGATGGGCTCTCTATCCACTGAGTCACTTAACTTGCTCTTCAAGCTACATTATAAAAAATAAAGACAGATAGCAAGACAACTGGGGAGGTTACTTTGTAATCCGATAGATTTAGGGGAAAGGACGTTATCTAAAACCACCCACATTCACTGAGTTACCTACCAGAAGGAGGTTGGTTAGTGATAAGACTGAATGAAGGGGACACCGGTGTTGTTGTTAGCAGGATAAAGGCAAAAAGAACACATTTCAAAGATAATGTTTGCAAACTGATATTCTGAGAGCCCCAGGAATGAGGCCAGTTTATGTTGAAAGAGTGAATGAAATGTGAGTGGAAGGTGCGGTGGCATACCGGAGGATCACATAATTTTAGTTTTAGCAAGGACCTCATGACCATCCAATCCAACCAGTATCTGAATAGAAGTTCCTCTATAATATACCTGGCAGGCAGCCACCCTGGTTTTTTTCTTTTCTTATGTATTCAAGCAGCACAGTGCAGTCTGGGAAAGCTCTTAACAAGGTGACATTTTTTTCTGATATAGAGGCTAAATGTCCCTTTTTGTGGCTTTTACTCATTGCCCCTAATTCTCCCTTTTGGGACCAAATAGTGCAAACCTCCTCCTCCTTCCTTTTTCAAACTCCTTTCCCATAGGATGGCATTTCTAATACTCGCAGACAGCTGTTGTGTTCTTGTCTCCAAGCTAAACATTCCCAGTTGCTTCAACAATCCTCATGTGTCATGAGCTCAAAGCCTTTCCATGGAGCATCCAGGCTTCCTTCACTGCAGACTTACCAACTCCTTCCTAATTTGTGCAGGCAATGCAGGAACTACTACAGGAATACCTCACAAGTGACACGAGAAGTACAGCAGGGCCACAGGCACTAGACTTTGTGTGACAAAGACAAGAACCATTTCTTTACTTCTTCAGAGCAGCCACTTGCCAATAAACAGCCTAAAGTATTGAATGATCGATTTATCAGTGTCCCACATGTTTATATGTTCATAAATTATGAATGGTCATAATTTGGATAAAGATAACGCCAAGAAGGGCTCATTTGTTTTGCTAATGGACTTTGTTTCTAAGTACTAATGGGGTTGGTTCAGCATAATGCCATCAATGGCTATGTGACCTCATCAATGTGGATACCCTCTGGACCCCATCTATGACTGGACAGTCTCTTATCCATTTCCTGTGATAAGTCTACCAGCCGGGATTCTACCCAACGTGCTGGAGGCCTTCCTCAATTTCTCTCGACAGTGCATGGGTAATAATAAATAATATCCTGACAAGTAATGCATATTATTTTTCATTGCATATTTCATTGGTGATGGGCTTTGCACTATTTCCCCAGTGTAGCATCTCATTTATGATACTTTTTAGCCTGTTCGTGTGCATGGTGCCCCTCTCCACTGTCCTTTGGGTATCCCTTAGTTTAAATCCATTGGAGTGTTCCAAGATTCAAAGGGATGCCCCATCAGAACAATATTGCTTCTTGTTAATAATAAGCTTAATAAAAATGTGAAAGGCGATAAAATACAACACCCATTCCTATTAAAAACACTAGAAAGCATAGGAATAGAAGGGTCATTCCTAAAAATAATAAACAGTATATATCTAAAACCATCAACTAATATCATCTGCAATGGGGATAAACTAGATGAATTCCCAATAAGATCAGGAGTGAAACAAGGATGCCCATTATCACCTCTACTATTTGACACTGTACTAGAAACACTAGCAGTAGCAATTAGAGAAGAAAAAGAAATTGAAGGCATCAAAATAGGCAAGGAGGAGACCAAGTTATCACTCTTTGCGGATGACATGATGGTCTACTTAAAGAATCCTAGAGATTCAACCAAAAAGCTAATCGAAATAATCAACAACTTTAGCAAAGTTGCAGGATACAAAATAAACCCACATAAGTCATCAGCATTTCTATATATTTCCAACACAGCTCAGCAGCAAGAACTAGAAAGAGAAATTCCATTTAAAGTCGCACAAGACAATATAAAATACTTAGGAATCTATCTCCCGAGACAAACACAGGAACTTTATGAACACAATTACAAAACACTCTCCACACAACTAAAACTAGACTTGAACAATTGGAAAAATATTAACTGCTCATGGGTAGGACGAGCCAATATAATAAAAATGACCATCCTACCCAAACTCATCTATCTATTTAGTGCCATACCCATTGGACTTCCAAAATTTTTTTTTACTGATTTAGAAAAAACTATAACAAAGTTCATTTGGAAGAACAAAGGATAAACGATATCCAGGGAAACAATGAAAAAAATACAAAGGAAGGGGGCCTTGCAGTCCCAGATCTCAGACTATATTATAAAGCAGTGGTCATCAAAACAATTTGGTACTGGCTAAGAGACAGAAAGGAGGATCAGTGGAATAGACTCGGGGTAAGGTACCTCAGCAGGACAGTATACGACAAACCCAGAGAACCCACCTTTTGGGATAAAAATACACTATTTCATAAAAACCGCTGGGAAAATTGGAGGACAGTGTGGGGAAGATTAGGCTTAGATCAACACCTCACACCCTACACCAAGATAAATTCAAAATGGGTGATTGACTTGAACATAAAGAAGGAAACTATAAGAAAATTAGGTGAACACAGAATAGTATACATGTCAGACCTTTGGGAAGGGAAAGATTTTAAAACCAAGGAAGACTTAGAAAGTCACAAAATGCAAAATAAATAATTTGGAATACATCAAATTAAAAAGTTTTTGTACAAACAAAACCAATGTAACTAAAATCAGAGGGAAAGCAACAAATTGGGAAGCAATCTTCATAAAAACCTCTGACAAAGGTTTAATTACTCAAATTTACAAAGAACTAAATCAATTGTACAAAAAATCAAGCCATTCTCCAATTGATAAATGGGCAAGGGACATGAACAGGCTGTTCTCAGCCAAAGAAATCAAAACTGTTAATAAGCACATGAAAAAGTGCTCTAAATCTCTTATAATCATAGAGATGCAAATCAAAACAACTCTGAGGTATCACCTCACACCTAGCAGATTGGCTAACATGACAGCTATGGAAAGTAATGAATGCTGGAGGGGATGTGGCAAAGTGGAAACACTAATTCAGTGCTGGTGGAGTTGTGAACTGATCCAACCATTCTGGAGGGCAATTTGGAACTATGCCCAAAGGGCGATAAAATACTGTCTGCCCTTTGATCCAGCCATAATACTGCTGGGTTTGTACCCCAAAGAGATAATAAGGAAAAACACTTGTATAAGAACATTCATAGCTGCGCTCTTTGTGGTAACCGAAAATTGGAAAATGAGGGGATGCCCTTCAATTGGGGAATGGCTGAACAAATTGTGGTATCTGTTGGTGATGGAATACTATTGTGCTCAAAGGAATAATACATTGGAGGAGTTCCATGGAGACTGGAACAACCTCCAGGAAGTGATGCAGAGCAAGAGGAGCAGAACCAGGAAAACATTGTACACAGAGAATGATACACTGTGGTACAATCGAACGTAATGGACTCCTCCACTAGTGTCAATGCAATGTCTCTGAACAATCTGCAGGGATCTAAAAAACACTATCCACAAGCAGAGGATAAACTGTGAGAGTAAAAACACCGATGAAAAGCAACTGCTTGACTACAGGGGTGGAGGGGATATGACTGAGGAGAGACTCTAAATGAACAGTCTAGAGCAAATACCAACAACATGGAAATGGGTTCGAGTCAAGAACACATGTGATACCCAGTGGAATCATGTGTCGGCTATGGGAGAGGTGGTGGGAGGGGGGGAGGGGAGGAAAAGAAAATGATCTTTGTTTCCAATGAATAATGTTTGGAAATGACCAAATAAAATAATGTTTAAAAAAATGTGAAAGGCATTGAAGTAAAATGGATAGAGAGCTGGCCTGGATTTAAGACTCATTTCTGACCCAAACTGTGTTACCCTAGGCCAGTCACTCAACCATTCAAGGGATTCCTTAAAACTATAAAATGCAGAGCCAGTCTGGATGGGGAGAGGGAAGGCTTTCACCGGGAGGTGCCTGCACTGACCATATTGGGAGTTTCAGACAAAAGACTAATAATAATAATTCTTTCAGCAAGCATTCATTATGTTGCCTGCTATATGCCAAGCACTGTGTTCAGGGCTGGAGAATAGCCAGAGGAATCTATGGCCCCAGTCTCCCAGACCTCACTCCTGGTACGCACTGCTGGTATGCTTAAGGCTTAACTGTACCCAGTTCTAGACAGAACCAGCTATTTAGATTCTTCCACAAGCTCACTAAAATGCCAGTTACACTGGCACCTTCCTCATCCTCAGGGATTCCATATCCCACGTCCTGTAGTCTAGTTTGAATGGGCCTTCCTACTTAGTCTTCAGAGAACAATCTTTGCCACTGGGCCATGTTCCTTGAGTCCCCTGCACCACTGACAATGTAGCAGCTGTCATGGCATGCCCTGCCACTAAAAACATGACGTGAACCCCAGCCCCCAGCCTAGTCCTAGGGACAGAGGGGCTGACAAAGGCTGCATGTTACTCTGTCCAAGTTGCTCTCTCTCATACTGTTTCTCTGAACCAACGGGTACACAGACAAGGACATGCACAACACGGACGAAGCAAAGCCAAGGACACATGGGAGTGGCAAGCACCAGAATCCAGTCCAGTTAGGAAAAGGCTCTCCTAGAAGCCAGGCTTTAGCTGAGCCCTGCTGCACAGCGGGGACGATGACGATGTTAGTTACTGAAACCCAGCGAGTTTCCATGGTGAATGCTCTGAAGGTACTGACGCACATGAACGCTTTTCTCTTTCTCCGTTGCCTTGGCTAACGGGGGGTAGCACGCACCCACACGTGGCTCACATACAATGCAATGTGCACAGAACTGAACAGATAATCCTTGGGGAGGAAAGCACTCCTATTTAAAAGTAATAGGGGATGCTGCTCAAAGCAGACCTTGGGCCTTTGGACAAGGGACGGGATTCATACCCTGCCACGTGAGAGGCCCAGATGTCTAGCACAGTGCTTTAATCAACAACACTGTCACTCAAAGACTTGCTCCAAAGCAGAGCTGCTGGCTAGAAATGTGCAAATAAAGGAGGGGAATTAAGTGAGGAGCCATAACAGCTCAGAAAGCAGGAAAGAATATGAAACTCCAGAACGTATATTCTGTACTGCTAAAAGATAAGAGAGGGGGACACTGAAGCAAAGCTCTGGGAAAAGCTCTTTTTCAGCTTTCAAATTCAAGAGCCACCCAACTGGTAGCTGCAGAGGTGTTACTGTGTAATTCAGGGCTCTCTCTTCTCTGGAGACAGGAGTACACCTATACCTAGGGATGCCTGGGGGCCTCTCCCAAATGCTGGCCCAGCCAACCCTTAGCAGAATTTTAGGGAAGCAGCAAGGAGCACATACCTCATTATTGAAGAGGTAGGAGGGGACAGTGGCAAGAGCACCGGCTTCTGAGTTCAAGTCCAATATCTGATGTTCATTTCCTGTGAGACCTGGGAAAAGTCATCTAACCTCCCTGAGTCTCAGTTTTTTTCATTATCAAATGAGGGCAGTGTGCTAGATGAACTCTAAGATCCCCTCCAGCTCTAGGTCTCTGAAAATAAATGAGTATGTAAGAAAAGAAAGAGGAAAGAGACAAAAAGGGGGAAAGCATGGTATAGAAGATGGTGTGCTAGGCCTTGAGTCAAGAAGACTAGGGTTCAATTCCTGCCCTCTAGTGCCTAGGTATGTGGCCTTGGGTAAGTCACTTAACTTTTTAATGTCCTAGGGAACAGCTTAAGATGATATCAGCAAACTACAATTGTGCATCAGTGGTGTCATCTTTCTTACCAGGAATTCTAGAAAATAATGAAATAAAAGGGCAAACTTCTATCTCCCCCATAATAATACCTTATATTTAGATCGATTCTTTTTAGAGTGTGCAAACCATGTTACAGATAATACATGAGTTATCAAGCTTTTGGGCTGGTGACTGTCAGTATCATTCTCCCCATTTTATGGAGGAGAAAACTGAGGTTTAGAGTTTGGTGACTTGCTGATGGTCAAACAATAAATATCAAAGGAACCTGAATCAATGTCTTCACGACTCCAAAGTGCAGCAAGCTTTCCAGAAGGCTTTCACCTCTACATTCTGGAGAGTCACTTAGTAACACCCTCTCAGAGGCAAAGGGGACAGACACCCAGAGGGATGAAAAGAGTCTTTAGTGGATTCGTGGTTTTGGCCATGTGACTGCTCCTTCTTCAGTGTGGATCACAACCTCTCCTTCCTTTCCTTACCATTTGAGTCCATATGTTGGTAAATATTAATTTGCCAAATTAAAAACATCCATCATCCTTAGGGAAAAGTCCATTGGGATACAGGGCTATGGAAGTGTGTGCAGACAGAGGCACCATATTTTCAATGTCATTTTATAGTCATTAGTTCTTTTTAAATAATCACTGGCATGCTTTATTTAAAAGAAAAAACCTCTTCAGAGTGAACCTGGTCATCCCTGCGAGAGCAGGCCATGCCAGCTCCATTAGAAGTCGTGCTGGCTTTCATCAATCTGCTCATCTTCAAAGATGAATTTCCTTGGGAGAGATTGAAATTTCCCACCAAAGACTCCCCAAAAGGGCTAGCAAAGCAACTACACTTAGCAGAAGCAAACAAGGCCTTTGCCTGCCTGCCTGCCACTATAATGCCCCTCTAGGGAAAACTGCCCAGAGGATGTTTCAAAAAGGAAGGGGATCCCGAAGTATCTTTAAGCCAAGATTATTCTGTTTTGTCCCCTTTTTTGGATCTGAGTGATTTATATGCTTCAAAAATCCCCAAGTTAGTGGGTGCTCGCTTACCTGACACAAATGCAATCCCTCCCCAACCTAGACATTTTTTCTCTGCAAACAGATCTGGTTATTTATAACAGGTGCAGTGTGGCCCACCTTCTTTCTGCTGGGGAGCCTCTCTGAACTTGGAGACCATGGTCATCTGGTCCATCACTAGTGTCCTACTGGAAGGCTTTCTGAAGCCTGGGTAGGGCATGTCTATGCCACAATGTGAGGCATCTGAGAAGGACACTTCATAGAATTTATCTGGAAAGCATTCTCAACTTCCCTTGGCACTTGCAGACAGTTAAGCTTCTGCAGATAAAGACCCAAATTCTAACCTTGCCTCAGACACCTATTACTAAGGGATCCTGAACAAGTTGCCTTCTCAGCCTCAGTTTTCTCATCAGGAAAATGGCAATAATGATAACATCTACCTCACAAGGACTTTAAAGAGAAGAAATTCCTTTTTAGGCCTTCAGTAACTGTGGCTGTAGAACCTGGTGAAACAGTGATCAGGCTGCATCTCCAGAGAGGTTAGGTTGGTTTCCAGGATGAAGGCTCTGGACTCTGGGCTAGAGCACGGCTATTCCCAAGGCTTTTGGGTTCAGTGTCTAAGGCTGTCTCCATCAGGGTCTGATGAGAGATACAGGTCAAGGTGGTGGCAATGTTGATTTGACTTACCTGGCCCATGTTGTCAATTGGGCACTTCACTTCACAATCACTTCAATTAACATAGCTCACCTGCATAGTAAGTCATGGTGGGTGGAGATAGTTGGCCCTTTCTCCATAGGAGTTGCCTCCCTAGATGATGGCTATGATGGCTAGGCTAGAAACAGGACTATTAATCTGGGAGGTGCTACCATTTCTAGGGCTCCTAGGTCCCTAGGCTCCCTAGGGCGGGGAAGCAGTTGGTCTGCAGTTGTTGCTGGGGAGGATGAAGGTGTACTTTGTCTCCACAACAATTTTTCTTCAGTGATAACTTTGGATATGTGGCTAGAAACTGGTCTCGTAGTATGGGGAACACTGCTATTCTCAAGACTCTTGAATTTGGGATCTTGGATTATCTCAATCAGAATCCAAGCACAACTGGTGGGAGCAGTGGTGGTGGTTAGTGATTGTGGTTCAATTTGTCTGGCACACATTGTCTCTTTGTTCCTCTACCAGGTAACCTATTGTTTCAGCTAGTAAAGTTTGTGTGCCTTGATGGGTGCAATGGCTAGTGGCACAGTAGATATGATATAGGACCTGGAGTCAAGAAGACTTGGGCTCAAATCTAACCTCATATACATCCTAGTTGTGTGACCCTGGACAAATCATGTCACCTCTGCTTGCCTCAGTTTTAATAAATGTAAAATGGTAACCATAACATCCATCTCACAGGATTGTTGTGAAAATCAAATGAGAAAATAATTGTACAGCACTTAGAACAGTCATTGTATAAATGCTTATTCCCTTCCCTTTCCTCCTCATATAATTGGCAATTGGTGGGGATAGCTGGCTCTTACTCCACTAGATTTATCTTCTCAGATGACAGCCACGAGAGCTGGGCTTGAAGTAGAAACAGTGGTCTGGGGTGCTGTTACTCCCAAGGCTCCTATGCCCATTTATCTGTAGGATACAGTGAATACTTTGCAAACTAAGTGAATGGATTTATTATTCAATAAATTCATTAAAATATTATTATGCCCTTACAATGGGTGAAATACTGCTAATACACACATAAATAAAGAAGAGGATCCCTACCCACAAAGAACAAAATATTCTGAAAGGGGCAAATGACATATGAAGGAGTTATATTTGTACTGGCAATGAGCTAATTGTTTCCTCTGAGTAATTATTTAAAGGTAGTACCATCCACTGGTAGAGGCTCAAGAAGATCTATGAAATGCTTTGAAAATGGAGTATCCTTTCTTTGAGAGACCCATCCAACAGGTTGGAAGGTGTTCCCGAGTGCTATACCCATCCATCTATATGAATCTATATTTATTTGTTATAGATAACATATCTATTTTTAGATAGTTCTATCTATATCTATCGATCTCTCTACCTGTCTATCTAATCTATCTATATACAATGCTACAGAATCACAGAACTCAGAACCATATGAATAAAAGGCATATTAGATGTTACTGAAATCCAAAAGAAGATCAGAACCCCCTCTGGAGCCCCATGGGTTTAATTATGATCTCTATCCAGATGGATATTCAGTCCTGGGTTCTCTTCTTAGCTCCAGTTCTGTTTCATCATCCATCCATTGGACATTTTACACTGGATGTCCTGGAAGCATCTGAAAGTTACCATGTCAGAAACAGAACTCATTATCTTTCCCATAAAACCACCCCCTTTTTCAATTGTCTTTATTTCTGTTAAGGGTACCAATTTCAATTAAGTCACTCGGGCTAGAACCCTAGAAGTATCTTAACTCCGTGCTCTTGTTCATACCACATGATCATTTGCTAAATCTTCTAATTTCTTCTTCCACAACATCACTTGTCTATGTACTTATAGTTTCCCGCATAACTAGAGACCTCATCCTCTCTTACCCAGATTATTTAAACAGGCTTCTAATCAAAATCCCCATCGCAAGTCTCTCCTCACTTGAATGTACCTATCATAAAATCTCCAAAGTGCATGTCTTATCACTCTCCCTCACTCAATAAACCCCTCTGGCTCACTATTATCTCCAAGATTAAATATAAACTCTTCCACATCACACTGACCATCTGGTATCACCCAACATACTTGTCCAGTCTTACACCTCATTGCTTTCTTCCACAGATTCTGTGTTCTAGCCAAAGCAGACTTCTGGCTTCTCTTACTCTATACAATTGCACTGACCATATTCCATTTGTGGAATACACACCTCCTAGGAATCCCTAGTTTTGTTGTAGAGTCCAATGAGGCATCACCTGCATGGCCCTCCTTTTTAGAAGTGCCTTGCCCTACCTATTTCCCTTCTGAAATGTGTTTAAAGCACATTCAGATAGAAGCAAGTTGTCTTAACAGATGGAACAAAAGTTTCTTCAGTGCAGGGGTTGTTTCTCTTTAGGCTTTGGCTGTGTTTCTCTTGCATATAATAGCGTGGGGCACCTGATGGGTGTCTGTTGATGGATTGGCATGTGGTCATCGGCCCTTTGTTTGAAGATCTTCAGCAAAGGAGTAACCTGATATCCAGGCTCCTTGTGGACAGCTTTAATCATTAGGAATGCATTTTTTTCCTTGTATTTTTGTAGTGACTAATGCAAGTCAGCCAAGTCAGCTCTATGTTTTGACAGAAAGAAATACAGAGATGGTGAATTAATAACTAAGACCTTTTCCCAATTTTCCTCCGGGCATATAGGCTTAATGACTTAAAAATAGATGCAGAAGAGGAAAAATGGAATTTATTTTTCTCTGACACTAACTCATTAATGAGATGTTTTTGATAACTAAAGGAAATAAAGTTGCACCAGGTAAAACTCTAATATTCCCCGTCCTGCATAGGGTAAACATTTAACAAGGTCCCAATTTGGTGGTTTGGTCAGCAGCAGTTTCTCTGGACACCCTTGACATCTGTTTTTGCTAATGTGATTTCCTTCCTTCTTATGGCAAACAGGAGTACCACCACAAGGGGAATGCACTATCATTATTTTTCAAATGCTGCTGCTCTTGGGCTGATGAGTTAGGCAGCTGTCCAGGGCCAGGAAATCGCACAACTCTAACTTATGGACACTGAGGGCCAACTTTAAAAGGTCTCTTCCCATTGGGATAGGCCTCTGAACTCATGGATAAGGGTCTTCTTTTCAACTAACGCAGATCCTACCTCAGCCAGGGCTGACCATCTTCTGCACCTCTCAACTATGTCCTTTTGTAAATTTTCAACAGTAGTTCCATCTAGCAAGGACATCAGAGTGCACATCATCAGTCTTTAAGGGAGGAGATTTCTCAGGGCATCAGTTCAAGGCTGGGTACCCAACATGCCATCAGTAAGAAAATGCAACAGTTTCAAGTCTTTTCCCTAACCTATTGAAGATATGGATGACTTAGTATTTCAAATTTTACCATTTTTATATCATTTTTAAATAGAATGCCCCCAGGTGAGCCTTCCTTTGTAGACTCAGTCAATAAGCATTTATTAAGCTTAAACGACATGCCAGGAACTGTACTAGTTCCTGGGAGACAAAGAGACCAAAAAGTCCTTACTCAGAAGATGCCTTCAATCTAATATAGGGATAAAATAAGGACTTATATGAGAAGCAGACACAAGGCAATCTTGGAAGGGAAGGCACTGGCAGCAAGAGGGACATAGAAAGGCCTCTTGAAGAAGTTGGGGCATTAGCTGAAAACTGAAGGAAACCATGGACTCTGAAAAGTAAAGGTAAGGAAAGGTGGAACAGAGGGGGTGATCAAGTTCTTTGTCAGCAACAGCATGCAGACCACTATGTCTACATCTCACAGCAGAGGAGTCAAACACATGGCACAAAACACCAGATAAACTGCCTAAAACTCAAGATAGCATTACTTTGAGAACTAAGGCAATATACAGCTCCCTGGTCCTTAAGTATGGATTAGGAGTCCTCATTTCTTTTTGAGTTTGACACTACTGTCTTGGAGTATATTGTATGGAGGCCACTGCTGTATACAATAAGGCTAGATGAGTAGGAAGGGGCCACCATTTATTCATTCATTCTGGCCCATTTTGTTTGCCAATTTATTTTTTTGCTTCCACAAAAAGAGCAGCTAAGTTTTACTCCCAAATAGTCGTCTAGCTTCTTGTCCAAGTGAGTCTATTTCTTATCCTTTAACTTAAAGCTAGATGATGGACTGGGAGTCAAGAAGACCTGGGTTCAAATTTTGTCTCAGGTGTTTTTAGCTGTGTGAGACCCTTGGGTCTATTACATAATACCAATAGCTAACATTTATAGAGCACTTACTATATATGCCAGGCCTTGTGTGTAAAACACTTCCCAATTATTATCTTATTTTATCTTCACAACAATCCTGAGAGGTAGATGCTGCTATCGTGGCCCTTTTGCAGATGAGGAAAATGAAGTAGATGGAGGTTCAGTGACTTGCTGAGGTTCTCACAGCAAGTAAGCATCTGAGGCAGAATTTGGACTCGGCTCTTCCTGACTCCAGGCCCAGTGCTCTCTCCACTGGGCCACCAGCTTCCTCCATGCTTGAGCATGATCCCTCTGAGCATTGGTAACTCTCTCTGGCTTATTTCCCACTTGTTATGTGTTTCAGAGAACTCTTAGGCCAACAGAACCACAGATCTTCATACAAAATTATGTACGCCAGCTTCAAATACATTGAAGGCACACTAATTGTGATTCAAATAACACGGAATCTGTAGAGATTCCACACAAGTTTACAAAGTGGCAAAAATAGGGACACAAGTAGTTTTGAACAGAGGCTGGTCCAAGGATCTGCCAGGAGGCTATTTCATTTCTGTGCTTAACAAAACTGCCTTAATCCCTGTGTCACTTCCTTTTAAACATCAAAAACAGATGTGAAGATCTCAGAGGTCACGAAAATAGGACAAGCCTTTGCCTGGACCTGAATATTCCTTACAATTCCTCCCATCCCCCTCTCTGCTCTTTCACTGGCTTGTTAGGGACACAGATTAGTTAACTTGGAAGCAACACTGCATGCTGTGGAAGAGAGACATTGGCACGCTGTATAATCAGAACCTTCAAAGAGATGCTTACCAAGCAAAGTGCTCATATTGCCTTGCTGGCTTTCATATACCATATAAGTGAAAGAAGAAGCAGTTTTCATACAGAAGAGAGTCATTAAAATGTAAACTTGGACAGGCTATATTAATTTTAAAAGGCAGACAATTTTTCTTTCATGAGAAATTTACTGCTATATCCTAAAGCTTATTGATCAAAAGATTTAAGTCGACGTTTTAGCCTGGGTGTCTATCATAAACAGCCTCGCAAACTCTGGAAAACCAAAACCTCTTGTTGAATCACATGAGCATCCATGTCCACACACACAAAGGAATCAATTCTCATTCCCCCAGAATGCTTGGGGAATAAGACAGTCTGGTTAATGGATACTTTTGTTTAATGGAAGGTCACCATTTCTTCCATACGCAGATGGAGAATTTCTTAAAGACTCAGAACACAAAGCTCACTCAGGTGTAGCATCAAATGGTAACACTTGGACATTATCTGATAAATCAAAATACATATGATGATCCATTAGCCCCTCAGGGTCTCATGGTACATGGTATCATTACATAGAGAAATGGGACTATTTGAAGCTCATGTAAATGGGCATACACTGCACAGGTCAGCGACAAGAAAAGTTTGGATATTTTCACTTATTTTCCTTTCTATTCCTTAGGAGTTTGAAAATTGATAAGGAGACCGAATTTATATCTAGATCTTTGTACAAAATGGGAAAATGAGACCAGAGTGGGAAAAGAGACTTATAAGACCACAAAAGTGCTAAGTATCTGGCGGGAATGTGAACTCATGTCCATTGTTTTATATTTCCTTTTCTTCTATATTCTTCAATGCCACTTTTCTTCACTGAGTCTGATGCTTGCAGTACTCCCACTATTTTTATTGATTGGCTCCTGTCTGCCCTCCACCTCAAAGTTCTTAATATAATGGAGACAATCAAGGAGTAACTGGATAAATACTCATGCCACTTTACTCATCTTCTCAAATTTTTCCCACAATCCTCTTTTCAAGCTTCTCATTTCCTCCATTGCCTTTCCCCAGCCCCATTCACTTGGATACACTTAAGTCTTTTCTCTCTTTGGGATCCCTGCCCCCCAGCCCCACCGTTCGAATCTCTTTCCCTTCCAATGCCTCTTCATCTCTATTTTTCTTCCATGAGTAATGAACAGTGACGGACTTCTCTAGCTTTCCTTTCTTTCTGCCCTGCCTCAGATTTCAGTCACCTGAAACAGGCCTTGTCATTGGCTGACTTTTCTCTCCATTTCATGCTTCTCCACCTCCCTCTTTCCTGTGATATGGCTCAGGCTCTCCCCTTGACTCCACATACCATGAAGCACACTTCTCGACTTCGCAGCAGTCTTCTTCCTGCATTGCCAAGGCCATAATTCCAATTCAATTACATGAACAAATCATTAAGCTCCTCGGATGAACTGGGCACTGGAGATACAGGGACACAAACAAACACTGACTTTGAAGGAAACTATATAGCAAGGGTTATAAGTATGCAGCTATTTCATTTACAAGATAGTTAGATGAATAAGAGAGCAGTACATTTTGGGGTGGGGAGAGATCAGGAAGACTGGTTTCTCATACTAAGTGGCACCTGAACTGAAGCTTAAAAGAAGCTAGTGATTGTCAGAGACAGAGGTGAGAAGACAGGGCATGGAGTACAGTCTGAGCAAAGACACAGAGACAAAGGATGGAGAGCCAAGTAGGAGGATCAACCATTAGGCCAGTCTCACTAGAACACAAAACGCACGGAGAAGAATAGCATGAAATGTATCTAGAAAAGGTTGACTGGAGCCAGATTATACCTGGCTTTAAATACTAGACAGACTATATTTTATCCTGTAGGCAATAGGGAACCATGGAAAATCTCTGAGAAAAAGGGAAGGAGTACAAGGAGGAAATTATGAGACCTGTGCTCTAGGGAGATTATTTGGGAAGCTGGGTAGAGCAGTCATGTCAAACTCAAATACAAATTGTGGCCATTAAACTACACATAAGGGTCCTCCTGGGTCACTTGTTGACTTAGTTTTAAAATGCAATATTATCTGGGCTCCATTGTATTTTTATTTATTTTGTTAAAGATTTCCCAATTACATTTCACTTTGGCTTGGGTTACACTTGGGAGGGTTGTGGCCCAGTGCTGTGAGTCTGACACCTCTGGAGAGGTTGGCCAGGTAAGGGAGTGACGTGAAGGAGGGAAATCAATATTATTTGAGCCTTTTTCCTACCCTGTCAGGGGTGAACATATTAAGCACTTATCAAGTTTTACAAAGTGCTTCACTCACAACAAATAGGCAAGATAGATAGTGTAAGTAACATTATCCCCATTTTCCAGATAAGAAAACTCAGACTGATAGAAGTGAGCTTGCTCATGGTCACAATTCTGTATCAGAATGGGATTTGAATCCAATACTCTCCAGACAAAAAGTCAAAAGCCTCTTGAATGGATAAATAACTTCACATGCCTTATGAATTTATGTATTTTTAAAAAACAGTTTTATTTAGTACTGTAATGTAATGCTAATGGTTCACTAGACTACTTCAATATAATCAATGATCAAGAGGGAGGAAATTATAGGCTACCAAATGTAAACTGTTTCCATGTGGCAAAGGAGCAGGTTATGATGCTGGAAGCGGAGCATGATCATTCCAGGTGTTAACAAAAATTCCATCTTCCTCTAACTGTGACTCTCCTTTGCTTGATATCCATAGCATTCTGTTTACAGGACATGGCTTTCTTCTCTGAACAATGCAGACAATTACTGCCTGCTCATTCCTCTTTCCTCTCTGCTTCCTCCAACCCTATGCCTCCTACCTACAATGAACAAGTTCATCCCAAAGTCATATTTTTCAGTCTTTTTTTTTCATCTTGGAGGTACTCAATGTGTCATTTAAAACCAAAGCTGATTTCTGAAAGTTACTGTTAAGGGCCATAAAGCAGAGAACTAATATGTAGCATTACTGTTGGGGCTCTATTTTAACAGCATTACTAACAGTGACATTTATCCTGCTTAACCTCACCCCATGTCCCCTGGGGAAATGTCAGCAGTCTTATGCTCCTAATACAAATGAATTATCAAAGAGCTTGCAAAATATAATCATCTAAATATATTCCCGATCAGGAAGGAACATCTGGTACCAGAGTTCAGCACCAAAATGACTTAATATGCCAATTAAATGAAAAAAAATTGCAATTAAGACGGATCCACCTGCTGCAATTCTTTAGATGAAAGCCGAGTCAAATCTTGGACAGAATACTTTTCATTTGTTTTCATGAAACTCATAATTATATTTTGAACATCCTCGTTTTACTGTTTCTTGGTCCCAGATGTGAATATCATTCTATTTACGAAGACAGTTATTTTCCCTTGATAGAAGCTTTCCCCACTGCCTCCCACCCAATGTCGAGTTATGTAGATCATGTCATTTCCATCCCTGTCCAACCTGCCAATGATGGGGGATCTGGGTGAGACAAGGACCATTCTGTCAACTCCAAGTACAGAGAAGGTGATTGTCAAACATTTCACCAGCACACATCCCAATCACCATTCTCTAGAAATACTGTTTTCCCTATTACAAGGAAAGGATACTAGCTTCAGGATCATAATAAGCAGTTTTCCTAGAAAGGGTCCAATTTAGGTTTGTAAAACTTTCTTATGCTTGTATCTGGCATGATGAGAGATGTCACCCAGCCTAAATCATTTCAAAGTACACTTCAAATAGATAAAAGCAATGCAACACATCCCCTCAACGGTACTAGGAACCAGGCTTCAGAGCAATGATCTAAGGCTTTGCTTTTGTGTTTTGTAAAGTGATACAATTCTTAGTATAATGCAATTCAGATGAACTTTCTTGGAAAGTGATGAGCCATAAGAAAACCAAGACAGTATGCTCCCCGTGTTCAAATACACACATGTACAAGATACATTATCTATTTGAATGGAAGCTCCTAGCAAGCAGGGACTGGTTTTCCCTTTGGTTGTAAACATAGTAGGTACTTAATGTGCACTTAGACATTTTGTTCAGTTTGAGCAATTGGATGTCACATCATCTCAGGAGGACAGTGCAGGCTTCTAGAGGTTAGAGCCTTTTTGTTTTGGTGAGAGAGAGATTAGGTCTGAAAAGTTCTCTACAGGTTATAATGACTTGATTTTAAGGTTCTTTCTAATTCCAATGATACTATATAACTATGCAGACGGTGTACGCCAAATAAAATTTACTGATGACAAAAAACAGGGAAGAACAAGTACCGGAAACAGCTAGGTGTCATAAAGGATAGAGGCCGGACCTGGACTCATGAAAACAAGTTCAAATCCCACTTCACAAACTATCTGTGAGACCCTGGGGAAGTCAATCTCTGCCTAAGTTTCATTCATCTTTTAAATGGAGATAATGATAGTTCCTAGCTCCCAAGATTATCATGAGGATCAAATGAGATAGTAGTAATGTGTTTTGCAAAACTTAAAGTGCTGTATAAAAACTAGCTATGATGATGCCAATATTGGTCCACAGAAAAAGGATCTGTGTCAAATGAATTAAACATGGCTAAATTTAATAGGGTTAAATAGACTGTCACAGGATGAAGAAACAGAGCTATCATTTTTAATACCATCTACTTCATAGGCCCTTACATTTAAGAGTTGGAAAAAGCCTTAGAGATCATCTACTTCAACCTCCTTTTTTAGAAGAAGACAATGAGTCTCAGAAGAACAAGTGATATATGCCTAATGCCACATAGGTGTAGCAGAGACAGTATTTAAAACCAGATCCTCTGACCCCAGCTCATTTGATATTGTCGTTATATATATGCCAAACTTCTCATTTTGCACTTGAGGATACTAAGGAGAAGAGATGGTGACTGGCCCAAGCCACATAGATGGCAATGCCAAGCTCCTAATACAAAGTCCCTGTGATGCCAAACCCACTGTTCATTTTATTAGACATTGCTGCCTTACTGTTAGTTTAAAAAACTCAACCATTGAAATAGAGAATAGAGGAAATGAGAATATACCATTCATATGAAAAGGAGAGAAATGTGAAGAAATTGCAAGCTAAATATGAGTTAAGCGCATGATAGGACTGACCAAAAAGTGAATGTGACCTGAAGCTGCATGAAGAGTCAATCACCTGAAGGATGCAGGAGGCACTGGTCCTCTGGTATTCCACTTGGGGCACACCATCCATGGTTCAATACTGAAAACAGATTATCAGCAAGAATAGTGACAAAATGTAAAGAATGGAGATGATGGTGAGTAAGATGGTGAGAGGGATAAATAATTTGGTAAAGATGGAGATATGTGGGCAAGGCAAGAGTACATAAGGCAGCTTTGGAACTGTGAGAATTGTCATCAATGAATGATGACTAATAACTCAGTGTCAACTTTAGAAGGACATCTCCAGTATAGTGCCTCATCAATGACTTGAATAAAGGTATAAATGATAGGCATGGTCAATGAATTTGCAGAGGGCACAGAGGAGGGAAAGCTCTATGGCAAAATAAGAATTCAAATATCTTAGACCCCAGAAAGCATCATGCTAAAGAAGAAAGACCACAGGGTATATAGAGTCAGAGGAATAAATTAAATTCCTGACTGGTCTTCCATTTGCTTGTTGTATGAGTGAGGAAAAATAGGCGATATCAAATAAATGTAATATTTTATGCAAGATGGAAGGGATATCTAATCTATAGAAAGCAATTCATCTGGGAACAAAAGGATTCTGGTGAACTCAATATGAGACAATGGGGTGATATGGCTGCCAAAAAAGTGATCAAAATCTTAGCATTCAGAAAATTACTGTTGGTGGAGTGAAAGAACCAGGAGAACATTATACACAGAGACTGATACACTGTGGTACAATTCAATGTAATGGACTTCTCTACTAGCAGCAATACAATGAACCAGGACAATTTTGACAGACCTATGAAAAAGAACACCATCTACATTCAGAGGAAGAACTGTGGGAGTAGAAACAGAGAAGAAAAACAACTCCTTGATCACATGGTTTGATGAGGCTAGGATTGGGGATGTAGACTCTAAACAATCACCCCAGTGCAAATATCAATAATATGGAAATAGTTCTTGATCAATGACACATGTGAAACCCAATGGAATTGTGCATCAGCTATGGGAGGGAGGTGGGGGTAGGAGAGGGAAAAAACAAGAATCTTGTAACCATGGAAAAATATTCTTAATTAATTAAAATTTCCAAAACTTAAAAAAAAAAGAAAGCCCCGTGTCCATTATTAGGGAAGTAATAGACCTTTGCCCTGGTCAAACCATGTCTCAATTACTGTACTCAATTCTGGGCACCACATGTAAGGGAGTACACTGATCAACTGGAGAATGTCCAGAGTAAGGTACACAGGAAGAAGTTTTTTTGTTGCATGATCAGCAAAAAGATGCTTAGACTTCATCTCTACTTTTTTCCCTAAATTTGAGTGTCTCCCCTTGTCATATGAATGTCTTATATAGGATAGTACGTTAAGGGTCTTTAAAAATCCAAAGATTCTGTGCCGCTCATTGCCTACCCTTCTTTGTGCATCAGTTTTCTCCAGTGTCACATAAAAGCGCTGGATTGAATAGCCATCAGGGCTTCTTGTAGCACACACTTTTTGGGAGCCTCACTATATTCCCCTTCCTGAGTTTGAGTTTCCCCCTGTATCTCAGGAGGATTTGAGACTGGTTATGGATTCAATGATCATATAGATGAACAGATTTGCCATAGCTATTTGGTCAGCCTCTTGGTTGTTTATTCCTCATTTTTGCAGAGGTCCAGTGTCATTATGTGGGGGGGGACATCTTGACTTGCTCATGAACTGGATATAAATGAAGAAGAGACAAATAGTCATCAACCTCACTCTTTCTTCCAGGAAGTCCAGTGGCAAGATACAAGTCAGGTCAACTGGCAATTGCCTGGGATGCACTGGATGACACTTCGCTTCAATGTCTGACCAAATTCTAAGTACTCCACAGTTCCTGCTTCAGCCACCTTCATAACAGTTCAGAAGAATGATCTCTGCTCATTTCACTGAGGGAAGTCTTCACATGCATGGGGTAGATATTTATTTTAATTCACCAATGGGTCTGAGGCCTGTCAGACCAAGAGTTTTTCCAAGAGATGGCCAGTGTGCATGCTACAGCTTCTTGAAGCCACAGGTGAGAGCTGCATGAAAGGCAGAGTCAAATGATGGAAGAGCAGACCTGAAAAGGGCTAGGCAAGCCCTCACACCAGAGGTGTGTTTACACATTTGACAACTCAGATATGTTTAGAAGACTATCCCTCTCCATACTGTATAACTCACAATTGACTCATTTGAGATGAATCCTTTTTCTCATGGATCCAAATAATTCAGTTAGGTCAGTCTTGACCAGATTTGTGAAGTGGTCAGACGTCAACATCCTCCTAAATCTTCTTGTAACACCTTCAGCAATCTCAGAGCTTAGAGACCCTCAGGCTTCCCAGAGTAACCTTTATACTTCTTAGCTACCTAGGAAATGAAGAGGGCTCATGCTTTAAAGACTTCCTTTCTCTTCTCTCCAATCATAATTCTGTTTAGCCAATACTGAGCCTAAACGTAATAACATACAAGTTATTTGATAATTGAATTAATGTCAAAGTGTTCATTCTTAAAGAGCTTATTATGGCATCACTTATTTGATGAATAGTCTCATCATTTTTGCTATTTTGGTGGGGCAAAGCCATGAACAGTGAATATCTTTCCAATTATTCAGGTCCTCTTTTTTCTGTAACAGCTGAATTGGGGATCTATTTATGTTAAGTAATTTCCATATATGCCCTGGTACATTGATTCTCACATATTATGTTTTTTGTAGGGGAGGGTCAAATTACTGATGCCTTTTGTTTTCATGATATTGAAATTTCCCAGATATTCCCCTTCTACCCAGTGAAACTTCCAAACGTAACATGGAAAATAGAAATATTTAAGTAAAGCCAACCAGCATTGAGAACATGTTTGATAATTATTTATGTAGCATTCCATATCAGGAGTGCCTTATTGCCTTCTTTACCAAGAGGAGAGAAGTATGTTTTTCATCATTTCTTCTTTAGAGCTATGATTTGTTATTACAATTAATTTGAGGTCAGCTATCTTTCAGCATTTTGGGAGGGGGCTTATACTACTGCAATTGATTCTGTAGTTATTTCTAACAGAATTCTCTTTTTTATTTATTTCTCTGGGATTTTGTCAGTAATATACAGAAAGACTGATGATTTTGTAGGCTAAAATAAACGTGTTACAGCTTTCTGTTCTTTATTCCATGGTTGAATGACCTCCTGTGGTACTATGATTACAAGAAATAATACATTCCTCCCTCTTCTTCTCCTAGCATATTTATTTTTCTTTTCTTATTGGACACCAAAGCCCAGAGGTTCTCACTCTGTGAGCCATGACTCTTAGGGAGGGTAGGACACTGGAGACATAATTCCTTTCCCCCCGTCCTCCACCCTTTCAGAATATAAACATTGGACTATAGCCCTTAACCCTTTAAAATGATCATAAATTCATATTTTAACCTTTCTTAATCTTCTTTCATCCACTGTCCAAAGACTGTCCAACTCTGGTTTTCTCAACAGGATACTTAGAAGCCATCGACTTTGTTTCAAATCCACTTCTGTTCTCCAGGATTAACATTAAGTTTGTAGGATATATGATTCTTGGGTCTAAGTCATTTTCCTTTGGTTTTGGACATATCATGTTCCAGTATTTCTTATAGTTGATGTATGATCCCTCATGATTCTGAGAAGAGTTCCTCGATAAATAACTTTGACAAAAGGTAATCTAGCTACTATTATGTGGTTATTAATATGCAGAAAAATAAACCAGAAATTAAAGTTTTGAACAAAAAGTGAAGAAACTATATCTGATAAATTGTTATGGAGAATTCTTACTCTTCATCATTGCATGGTGTTTACAAACTGATCATGAGCTAGGACATTGCTTAGTCTTTGGATTCGGTAAGTAAGAGGGAGATGGATTATGGTGCAACATTTCGGTGGGCCATACTGTAGAAAATCAGATATGTGTGCATTGGAAAAGAAGATCCCTAGTGAAGATGATGCCTTAAATTGGGGGTCAGCAGGCAAATTTGACTCTCTCCCTAAGGATATTTCTGTATGGCTCAAGAGCTAAAAGTTGTTAAAAGGTAAAAGCCATTTGTAGTTCTCAGGCTGTAGAAAAAATAGGTAGTCAACCAGATCTGGCATGGGACATAGTTTGCTGACTTCTACCCTAAACAAAGTGCCAGAATCATTGATGGTAGAACTTTAGACAAGGATGACAGAACTGGGGAGGTGGGGGACAGAGAGTTTAAGGTACTCTCAAATGATGCCACTTCCTTTCATTCCTGAGAAAACTTTGTTTCTGAGTACTTTCAAAGCTATGGAATCATGAATCGGCCTGCCATTAGGTAAGAAACATTTTTAGTTAGGCCTGAGAAGACAAAAACATCTTTTTGCCTTACTCCATGACAATGTTTGTCCATGCAAGATGGACGCTGACCTCTCTGCTGCCTGTTGAATTTCAATCAAACTTTTCTCCTCTGAGCAAACAGAGTGGTGAAAAGGATAATACATTCACTTGAGAAAATAGTAGCTATGAGCCAAGTCCCCCCAAAAGCAGATTAAACAAATGATTTAGAAACCTTTTTACAATTTACCTCAACAAATTGAAACCACAATTATAGAAGTTTATTAGGAAATACTCTAAAATCAACATAGATTCACATAAGGCTTCTGGTCTCTCCATCAACTAGGAATGAACAGCAAAGAATGGGAATGTAGAGTTTTATTGGTCACGAGAGTAACCAGTAATATCTAGCAAAATATATCATTTAATCCTGCCGAGAAAATTTCATGTGGGCCTTTAGAAGCACTATATTAAGGGTTTTCTAAAGTGAAAAGTTTTATTCAGCCATAAAGTAATAAAATGAGAATATGAAAAACAACATTGAAGAGTCCTAGGAAGGCTTTTTTATGCTGTGAATGAGCCAAACTTTAAATGACATTTAATGACTAATAATAATTTGACCTCTTGAATTATTAAACTATTGAATGGCATATATAGTGCTAAATAGAAAGAGATTTTAATTTCAAAGATAACCAAATGAAAAGCTAAATTAAATTGATAATATCTCTACTCACTTAATTTCAATTATTGATAGTACTCCATAACTCAGAACAAAGCCTCTTTGGGAGACTCAGTCATTCTTTTCAGAGATGTTTAATTTTTTTTGGTGACTTACTGTGAGATGCATTTTCTATTTTGCATTTTCTATTTCTGTTCTCTAGTTCTGATGGGGCAGGTGTCAAAGGAGCAGAAGGGAAACACTAGCAGAGGAGGGGAATATTGGAGGCAGAAGAAGAGAAGGGGAAAAGGAGAAAGAAATATCATTTTTTGGACAATTTACAATTATTATATCATACCAAAGAAAAGGAAACTAAACTAATTCTTTTTTTCAGTTTATAAAGAATGATTTGAAAACACTCTTGAGTGTACAAGCACCTGCAGATATTACACATTTTAAAGTGCATCATCTTTTTAAGGATCAAATCCTCACCCAATAACAGAGCAATAGGTATTGGTTTTATTCTCTTTAACTTTTAAAACCCTTAGAATCAGTGCTGTGCATTGGGATCAAATGAATAGCCTAGGGTCACACAGCTAGGGAGAGTCTGAGGTAAAATTTAAGTCCAGAACCTCTTGTCTCTCAAAAGTACTAGTTTTAAGGAAATTGTGGTTGGAATCTTTATTGAAGGGATACCTGATAAGCACTGTCTAAAAAGCCAAGTTAAAGAAAACTGGCTCTAGAGTTTTTGGTCATATGACTGAAATAATTTCATCTAGGATATATATAGTAGAAAACATATCAACCTATATATACTCAACCTACTGTATGTTGTTGGAAGTACTTTTGTATTAGGCTGTTGAGATCCTTGGTGCCAAGTTCCCTTGTCTCTGAAAATGATGTTCTTCTGTACAAGCTTCCTTTGAGCCTTCTATGGTCCACTGGCGCAAAAAAAGTCTAGCTATAATCTCTGAGAGGTTACTGGAGTAAACCAATGAGGGAGCAAAAGTTTTTCAGGTGACATATAAGAATTTAAATAGACGGCTACTGAGGATGACCTGGAAGAAGTACAAGAGTGTAAAAGCTGTCCTTGAGATATGTGGAGGTGGCACTTTTTGGCAAGATGACAAGAGAAGGTAGGATAAAATAGAGCTGCCAGCCTGCCCTTCTCAGGGAAGGGTCATCTACTTTTTAACAACCTTAGCAGACAAGCTGAGATGTCCAGTGATTCTGAAGAGTGGCAGAAGGGGGAAACTCACCTACCTGATTATCTAAAGATGGTCTCAGAACACAATTCATACCCATCTACTCTGGACTTCTTGGGACATCTTGCTATTATCCATCCTGCCCTTGAATGTATATGCCTATTTCACTGTGCCTACTTTCTACCTTTAGTTTTGGGAACCATAATCAAATCCATACCATCACTCAAAAAATGTAAATCAATCAATTGCCCACTCACCAATCTCAGTGACTTGCTAGACTGTAACTCTCTTCCCTGATCCTCACTCCCCTGCATGTGTTGTAAGCTTCTGGAAGGTGGGCACCATCCCCCTTTTTTATTTGTATGGACCATTATCACTGATAAATGCATTCTCATTCATTCATGTTGAAGAAGTCAACATAGATTTAGGGAGCTGCCTTAATTTGTCAAAAGGAGTTTCTAGTCTTTACAAACATTCCAGGACTATGATCTCTCGGTTCAGAAACTTCAGACCAAGTATGAGACTAAGTTCTCGTCTCTTAAAGGTTTCCACCAGTCTACCCTAGTCCGTTGTACCTGTCCAAATCTGCTACTATAGTACTTGGGTGGCATGTTCTATTGAGAACTGCAGTGGCTCATCCACAGACAAAAGGAATTGCTCCCTTGGAAAGGCTTCTTAGCTTTGTATAGAGATCCCTGAATGGGAAGCAGCTATTCTCGACGCCACAGAGATCCCTATTCTCACGGCCAATCTTGACGGGTTGTCTATAGGTGTACTGTCACTGATCAGGGAAGTTTTGAAGCTATGCGTACTGGCTCATCCTCAGTTAGGGGTTTAAAGATCTGTTTCCACATAATCTTGCTAACTTTCATCTCTGTAGGGATGCTGGTATGCAATAATGGTTCAGACAATTTAACCTAGGTGGTAATGCCTTGCATGGCTTCTTATATGCTTGAAAAAGGACCTCACATTTCTGTGAAATGTCCCTAGCCTCATGGAGGAACTTTCAACACTCCCACCTTCCCAACACATCCAAAACAAGGAAGTCTCCCTGTGGATATGAATCTATCATAGTACATCAGGACAACTTCCTTTCAGACATAGTGCTAATTTTAGCTCAAGTCACACACAATACAACAACTATGAATACTTAAGCATATACATATGCTCAATATTTTAGAGCAATAGCTTTGACTTGTTTTTTAACATTTAAAAATCTTGCCAACCAATCATTATTATTAAAAAAACATCTCTGGACTTTTCAATGTATCCCCTAAGTATTAGAACATGCAAAATGAAGATCCTAGTTTAGCCACTTAAATTAGCCAGATTCAAATCTTCCCTCAAACACTTAAAGTCTCATGGAATCTGAAAAATTGAAGGAGTGAGATTTCTTCTTAGAAATACTGACATATTTTATTTTTTATTTCCAAATGTAATACTCTCCCACTTAGCTCCCCAGAAATCTATCCTTTATAATGAAGAATTTAAAAAAGACAAGGGAAAGCAACAATTCATCAAAATACACAGTGCTTGGCACACAGTAAGCAGTATATAAATTAAATGTTAACTATGCTTGTCCTCCTTCATTATTAGCTACTATTATTGTTATTATTAATTAATTCTGACAGTATACACAAAGTTCCCAAGCCATCTTTTCCCACCCTGGCAAAGAAAGGAGGTGAGTGCATTTGCTTATTCTTTCTCAGGGCAATCCCTGATGAGTTTGCTCATCATAGCTTCACAGCATTCAGTTTGGGGTCATTTCCTTCCATTTTCATTGTTAGGTCAATGTATCTATTGCTTTTCTGGTTCTGCTTAATGAAGTTTGAAACAGTTCTATTTTTAAAATTCCATTTTATTCTATTTTCAGCCCTGAATTCTCAGCCTTCCACCTCCTTCCTCTCATTGAGAAAGCAAGAAAAACAAGAGTCATTGAAAATATGTAGAGTCAAGAAAAACAAATTCCTTCATTAACCAGGTTTAAAAACATGCTTTAATCTACTCTGAGTCCATTACCTCTCAATATGGAAATAAATAGCATGTTTCACCTTTAGTTCTCTTGAACTGGGGTTGGTCTTTACATTTATTTCTTTTTCAAAGCTTTTCAAAGTTATTTTACTCTATGATATGATATTGCTATTATGGTATAAATTGTTCTCCCAATTCTATTCACTTCACTTTGCATCAGTTCTTTTAAGTCTTGCAATGCTTCTCTGATGTACTGAGATTTATTACTTCTTAAGGATTAGCAATATTCCATTACATTCGTGTATCACAATTTTGGTTATCCTCTAATCAAATGAGCTTATAGGCAGTTTTTTGTTTCCAGTTGTTTGCTACTAAAAAAACAGGCATGAATATATCTAAATGGCTTGTCTTAATGTCACACCATTGATCAAAGAGAGAAAAACAAAATCAAGTAGAATCAATAACATATTTCATAATCACTACTTAGAAATGCCTTAAGTTGCCTTTAAACCCCCAATATTCAAGAAAAAATTCTGGCAAAGGAAAGGCCCCAAATGAGATGATTTACTTTCTTATCAATACATATATGTGAAATCTATACATATGAAATTAACATATCTAATTTATATTAAAATATATATAAGAAAGTAAAGTATCTAGCTTTGCATATATAGCACATACAATGTAAATATATGTATCTATAATTGGGTATGTGTATATATATATATATATTGCTACTATTGCATAATTTTTCTAACCACAGGCACACAAATGATAAGCAAAATCTCCAAGCCATAAATAAAGATCGGTTTATTATGGGAGGGCCAGTCTCACAACAAAGATGGATCCCTGGTCAAGACCAGAAGACTCCAGGCACTATGAGAGACTTTCTTTTGTACCCCCAAAGAATTAGGCAACTTCTATACCAGTACAAAAAATGGTCCATGTCAGGGACAAAAATAGAGAGATGTGGACTGGTTGAAGTAATCAGGAAATGCTACTCATGGGTAGATGAATTTGACCATGGCTTAAGAATCACTTGATGAAAAGGGGGAAATGGATATGCCTGGGCTGATGATGCATAAGATAAGAGGGGATGGTGATAAGTGGTACCAAGTTTTGAACTAAAGGTCAGGCATCCTGATGTATGATGGATCACAAGTTAGGGCGCCTGATATAGCAACATTGAAGGGTGGGGCTGACATTAAGGCCTATGCAAAAGCAATTATTTCCTTAATACAAAACCTTAATACAGTACCAGAATCTTCACAAAAGCCTGCTAAAATCATGACTTATGATAACTATCTTAGAATTATAATTATCACAAGACTACTGATAACATTAAAATCTAATCTTCATATGAGAGGATAGGGGGATTTTTCTCTCATACTACATAATAGTGTATGTGTGTGTGTGTGAGAGAGAGAGTTTTCATTTCCAATAGTTTTTATTCTAGGAAGAAGGAAGAAAAAGCAACAAAAACAAAGAGAAATTGAAAATTATGGATCTTAGACCTGGAAGGAACCTCAAGAGCTCATCTAATCCAGTTACCTATCTATCTTCAGGCAGGTAAGAATTTCTCTTATTTGATATATAAGGCAACTGTGGCCTAGAAAGCTTAAATACTAAGACCTCAAAGCTAGGAGCTGACAGAAGGCATTATCTGGAGATCATAAATAGGCCCAAAATATCATAGGAGCATATGGGAAAACATACACACCATTTCTATGACCCAGAAGCAGAAATCAATTATCTCAGTTATTTAAGGAAATGAAGTCATGTTATCTATGTTTCTAGTAACATAGTTATCCTTTTATTCCTAGATGGGGGTGGGGGAGAACATAAAATAGTCAATAAATATTTTAAACAGATCATTAGAATGTTCTAATTAGCTCAAGGAATAATGAATTTCATCAACCAAATCAACTAAAAACTAAAATTAACAATGTGTTTAATTGTAGTTATTTTGTTTCCTAAATACAGATCTTTATGATCCTATAAATGGATGCAGTCCTCTAGCAGAAGTGGAAGATAGTTACAAGGGTCTGCTGGGTTAAGATTTCTATCATACTTGAAAATTTTTCCAGCAGTCATAGAAGCTTGCTGTATTTGGTCAAATTATATATATGGTGAGTTTAGGTTACAAAATTTTTCTTTCATATATTATTTCCCCTATTTACATACTTTGGGATGGGCCTAGAAGAAGAGTTCTTAACCTGCGGTTCATTAAAAAAAATTAGATAACTGTATCCTTACCATAATTGGTTTCCTTTATAATCCTATGTATTTTAATTTCTCCATTAAAAACATTCTGAGAAAAGATCCTTTGGTTCCACTAGATGACTAAATGTGTCCTTGACACTAAAAAGGTTAAGGATCCCTAGCCTAGATAGATGTTAGGAAAGATAACCTTTCTGACTTAAAAGGGAAAAGATAGGGAGAGAGGGAGAAGAGAGAGGAAGGGAGGGAAAGAAGGAGGTTCAGACAGAGATACACACAGGAATAGAGATATGGATATGGTTTTTTTGTCTTAAAAGAATAAAATTTTGGAGGGAAACTTATGACTTAGGGAAACATGGCACTCCTCTCTTCGAGAAATGGCAATGAATGGCTCAATATCACCACTGGGACAAAACACAAGCTCTTCAGTTTGGGATTTGATAACATCCTCAGTCTGACTAGTCTACTGCTGCAGGCTCACCGTATATCATTTCCCTTTATGAACGCTTATATTCCAGCCAAATCATCTTACATATTTTCTCTTGAACTTAAGCATTCCATCTCCAGAATCCATGACTTTGCACAGGCTGTTCCCCATGCCTCCACAATACTTCTTCCTTATTTCTGCCTATTTAAACCTTTCATTTCCTTCAAGGCTCAGCTAATGTACCATTAACTGAGGGAAGCCTTATATAAGCTCTTATGGGTCACTTCCTCTTCCTCAAAGTATCATGTATATAAATTTCTCATTTCATCAATAGAATGTAAACTCCGACCCTCAGTGCCCCACCATAATGCCTTACAATAGGCAGGCACTAAAGAAACATTTAATGAATTTAGACTAGAATTAGACTAGATTGGGACTTAACTTTACATCATAATCATCTGGTTTCCCATATAATAACAACATTCCCCACATTTAATTCTGTACAAACATGCTGATAAAAATTTTCACTATCCTTCTTGTTTTGCTTTAGGCCAAAAGGTCTTTTTTGAACTGGAAATCAATCAGATGAAAATAAGATGTTTGAAGGACTCACTAGAATTCTTGAACCTACCCTGCCTAATAAGTAGCTGGAACTGCACATCCAAAGTCACTATCTTTATGCTTTTATTCATCTTCAAACAGGAAAAATGGGAAATAGGATTATGGGGTGAGCTTTGTCCCACCATCATCTTATGTGACCAAATTAAAGAGAAGCAAGTGCATAGCTCCCCACCCCTTATTGACTATATCACCTAAATCAGATACTTCAAAGAAAGAAGGCAATTTGTTAGAGAAAAGATGATGTATCGTAAAATTATTTCTAGTTTAGCTTGATCTTATTATAAACAAGGCTTTACAGAGTTGAAAAAAACCACAGTCTCATCCATACATGACAAACAAGAATATTTCTACAATGTATCCTACAAGCTGTGCTTGAAGATGCCAATCAGAGGACAGTCTACTAGCCTTTTGGATTGTAGTAATTATGAAGTCTTTCTTTACAGTAGGTGTTAATCTACCTTTTTCTACTTCCTACCCATTTTTTGACCTCTGGGGCCAAAGTATGTGACAGCCATTCAGATACTTGGAGATACATATGATATTCCCTTTCATGCAGCTCTCTTCTAAGCTAGACAACATAAGGCCCTTCACCATCCAAGGTCTTCCTCTGGTCATTCATAAGCTTTTCAATATCATTCCTAAAATTTGGAACCTAAATCTGAATACTTAACTGCAGATGCAGAATTACACAAAAAGGAACTAAAATATATATTTATTGACAAGTATATGTATTTTCAATATTTTGCATTGAATTAAACATGATTTCATTTGTATTCAAGCCTTGCTTTAGTATGAAAGGGTTAGTTTAAATTACCTCCTTGATGCTAAACAAATCAGAAATGTATCTACTCATTTATTTATTCCTTCATTAATTCAGCAAAAAATTATTTCCCAAATGTGACATCACATCACTCATCTATATGCTTCTACAAAGACTCTTTTTAACCTCTATTTAGAATATCTAGCTCACCTAAAACTATATTACAAAGCAGCAGTCATCAAAACAATTTGGTACTGGCTAAGAAACAGAAAGGAAGATCAGTGGAATAGACTGGGGGAAAGAGACCTCAGCAAGACAGTATACGATAAACCCAAAGATCCCAGCTTTTGGGACAAAAATCCACTATTCGATAAAAACTGCTGGGAAAATTGGAAGACAGTGTGGGAGAGACTAGGAATAGATCAACACCTCACACCCTACACCAAGATAAATTCAAAATGGGTGAGTGACTTAAACATAAAGAAGGAAACCATAAGTAAATTGGGTAAACACAGAATAGTATACATGTCAGACCTTTGGGAGGGGAAAGGCTTTAAAACCAAGCAAGATATAGAAAGAATCACAAAATTTAAAATAAATAATTTTGACTACATCAAACTAAAAAGCTTTTGTACAAACAAAACCAATATAACTAAAATCAGAAGGGAAACAACAAATTGGGAAAAAATCTTCATAGAAACCTCTGACAAAGGTTTAATTACTCATATTTATAATGAGCTAAATCAATTGTACAAAAAATCAAGCCATTGTCCAATTGATAAATGGGCAAGGGAAATGGATAGGCAGTTCTCAGATAAAGAAATCAAAACTATTAACAAGCACATGAAGAAGTGTTCTACATCTCTTATAATCAGAGAGATGCAAATCAAAACAACTCTGAGGTATCACCTCACACCTAGCAGATTGGCTAACATAACAGCAAAGGAAAGTAATGAATGCTGGAGGGGATGTGGCAAAGCAGGGACATTAATTCATTGCTGGTGGAGCTGTGAACTGATCCAACCATTCTGGAGGGCAATTTGGAACTATGCCCAAAGGGCGACAAAAGAATATCTACCCTTTGACCCAGCCATAGCACTGCTGGGTCTGTACCCCAAAGAGATAATGGACACAAAGACTTGTACAAAAATATTCATAGCTGCGCTCTTTGTGGTGGCCCAAAACTGGAAAATGAGGGGATGCCCTTCAATTGGGGAATGGCTGAACAAACTGTGGTATATGTTGGTGATGGAATACTATTGTGCTAAAAGGAATAATAAAGTGGAGAAGTTCCATGGAGACTGGAACAACCTCCAGGAAGTGATGCAGAGCGAGAGGAGCAGAGCCAGGAGAACATTGTACACAGAGACTAATACACTGTGGTATAATCGAACGTAATGGACTTCTCCATTGGTAGTGGTGTAATGTCCCTGAACAACTTGCAGGGATCCAGGAGAAAAAAACACCATTCATAAGCAAAGGATAAACTATGGGAGTGGAAACACCGAGAAAAAGCAACTGCCTGAATACAGAGGTTGAGGGGACATGACAGAGGATAGACTCTAAATGAACACTCTAATGCAAATACTATCAACAAAGCAATGGGTTCAAATCAAGAAAACATCTAATGCCCAGTGGACTTACGCATCGGCTATGGGGGGTGGGGGGGAGGAAAAGAAAATGATCTATGTCTTTAACGAATAATGCTTGGAAATGATCAAATAAAATATATTTAAAAAAAATATATCTAGCTCAAAGCTGAATTCAGTTGCTCCCTGTTATATAATTCCTGAATCTCATTGGCCCTTATCTGACACATGCTCTATACTCTCAATAAAATGTAAGCTCCCAAAGGGCAGAGATTATTTCAGGTCTGTCTTTTTTATTCATGGAACTTAACAAAGTATATAAAAACATTCATAAAGACCTCTGTATTAAGTCAATGTATTTTGATAATTAGTGATGTCAATGAGAATGTGGGTATAGATAAGAATGGCATATTTAAGAAAATGTATTTAAGACAATAAGAATGAGACAAGCCAAACACATTAGACAATATAGAATACTTGTGTTTATATATCATGAATACTTTACTGAAGAAAAGAATCAGTAGGTGTTGGATGTTATGAGGTTGGAATATCACAAAAATATTGAAATTGACTTTTCAAAATGAATTTTATTTAATTAATTTAGAGTATTTTCCCATGGTTAAATGATTCATGTTCTTTCCCTCCCTTCCTCTCACCCCCTTCCATAGCCAACATGTAATTCCACTGGCTTTTACATGTGTTTCATTAAAACCTATCTCCATATTCTTGATATTTGCACTAGGGTGATCATTTAGAGACTAGATCCCCAGTCATATCCCCATCAACCCATGTGATCAAGTGTTTTTCTTCTGTGTTTTTTACTTCCACAGTTCTTTCTCTGGATGCAGATAGCTTCTTTCTCATAAGTCCCTCAGAATTGTCCTGGATCATTGCACTGCTAGAAGTAGAGAAGTCCATTACATTCGATTATACCACAGTGTATCAGTCACTGTATATAATATTCTCCTGGTTCTGCTCCTTTCACTATGCATCACTTCCTGGAGACCATTCCAGTTTCCATGGAATTCCTCCAGTTCATTATTCCTTTGAGCACAATAGTATTCCATCACCAACAGATACCACAATTTGTTCAGCCATTCCCCAATTGAAGGGCATCCCCTCATTTTCTAATTTTTTGCCACCACAAAGAGCCCAGCTATAAATATTTTTGTCCAGGTCTTTTTCCTTATCTCTTTGGGGTATAAACCCACCAGTAGTATGACTGGAACAAAGGACAGTCAGTTTTTTACTCATATTTTTTTTCTGTTCATTATTTTTATTAATTTTTTTTTAATTGTATATCTCTTTTCTCCAACTTTTTTCTAGCATATGCTTTTTCAAATTCTTATTTTCTTTGGTCAATTTCAAACATTAGTCCTTGGTTACAAAAATCATATTCTTTTCCTCCTTTCCCTCCACTCACCACTTTCTGTAGCTGACACACAATTTCACCAGGTATTACATGTGTCCTTGATCAGAACCTATTTCCATGTTGTTGATGTTTGCACTAGGATATTCATTTAGGGTCTGTATCCCCAATCATATCCCCCCTTGACCCATGTAATCAAGCAGTTGTTTTTCTTCAGTGTTTTTACTCCCAAAGTTTTTCCTCTGAATGTGGATAGTGTTATTTCTCATAGATCCCTCTGGGTTGTTCATGGTCACTGCATTGGGCAGGCAATCTTTTAAAGCCTTTTGGGCATAGTTCCAAATTGCTATGCAGAATGGTTGGATCCATTCACAACTCCACCAGCAATGCATTAATTAATTTCCTTATTATGCCACATTCCCTCCAACATTCATTACTTTCCTTTGCTGTCCTGTTAGCCAATCTGCTAGGTGTCAGGTGGTACCTCAGAGTTGTTTTGATTTGCATTTCTCTGATTATAAAAGATTTAGAACATTTTTTCATGTGCTTAGTAATACTTTTTATTTCTTTATCTGAAAACTGCCTATTCATTTCCCTTGCCCAATTATCAAATGAGGAACACCTTGATTTTTTTGTACAATTGATCTAGCTCTTTATTAATTTGTGTAATTAGATCTTTGTCAGAGGTTTTTGTTATGAAAATTTTCCTCCAATTTGTTGCTTCCCTTCTAATTTTAGTTACATTGGTTTTGTTTGTACAAAACATTTTTAATTTGATAGTCAAAATTATTTATTTTACATTTTGTGACTCTTTCTAAGTCTTGCTTGGTTCTAAAATCTTTCCCTTCCCAAAGGTATGACATGTATACTATTCTGTGTTCATATAATTTACTTATAGTTTCCTTCTTTATATTCAAGTCATTCACCCATTCTGAGTTTATCTTCATGTAGGGTGTGAGATGTTGATCCAAACCTAATCTCCAAACTGTCTTCCAATTTGCCCAGCAGTTTTTGTCAAATAGTGGACTTTTGCCCCAAAAGGTGCGGCTTGTCATAGACTGTCTTGCTGAGGTCACTTACCCCAAGTCTGTTCCACTGATCCTCCCTCCTGTCTCTTAGCCAGTACTATATTGTTTTGATGACCAATGCTCTATAGCATAGTTTGAGACCTGGTACTGCTAGGCCCCCTTCCTTCACATTTTTTTTTCATTATTTCCATTGATAGCCTTGGTCTTTTGTTCTTCCAAATGAACTTTGTTATGGTTTTTCCTAATTCAATAAAAAAGATTTTTGGTACTTTGATGGGTATGGCACTAAATAAGTAAATAAATTTGGGTAGGATTGTCATTGTCATTACGTTAGCTAATCCTACTCATGAGCAATTAATGTTTTTCCAATTATTTAGATCTAATTTTAATTGTGTGGGAAATGTTTTGTAGTTGTGTTCATATAGTCCCTGTATTTGTCTTGATAGATAGATTCCTAAGTATTTTATTTTGTCTAGGGTGATTTTATTTTTTTTATTTTTTTTTAATTTAAATTTCATCTTTATTTTATTCCAATAACAAATTTACACATAAGCTTTCCAAAGTTACAGGATTCGTGTTGTCTCCCTTTGCTCATCTCTTCCCCTTTCCAGATTTGATGAGCAATTATACATATATTATCACTCAAAACCCATTTCTCTATTGTTCATTTTTGTAAGACAATAATCTTATAAAACCAAAACTTCAAATTGTAAACCCAAAAAAACAAGGGATAAATCATAAGTCTTCATCTGCATTTCTACTCCAACAATTAGATATTTTACAAGGATGGAATTACTAATTAAAATAAGCACTGCTTCCTTCCTCCTCCATATTTACCACTGTGGTAATGCTGGGTCAGAAAGAATTCCTGGTGCCACCTGTTCCTTATATGCTGAACTTTCCCCAATGAAGCAATACTATTGGTTCAAGATATAGTCCCCTCAAACAATGAAATACCCAAACTTCTTTTTTTTTCTTTTTCTTTTTTTTAATATTTTATTTGATCATTTCCAAGCATTATTCATTAAAGACATAGCTCATTTTCTTTTCCTCCTCCCCACCCCCCATAGCCGACACGTAAATCCACTGGGCATTACATGTTTTCTTGATTTGAACCCATTGCTTTGTTGATAATATTTGCATCAGAGTGTTCATTTAGAGTCTCTCCTCTGTCATGTTCCCTCAACCGCTGTATTCAGGCAGTTGCTTTTTCTCGGTGTTTCTACTCCCATAGTTTATCCTTTGCTTATGAATAGTGTTTTTTTCTCCTAGATCCCTGCAAATTGTTCAGGGACATTACACCACCACTAATGGAGAAGTCCATTACTTTCGATTATACCACAGTGTATTAGTCTCTGTGTACAATGTTCTCCTGGCTCTGCTCCTCTCCCTCTGCATCACTTCCTGGAGGTTGTTCCAGTCTCTATGGAACTCCTCCACTTTATTATTCCTTTTAGCACAATAGTATTCCATCACCAACATATACCACAATTTGCTCAGCCATTCCCCAATTGATGGGCATCCCCTCTTTTTCCAGTTTTTGGCCACCACAAAGAGCGCAGCTATGAATATTTTTGTACAAGTCTTTTTGTCCATTATCTCTTTGGGGTACAGACCCAGCAGTGCTATGGCTGGATCAAAGGGTACATATTCTTTTGTCGCCCTTTGGGCATAGTTCCAAATTGCCCTCCAGAATGGTTGGATCAGTTCACAACTCCACCAGCAATGAATTAATGTCCCTACTTTGCCACATCCCCTCCAGCATTCATCACTTTCCTTTGCTGTTATGTTAGCCAATCTGCTAGGTGTGAGGTGATACCTCAGAGTTGTTTTGATTTGCATCTCTCTGATTATAAGAGATGTAGAACACTTCTTCATGTGCTTATTAATAGTTTTGATTTCTTTATCTGTGAACTGCCTATCCATGTCCTTTGCCCATTTATCAATTGGAGAATGGCTTGATTTTTTGTACAGTTGATTTAGCTCTTTATAAATTTAAGTAATTAAACCTTTGTCAGAGGTTTCTATGAAGATTTTTTCCCAGTTTGTTGTTTCCCTTCTGATTTTAGTTACATTGGTTTTTTTGTGTGCAAAAGCTTTTTAATTTGATGTAGTCAAAATTATTTATTTTACATTTTGTGATTCTTTTTATGTCTTGCATGGTTTTAAAGTCTTTCCCCGCCCAAAGGTCTGACATGTATACTATTCTGTGTTTACCCAATTTACTTATGGTTTCCTTCTTTATGTTTAAGTCACTCACCCATTTTGAATTTATCTTGGTGTAGGGTGTGAGGTTTTGATCTATTCCTAGTCTCTCCCACACTGTCTTCCAATTTTCCCAACAGTTTTTATCGAATAGTGGATTTTTGTCCCAAAAGCTGGGATCTTTGGGTTTGTTGTATACTGTCTTGCTGAGGTCTCTTTCTCCCAGTCTATTCCACTGATCTTCCTTTCTGTTTCTTAGCCAGTACCAAATTGTTTTGATGGCTGCTGCTTTGTAATATAGTTTAAGGTCAGGGACTGCAAGGCCCCCATCATATGTGGTTTTTTTTTTCATTATTTCCCTGGATATCCTTGATCTTTTGTTCTTCCAAATGAACTTTGTTATGTTTTTTTCTAAATCAGTGAAGAAGTGTTTTGGTAGTTCAATGGGTATGGCACTAAATAGATAAATAAGTTTGGGTAGGATGGTCATTTTTATTATTCGTCCTATCCATGAGCAGTTAATATTTTTCCAATTCCTCAAGTCTAGTTTTAGTTGTGTGGAGAGTTTTGTAGTTGTGTTCATACAGTTCCTGTGTTTGTCTCGGGAGGTAGATTCCTAGGTATTTTATTTTGTCTAAGGTGATTCTGAATGGCATTTTTCTTTCTAGTTCTTGCTGCTGAGCTGTGTTGGAGATATATAGAAAAGCTGATGATTTATGTGGGTTTATTTTGTATCCTGCAACTTTGCTAAAGTTGTTGATTATTTCAATTAGCTTTTTGGTTGAATCTCTAGGATTCTTTAAGTAGACCATCATGTCATCTGCAAAGAGTGATAACTTGGTCTCCTCCTTGCCTATTTTGATGCCTTCAATTTCTATTTCTTCTCTAATTGCTACTGCTAGTGTTTCTAGTACAATGTCAAATAATAGAGGTGATAATGGGCATCCTTGTTTCACTCCTGATCTTATTGGGAATGCGTCTAGTTTATCCCCATTGCAGATGATATTAGCTGATGGTTTTAGATATATACTGTTTATTATTTTTAGGAATGACCCTTCTATTCCTATGCTTTCTAGTGTTTTTAATAGGAATGGGTGTTGTATTTTATCAAATGCTTTTTCTGTGTCTATTGAGATAATCATGTGGTTCTTGCTGGTTTGCTTGTTGATGTGGTCAATTATGTGGATGGTTTTCCTAATATTGAACCAGCCCTGCATCCCTGGTATAAATCCTACTTGATCATGGTGAATAGTCCTTCTGATCACTTGCTGGAGTCTTTTTGCTAGTATCCTATTTAAGATTTTTGCATCTATATTCATTAGGGAGATTGGTCTATAGTATTCTTTCTCTGTTTTTGACCTGCCTGGTTCTGGAATCAGTACCATATTTGTATCATAAAAGGAGTTTGGTAGAACTCCCTCTTTGCTTATTATGTCAAATAGTTTGTATAGTATTGGGATTAACTGTTCTCTGAATGTTTGATAGAATTCACTGGTGAATCCATCAGGCCCTGGGGATTTTTTCTTAGGAAGTTCTTTAATGGCTTGTTGGATTTCATTTTCTGAAATGGGATTATTTAATAATTCTATTTCTTCTTCTGTTAGTCTAGGCAGTTTGTATTTTTGTATATATTCATCTATATCCCCTAAATTGGTGTATTTATTGCCATATAATTGGGCAAAGTAATTTCTAATGATTGCCTTAATTTCCTCTTCATCGGAGGTGCTGCCCCCTTTTCATCTTTAATGCTGTTAATTTGCTTTTCTTCCTTCCTTTTTTTAATTAGATTGACCAGTACTTTGTCTATTTTATTTGTTTTTTCAAAGTACCAGCTTCTTGTCTTATTTATTAAATCAATAGTTCTATCACTTTCAATTTTATTAATTTCTCCCTTAATTTTTAGGATTTCTAGTTTGGTTTTCTGCTGGGGGGTTTTAATTTGATCGCTTTTGAGTTTTTTCATTTGCATTTCCAATTGATTGATCTCTGCTCTCCCTAGTTTGTTAATATAAGCATTCAGGGATATGAATTTACCTCTGATTACCGCTTTGGCTGCATCCCAAAAGGTTTGAAAGGATGTCTCGCCATTGTCATTTTCCTCGATGAAATTATTGTTTCTATGATTTCTTCTTTAACTAAATGATTTTGGAATATCATATTGTTTAATTTCCAATTGGTTTTAGATTATTTTTCCATGTACCATTACTAATCATTATTTTTATTGCCTTGTGATCTGAGAAGGCTGCATTCATTATTTCTGCTTTTCTGCATTTGAGTGCCATGTTTCTGTGACCCAATGTATGGTCAATTTTTGTGAATGTGCCATGTGGTGCTGAGAAGAAGGTGTATTCATTTTTATCCCTATTTATTTTTCTCCATATGTCTATTAATTCTAATTTTTCTAAGATTTCATTCACTTCTTTTATCTCTTTCTTATTTATTTTTTGATTTGATTTATCTAAATTTGATAATGGTTGGCTTAAGTCTCCCACTAATATGGTTTTACTGTCTATTTCTTCCTTCAATTCTCCTAGTTTCTCCATTAGAAATTTGGGTGCTATATTATTAGGTGCATACATGTTGATTAATGATATTTCCTCATTGTCTAAAGTCCCTTTTAACAAAATATAATTACCTTCCCAATCCCTTTTGATCAGGTCTATTTTTGCTTTGGCTTTATCAGATATCATGATTACCACTCCTGCCTTCTTTCTGTCAGTTGAGGCCCAGAAGGTCTTACTCCATCCTTTAATTCTGACCTTGTGGGTGTCAACCCACCTCATGTGTGTTTCTTGAAGACAACATATGGTAGGGTTTTGGATTCTAATCCATTCTGCTATTCGTCTACGTTTTATGGGTGAGTTCATCCCCTTCACGTTCAAAGTTATGATTGTCATTTGTGGACTCCATGGCATTTTGATATCCTTCCCTAATTTTAACCTTTTCTTCTTCGGCTCTACCTTTTAGTCCAGTGATTTACTTTGAATCAGTCCCCCTTGTCCCCTCCCTTGATGTTTCCCTTTTTAGTCCCTCTCTTTTTGTTCCCTCCCCCTCCCTCCTCTCTTTCCCTCATTTTTTGTTTTCCCTCTCCCCCTCCCCCCCTTGGTTTTCCCTTCTCCCTATCCTTGTTGGGTAAGATAGAATTCAAGATCCCAATGGGTCTGGGTGTTTTTCCCTCTCAGAGTTGATTTCCCTGAGATTAAGGTTTAAGTAAAAAACCCTCTTTTCCTCTCCTTCTTATAGGAGTTTTCTTCCCCTCCCCTTCCCATGTGAGTCTTTGTGTGAGAAAGATTATTCTATTTGGTCTTTCTTTTCCCCCTATTTATACATTACTTTTTCCCCACATGTTAGTATACATAGATTGATAGAAATGTAGTCCTTATAGAAGAGAATTTGAGTAAAAGAAGAAGATAACATTTTTCTCCTTTCCCCTTTCCTTAATATTTACCTTTTCAGGTATTCCTTGCTCTTTGTTTTTCGCTATCAAAATTTCCACAGAGCTCTGGTCTTTTCTTTGCAAAAAGTTGGAAGTCTTCTATTTTGTTGAATGCCCATACTTTCCCTTGGAAGTATATAGTCAGTTTTGCTGGGTAGCTGATTCTTGGTTGAAGACCCAGCTCTCTTGCCTTTCTGAAGATCATGTTCCATGCCTTACGATCATTCAGAGTAGAACTTGCAAGGTCTTGTGTGACCCTGATTGGCATTCCTTTATATCTAAATTGTCTTTTTCTGGCTTCTTGCAGGATTTTTTCTTTTGCTTGAGAGCTTTGGAATTTGGCAATTACATTCCTGGGAGTTGTCTTTTGGGGGTTTAGTGTAGAAGGTGTTCTGTGAGCTCTGTCAGTGGCTGTATTACCCCCTTGTTCTAGAATCTCTGGGCAATTTTCTTTGATTATATCTTGTATCACGATGTTGAGTTTGGTGTTTATTTCTGGCTTTTCTGGAAGTCCAATTATTCTTAAATTATCTCTTCTCCCTCTATTTTCCAGATCTGTCACCTTGTTGGTGAGATATTTTATGTTCTCTTCTAATTTCTTGGTATTTTGTCTTTGCTTTATTAATTCTTACTCTTTTACATGATTGTTGTCTTCCAGTTGCCTGATTCTGGCCTTTAAAGCCTGGTTTTCCTTTTCAGTTTGTTCACACCGGTTTTGTAGATGCGTGAATTTCTTTTGCATTATTTCCAACTTTTCCTCCCAGAAGGCTTCCATCGTTTTGGTCATTTCTGATTCAAATTCTTCATGGGTTTGTGGAGAGTTTCCATTTCCTTTGGAAGGTTTCGAAACATTTTCTTGTGTATCGTCTTCTATCTCCTCTGTATTTTGTATTTTGGCTCCATAGAATGTGTCCAAAGTCGTCCCTTTCTTCTTATTTTTCTTGGGACTTTGGGGCTTCTGTGCTTCTGTGGAGTTTGCCATCTCTGAATGGGGAGGATTAGCTTTTCTTATCTCTGTCTGGTGTTCAGAGGCTTTAGTCCTGGGCAGATTGTCGGTTCTATGAGGTTTCCCTGGGTTAAACTGAGTGTGCCTTAAGGCAATGACTTTCACTGGAACTGGAATGGAAGGGTCAGACCAGGGGGCCACACTCTCCTCCTGCTCTCTCTGTTTCCCTGCTGCTAAGGTGCCCCCTCGACTGGACTGGGTCAAATTGCTTTCCAGAAGGTGCCTTCAGAATAGCTGGCCGTGAGGCTCTCTTGCCCGCCCTAAGGCTTGCTGTTGTTTCAGACGACCCTGCTCTCTGAGGGGGGCGGGGCTGCGGCTTCCCGGAGCCTTGGACTCTGAGCTCCTACCCCTTAGGTCCGAGTGATCTCAGGTTCTGGCTTTTGAGGGGGGCCGTACCTTTTGATCCAGGTCCAGGTCCAGGAGGAGGATTCCCAGGGTCTATGCTGTTGATCGTTTTGAATTTCGGCACCTTAGGAGCTTATAGTTTGAAATCAGTTGGGAAGGGTTTTCTGGAGATCTGAACTTTAGCTTTCTCTAAGCCGCCATCTTGACTGGAAGTCTCTAGGGTGATTTTAAATGGAATTTCTCTTTCTAATTTTTGCTGCTGAGATGTGTTGGAAATATATAGAAATGATGATGACTTATGTGGGTTTATTTTGTATCCTGCAATTTTGCTGAAGTTGTTGATTATTTCTATTAGCTTTTTAGTGAATTCTCTAGGATTCTTTATGTAGACCATCATATCGTCTGCAAAGAGTGACAGGTTAGTCTCATCATTGCCTATTTTAATACCTTCAATTTCTTTTTCTTCTCTAATTGTTACTGTCAGTGTTTCTAGTATCATGTTAAATAATAAAGGTGACAATGGGTATCCCTGCTTCACTTTTTATCTTAATGGGAAGGCTTCTAATTTATTACCACTGTAGATGATACTTTGTCATGGTTTTAAATATATACTGTTTATTATTTTGAGGAAAGGTGCTTCTATTTCTATACTTTCTAGTATTCTCAATAGAAATGAGTGTTGTATTTTGTCAAAGGTTTTTTCTTTCTTTTTTTTTTAAATATATTTTATTTGATCATTTCCAAGCATTATTCGTTAAAGACATAGATCATTTTCTTTTCCTTCCCCCCCACCCCCCATAGCCGACGCATAAGTCCACTGGGCATTAGATGTTTTCTTGATTTGAACCCATTGCTTTGTTGATAGTATTTGCATTAGAGTGTTCATTTAGAGTCTATCCTCTGTCATGTCCCCTCAACCTCTGTATTCAGGCAGTTGCTTTTTCTCGGTGTTTCCACTCCCATAGTTTATCCTTTGCTTATGAATGGTGTTTTTTTCTCCTGGATCCCTGCAAGTTGTTCAGGGACATTACACCGCCACTAATGGAGAAGTCCATTACGTTCGATTATACCACAGTGTATTAGTCTCTGTGTACAATGTTCTCCTGGTTCTGCTCCTCTCGCTCTGCATCACTTCCTGGAGGTTGTTCCAGTCTCCATGGAACTTCTCTACTTTATTATTCCTTTTAGCACAATAGTACTCCATCACCAACATATACCACAGTTTGTTCAGCCATTCCCCAATTGATGGGCATCCCCTCGTTTTCCAGTTTTGGGCCACCACAAAGAGCGCAGCTATGAATATTTCAAAGGTTTTTTCTGCATCCATTCTTGCATTCCTGGTATAAATCCCACCTGATCATAGTGAATAATCCTCATGATCACTTGCTAGAATCTTTTTACTTGTATTCTATTTAAGATTTTTGAATCTATGTTCATTAAGGAGATTTGTATGTAGTTTTCTTTCTCTTTTTTTTGTCTGCCTGGCTTTGGAATCAGTACCATATTTGTGTCATAAAAGGAATTTGGTAGAACTATTTCTCGGCTTATTTTGTCAAATAATTTATATAGTATTGGCATTAGTTGTTCTTTAAGTGTTTGATAGAATTAATTGAAATTGATTTTAAAACAAAAAAAACTCATTACCTATAAGGGTGTTATACTTGAATCAGAAATGTGGACAATCAGGCGATCAACTTGTTAAAACAAAAATTAAAATGAAATATAGAAGAAAACTGAAAAGATAGAGCATACGATGAATTCATCTCCAACAAGATTTATTTGAACCAATTATCCACAAAAATTGGAAAAGGCTGGAAATAAGGACATCCACACCATTTATAAACCTTTCATATAGAAGCTTAACTGAAAGAAATCATTTACCAAAACAAGGAAAACAAAAGCTTAAAATCATCCTTAGAAAACAAACTTTTAAGAGGCTTGCCAAGCAGGGAGATGGTCACCAAAGGCAATATCAGACAATAATATAAATGCCTTTGTAAAATCAAACAAAGGAGGTCAATGGAAGAAGATATGATCAATACTGCCTCAAAAAACAGCAAAAATCAGCAGAAGGAAAATTAAAACTATTTAAAGACAATTTAGTAAGAGAAGCAGCTAAGCTAAGTTATAGGCCAAATCTTAAGGGCACTTAAGAGAAAAATAGAAGGAGGTAATAACAGAAGACAGAAGCAGAAGAGCTAGAGTTTTTTATAAGGAACTTTTTTTCCTCATTGAGGTTAGTGGAGTCACCATATTTGGACTTTAACCACAGAGTTCCAGCTAAACTTGTAGAAGGCTTAGGTCACTGAAGAAAATGAGATGGAAAAAGTAGGTGAATGATACTGAAAAGACATAGTGCATATCTCTGCTGAAGGCAACATTATTTTTTGTACACAGAAAAAATGATTCACAGGTAGGGCAGATACTGCTACCATGTGACATGTCTTGGACTATATTATGCCCCAGAACAAAAGGTGATATTGGGTACTGACCCATATGCCTTTGTTTTCCCATCCATATTAAATTTTATGAGAATAATTGACACAGGCATCAAGAGTATCCTTGAGGAAGGGATTTGAAGAGAACAGACAGTCTTTCACAAGCAATATTCCACAATGAGTTCTGCTTTTACCCTCACCAAAAGACCTGGAAGATACAACATTTACTGTTTATTGGCTATAAAAAATACCTGATCTAGTAGAATAAAAGGCCACCTTATAGGATCCCACAGTTCTGTCAAAATGATATGAGATTCCTTGAAAGGTACAAGAGATAACTTCAATCTGACAGTAATCCAGTCATTAACAGAGTAAAAAAAGACAGCTGATGTTTTTTACTATCATGGAGGATACTCAGAAGAGTGTCCATGTTAAAGAATAATTCTCTGTGATTTGTAAGGTTACTCAAATGTCCCTAATTATGCATGATGCTATTCTGATTGAATCAAGCTCTGGAAAATTGCAGAGTCTCCCAAATTAGAGTCATAATTATTCACAAAGGTTTGACTTAACTACCATACTAGATAAAGAAAACCTATTACCTAAATGTGTGAACTGCAAAGTGGGGTCATGGACCCCCAGGGGGCCATGGCATAGATTCAAGGTATATTTTATCAACCAACTGGGGAGTGAGAAGATAGGTCATATCTCACTCTTACAAAGATAGGCAATGTGTGGCTTTTCTCTAATACAGCTACATTTTAAGCTTTATATATTATTGTTTGACACTCTATCTCCATACTCTTACATAGTTAGCCTCCTGTGGCTGGCCTGTATATCAGAACCTTGAAGTTCATTACAACCTAGTCATGATCCAGGTACCTTCGGCATCTCTGCAGGCTAAAATTTCTCCCATCTACTTCTACCCAGAATCCCCATTGTGACAAGGAAATCACTTTAAAAGACTGATATATATTAATTTAAGGTCGCCAAGGAATTCAGCTATGTAATTCCTAAATGAAAACTCAAGTCCGCCGTCACCCTTTTATAGAGTTTAATTACAAACAGGAGGAAGAAAGGAATTAGAGATATAGAGAGAGAGGGAGAGAAAAAGGGGAGAGAAGGGAGTCGGGCTTAAATACCCCTTCTGTTTAGGCTGGGCCAAAAGGCCCAAGCCCTTAGATAGCTGAGGCAAAGAAAGGAGATCAGTCCCTATTACTCACGTGACCAAAATGGAGAAACAGTCTCAGCAGCCTCCACCTCCAGCTTCCTTCAGAGCAGCACAACCTCTCAAAGCCAAAAAAAACTCTCCAACCACCCCCCCTCAGTCCTCAGACCCCCCTATCTTTAAGGAAACCATCCAAGTTCCCTCCCCTCAGTTCTCACATCTACCAATCACTGTCCATCATTTTCCCTGTGCCAATGGTGGCTCTAGCTTAACCCAGGACCGCCCAGAGGTCTGTGGTTTTGCACATGTCTGTTGAAGGTCATATTCTCAAATAATTAAATCTTGATCTTTTGCTACAGCCCTTCCTAAATCCTGTTACCCTGAGTAGGGTAGAGATTGGAATAATTAAATTTTGATCTATGCTGCAGCCCTTCCTAAATCCTGTTAGGACTGAGTAGGGTGGAGATTGCAATTTCCAAGACCTGGTTCTGTCATTCCAAGTATCTCCATTGTATCAATTCTAAAATCAATCATGACTCAAAGAAATTCCTGTTCTATGCTTAAGCGTAGGTCAAAGCCCTTTCCATTGTTCAGCAAAAGGTTTCTGTCCTAAAGTAATCTTAAGAAGGGAGGAGGAGGAACCTCCCATGCCAATGGGGTTCACATTCCAATAGAGTTTCCACTCTCAATAGGAAATTTTTCAAGTATGAAATTTCCCAATGGTGAATTTTCCAACATTTATAAGTCTAAGAAATTTTAAGGTTTACACCATCCTCATCCACCCGGATTGCCTCAGATGTAGAGCAGGAACTCTCAGAAAGCCAGATGTATGCTCCAGGGCAATGGCCAGTGAGTAATAGCTCCTACTCCTCATTTCATTGTCAATGGAACAGAGGTGCAGAGGATGAGCAGGTATAGATAGGTTGTGGCTTATCACAGAGACAGCATGACATTTTCTTTCCCCTAACACCCTCTTCTGAACATCCCTATTTCTATTGTGGGAACCATAATTACATCAATCATCTGGCATCTAAAAGGCAACCTCAATTTTCAGTTTTTAGTTACCCCACATATTCAATCACTTATCAAATCTTATTTTCTTCTATCATAATTCAATCACTCATCTCAGTCCTTCTCCTTTCTTAGGTCTACCACATTTGTTCAAGAATTCATCTCCTCTACAGTAATAGCTTAAATGATCTCTCTATATATCTCTAGTTACCTGGGTTTATATCTTACCTCAGGGTACTTTTGCTACCTTAGGCAACTCACTTAACCTCTATGAGTCTCAGTTTCTTCTATAAAATGAGGGAGTTAGATTGGTTGACTTCTAAGGTCCTCCTTAGTACTACATCTATGGTCTCCACTTTCTCTAATCTATGTTCCATCTGGTTGTCAAGTTGATACATCTAGGTCCTAATAAGTCTGAATAATGACTCCTGTGGAATGGTCACATGTAACAGAATTAACCTTATTCAAAGTCACAATTAGATGAAATATGATCATTTGTTTCAATTCACTTGAAACATTTGAGACAAATTCAAATATTGTCTGTGATCTCTCCACAGGATTTATAATCCACACCAATCTAAAGTCAAATATCACTTCAACTCCATCATATCACTTTCTAATTACATTTTGTGCAAGTTTTATGATATGCATAATTATTAGTACAGTAATATAGTTTTAGAATACATAAATCAGTAAATCTACATATGTTATGGAAAGAAAATTGAAAAAATATTATTGATAGATTACATAATCCATAAAGTTAGGAAACTACTAGTTTAAATTATAATATGCAATTTCATGGATAAATTACTTATCCATCAGTATATATAGCTTGCAATACATTTCAAGAAATGATGCCTTGAGCATAGAATTCAACAAGACAAGATCTAATTGATTTGCTTTCAGAAAAATATGAAATTACTTTAATTACTCATTCCAACATGAAGCAGGAATGGCATAAATGGGTTATATTATCTCTATATTTATATATATACACAGATATTTAGATCTATTTAGAAATAAATATAGACATGTTTATGCCTATCTATGTATTTAGATCTATAACTGGAAGACCTTGTCACACTGATGAAATCATAGATCCATTGAAGTGTCACCAGGGACCTAGTACAATCGATCTCTTGTATAGAGTAGGCAAGTTTGTTAAACAGAACTGAAAACTAACATGATGAAGTTTATCTAGCACTAAAATGGATGTTTCTGATGGCAGTCTCTGCTCAGTTAGCTATTATACAATGAGTTAATGAACACTGTTGCCTAATAAAGTCATTGGCAACTAAGAATCCAGGGATGGATGGTTGATTTCCAAAGGGAATAAAAGAAAATGTGATTTATACTGAAAAAACAATCTTCTAGAACATTTGAATTTCCCCACCTACTCTAGTTCCAGATGGAGTTTCGTTCAGACTTTTTAGAATGTACAGTGTTTTTAGTACCACATTTGTCAAAATTTGGACCCTGGCATTCAGTTTTCCCCACAATCACCACATTTTCGAGTTGGCAGTCAGTTTTGAGGTCATCTAGGCCATCCCCAAAAGAATAAGAATCCTTTCTTAAAGAGGGCTGACAAGTGACCATACAACCTCCACTAGAAAACTATCAGTGAAGGGAACCTACCACGATTTGAGGCAATATATTCTTATTTGGACAAGTTTTAATTATTAGGAAGATTTTAATTAGATCAAATTTAAATACTTTTCTTTGCAACTTTCAGCTAGCTCAGCCCTTTGGGCTTGAGAAGAGGTTGGAAAATCTCTTCCATATGATAACTTTTGAAATCATTGAAGATACCTATCATATTTCCTTCACCTTTCCACTCCACCTACTGAGTCTTTTCTTCTCCAGGTTAAACACATTCTTCCTTCAACTGACCTTCATATGGATACAGACTTCAAACCCTTCACCGCACTGGTTTCTATCTGATGAAACAGAACTCTCACCTTCATAGATGAGAAACTTTGTGTCTCAAAGTAGCCCAAGCCTGCAGTAGCTATTTCTGGCTGCTACATCATTGTGGAAATCCATATGAGTTTTCAGTTCACTAGGCTCCAAGTTCTAGGCTGTCAAGACTTTTTGGGATCATGACTTGGTCATCTACTTTGTTAACTTTTCCTCTTAGCATTGTGCCATCTTCAAATGGAATAATTACAGCATCTCTATGGCTGCTCTTCTGCCTTAGAACCAATGCACAGTAAGGGTTTAAAAAGAAAAAAAGCCAAATGGGAAAAACACTATTGAATATAAAAAAAATATGACATTATGGAAGGTTGCTTATTACAAAAAATTAACTTTAAAAGTATTTTTATTATTCATATTTTGAATAATGACACATGAGTATTCCTCTTTTCAAAGAAGAGGAATAAAGGAATAAAAATTCTTTATTAGGTGCTTTTTTGTTGTTTGCTCATTTTTCCTATCTAATTACAGGTAGGCTTGGGGGGGCAGATTATATGATGGTCTGAGGGCTGAGAGCTCTCATAGACCTTTCCCCTTGATGATTCAATTGACCCTTGTGATGCTGATAACTTAAAGACTTGCCTTATGCTTAGGTGTAAGCTTTTGATCTCATGCTGATCTTGATCAGGTCAGGGACTGATCAAATTCTAGCCTGAGGCTTAGTCTCAAGCTTTTAGTCTCACTATGTGCTTGATCTAATCAGGCACACCCTTGATTGTCATGTCTTGGAGCTCTGCCCTGAGCTTTAGGCAAAAAGATCAGTACTCAATACTTAGTATTATTATCCATCCCAAGGTGTGAATTAAGTCCTTGCCTTAAGCCCAGACTAGAATTTTCTGGGATGGGGCTCTGGACTTCTCCACAGGTATGAAATTTAAAGTGGTTCAGATTGGCTGGTGCCTCTATTTGCTCAGGCAGGGTCTCAGGATCTGGATGTAGGCTCAGGCATAGGTTCCTGAATCTCGGTTAGCAGATGTTTTATGCAGTTGTGTGACTCCCTCTTGTCTTGCTCTTTCCTCCTTGGTATAGATTCTTGTTGGGTATGCTCTCCTCTCACCCCAGTAACCCAGATGTCGATTGACTACCTTTTGGATTTTTCTTTTCTTGAATGTATTTTCCCCCCACACTCCCATCTCCTTGTTGGTTCTTTCACTACTGTATTCATTTTGTGGAGATATTTTAATCTTGGTCAGAGAGGTTTCTTATGTTGGCACAGAGCTGCTGAGGATTACTCTGCCACCTTTGCTCCACCCCAGGAACTTCCATCATTTTCTTAATGAAATTATGATTGGTCATTTCATTAATCCGATTTAAAATCTTTAAAAATTTTAAAAGCATTAACTATTAACATCCAAGCAGAAAAGGTTTACTTTACACTATAGTTAGTACAAATGGTTTTTCAGTTTACCAATAAAAAGTAAAATGAGGACTTCACTTACAATTTCAGTACATAATAAATAATACATGAATCCAATGCTACACAGGAGACTGATCCATTAATCAGCCTTACTTCTTCAGGCAAAAATCTTACATGTAGTGTGACATAATACTTACACTGGCCAAAGGAAATTGCCTCCCAGAACATTCTGACTGGTAAAATCTATACCAGAATGATTGGAACGTGGTTTAGTATACTTGAGAAAGCACTGATTGATGTACAGCAATATGGGTTAAGATCCTCCCTCTAATTTACTACCTAGGTGAATTTGAGCAAGTTATTAACTTCTTTGTGACTCATTTTATTTATCTGTAAAATTAGGATTTACATCTACGTGAGCTGTGAGATGTTGTCTATCTCAAAATTCATGAACTCCTAAATCTGATCAAGAATGCCTCCTAAGACATCCCTAAAAATGGTCATCCAGAGTTTCTTTGAATACCACAAGGGAAACTTGAAATAGGAAAGGGCAAAGTATAATATTCTAGAGAATTCCACTGTCCATTTCCCAAGGTGAGATCAAAGTACTTATTTTTCTTTGAGTCTAGCTATTCAACCAGGTTTCAATATGTCTAATTATACCACTGTCTCTATATTTCCTATAAGAATAGTATGAAATTATGGAATGCTGGGCTAATTTCAAGGTAAAATATATATTTTCTAAAAAATAAAGTATACTATTCTCTTTTGTTTTTAAATTGCCTAATTTTCTTCCAGTATTTCCCCAACTCATGCCTCATAGAAAGTCATCTCAATATAACAAATATATTTTTAAAAGAAAAATAGAGGTATAAAAACAAGGAAAATAAATCAATTCATTGAAATAGTCTGAAAGTTTATCTATAATGGTCCATAGTGATAGACATCCTATATGTGCAAATCTGTGGGAGGGGGATGTCACCCCCATATCAATTCCTTAACATCATGCCTGCTCATTGTAATTTGGCAACATTTAATTTTGATTCCTTTGTGTAATTCTTTCCATTTATAGGAGTGATGAATATTCCTCTAGGTTTTTAAAGTCCTTCTATATATTTTTTTCCTCTTCTGTGTTTCACTAGATTAGTCCTCAAATAATTTTGTAGTGATTTTACTTCGATTTTTACTTTCTAGTATTACTGCTTAGATTTTCTTAAAATTTATTACATAAAAATCTTGTGGACATTTCTGAGGTTCTTTTATAGCTTTTTTCACCTTACTAAAGCTATTGTCTTAATTTTTTGTTGATTCCTGAGGATTTTTCCAATTAAACCACTATGCCACTGACACATAGGGATAGTATTATTTCCCTTTCCTTATCTATATGCGTTTCATTTTTTCCCCTTACCTTATTCTATTAGCATTTGTACAACTATTATCAAATAACATCAGGGATAGTTAGTTTCATTGTATTTATTAGGAAAGTTTCTAGTGTGTTTAGATTACATATGATGTTTGGTTCTATGTAGATTTTTTAATATGGAAAAGGCCTTCATACCTTGTAGAGTTTTCAGCACAGATGATAGTGTATTTTGTCGCAGGCTTTTTTCCCTACTCTATTGAGATAATCACCTGGTTTTAGAGAGAAAAAAATTATGTTGATTGTTTTACTATTATTGAAATGCCCCTGATTCTGTGGTATAAATCCAATTTGATCATAATTAGTGATTTCTTAGATGAATTAATCTGTTTGACAGAGTTGAATTTAAAATGTGTGAACTGATATTTCTCAATGATATTAGCCTATAGTTCTCCTTCTATGCTTTATCTTCCCTTAGTTTAGGAATTAGGACCATTTCAGTGCCAAAAAGGGGGGCTGGAAAATATTTCTGTTCTCAGTTTCTGAGAACAATTAATATAGTACTGATGCTAGCTATTTTCTACAAGTTTGATAAAACTCTGGTGAATACAACAGGAATAGGAGATATGTTTTTCCCTTTGGACGTTTCTTTAGAAAGTATAAGTCAAAGAAATAACATTCATGTCAAAGAATATAATGAAGATAAACAATATATCAAAATTTCTAGGATGATGTTAAAATAGTTTTAAAAGCACAAATTATGTCCTTAAATATGCATTAACAAAAATATTTTAAAGAATTAATGAACTTAGGGGGCTGGGTAGCTCAGTGGACTGAGAGCCAGGCCTAGAGATGGGAGGTCCCATGTTCAAATCTAGCCTCAGACACTTCCTAGCTGTGTGACCCTGGGCAAGTAACTTGACCCCCATTGCCTAGCCCTTACCACTCTTCTGCCTTGGAGCCAATACAAAGAATTGACTCCAAGACAGAAGGTAAGGGTTTAAAAAAAAGAATTAATGGACTTAATAGGTATTTGAAAACTACTAGGCTTTCTAATAATTTCTAATACTTTTGCTATTTTGCTTTTTATATTAATTTATAATATTTCTGTGCAAAAATGGTCTTTTTGGCAAAAGTTATATTTAGTACTGAGAAATAGGTATCTTCCTTGAGAGTCACATCTAGAGGTTTTATAACTTTTGTTTAGCTCTAATTTCTCTTGCAATTTCTTCAAATGTATAGTTTTACTTTAGTTTACTTTTCTGTTAAATTTGCCCAAATAGAAGAGATAGATATTAGAGTCTACTACTAGAACTGTATTACTCCTCTGTATTTTTTGTAATTCAGTTATTTTTCCTTTATAAATTTAGATGAATTAATGCATTTGAAGCATATAAGTTTCATATTAACGCTAGTTTGTTATCTATGGTTTCTTTTAACATAATGGAATTTCCTTGTTTATCTCAGTTTATGGTATAGAATTTTTGTTTGGGTTTTATCTAATTTCATGACTACAACTCCTGCAATTTTAGATTTATCTGATGCCTAATAAATTTTGTTCTCAAATTCATTCTCATTCTATATATGACATTGCTTTTTTGATGTGTTTCTTGTAAGCAACAGATTGTAGGGTTTTGTTTTCCTGGATTGTTTAATCAATAGAGTTATGAGTTGGGTTTGTATTTCTTCCATTTGTCTCTAATGTTTATTTTTTACTGAATTAGGATTTGTTTGTTTGTTGTAATTCTTCCTTTTTAGTAATAGTTCTGTCCTGTTATCTTTTCTTAATGTACTCTAAGGCAACCATATTTTCATTGGGTCTCTTACCCTCACCCTCAATCTTTATTCCCTCATTTGTCAACTTTTCCCCTAGCTTTGGAGTTATATTTAAAACATTAATCTTTCTTTCTTTCTTTCTTTCTTTCTTTCTTTCTTTCTTCCTTCCTTCCTTCCTTCCTTCCTTTCTTTCTCTAAGTATATAATTTGTCTTGCTCCCTCCATTTTGTGCTTATGTAAAAAAAAAAACTTCTATCTGCTCCTCTCATTCAATTTATTGTGTTCGTAAGGTTATTTTTCATTTTTATACCTTTACCTAAAAATATTTCATTATCTTGTCCTCCACATTAATTTTCTTGCTGTTCTGGCCTATTCTAAGTATTTATTCTTTGAATTTTATTTTATTTTTTAATTTTTTCCCATGGTTACATGATTCTTGTTGTCTCCCTCCCCCCTCCTGGAGTTGACAAGCATTTCCACTGGGTTATAAATGTATTATCACTCAGAACCTATTTCTGTACTATTCATTTTTGTAATAGGGTAATCTTTTAAAACCAAAACCCCAAATCATATACCCATAAATATTTATTCTTTGATTTATGGTCTGTACACTTACTTATGTCATCCTGAGTCTCTGTGTCCTTTGTGGAATTAAATCTTCTAAAATACCAACTCTGAGTGCCCTATACTAAACAATTTTCATATAGTAAACTTTCCCTATACTAAAATTCCCTATACTAAACAATGTTGCCTTGTAGATTTTGCCCCCTTCCCAAGTTTTCTGTTGTGGCAAATAATATATAAACTTTTGTGTCGCTGACTATAATTTATTATTACATCCTTCCCTTCCCAGGATTTTTTTCTCTTTCTCAAAAAATGTCCTCTCTGTATTGATGACATCCTACCCTTGGAGGTCCTGGATATGTCCAGGAGGTCTGATTCATTGCTTCGTAAGGTAGAATGTTATCCGTGGAGGCACAGCAGTCCTTCAGAGATACTGATCTTTCTGAGCAACACAGTTTCTTCAGATTTACCCATGGAAATGTCCTCATCTTTCCCGACAGAATACATACACACATATGTGCACTCATACATGTGTGCATACAACTCTCAGATATTTTATTACCTATATGTCCATGTGTGTCTGTACATATACACCAAGACACGGATATGTATGTCTTCCCCATGTGAGTATTTTTCACTCTGCTTCCTGCACACTATTAAAGATTCCCCCCTTTCTTTTCCTCCTTCAGTCACCTCATCCATTCTCCAGTGGCTGAACTTCACCAAAGACAAAAGAACTTTTTGTTTTCCTTTAAGAATTTGCCACTGACTTGGAATAGTGCTGGTTGAGCAGCAGGTCCGTCACTCTGGACTAAATCTCACAAACTCGTGCCATAAAGAAACAATGATTTTTGTGGGATAAGAATGCAGAATGAAAGGGGTGAATAAAAGGAGATGAAGGAGCCAGAGGAGACTTTCTGATGTACCCTAGTCAAGCACCTAAAACAAGTAACCGCAATTTTTTAAAAGCATGCTCCTCTTAGGCATCTATGGGGCAGCTAGGTATCAGACTGGTAGAGTGCTGGGCCTGAAGTCAACAAGACTCAACTTCCACAGTTCAAGTCAGGGATCAGACACTAGCGGTGTGATCCTGGGCAAGTCACTTAAGCTTTTTTGCCTCAGTTTCCTCATCTATAAAAGTGAGCTAAAGAAGGAAATAGCAAGAAAACCCCAAATGGGACCATGAAGAATTAGGCTTGACTGAAATGATGGCATAAAGATACGTATAATGAACTTTACAACCTAGTTAGGGAAATATTTTATATCAGGAGTGGCCTGCTAATAATAGTTAACCTTTATATTCAGCTTACAGGCACTGTGACAAGCTCTTTAGAATTATTATCTGATTTGAACCTCACAACACTGCTATGAGGTAGGCGATATTATTATCCCCATTTTACAGTTGAAGAAATCAAGTCAAAAAGAAATGACTAACCCAGAGCTGCACGACTAGGAAGTGTTTAAGTATGTTTAAACTCAGGTTTTTCTGAAGCCAGGCTCTATGCAGCAAGCCATCTACCTGCCTACCATACACAAAGAGATCGGTGATGAGGCTGACCCATATAGCAGGTCTTCTCAGATGGACAAGGAAAAGTTCGCTTTGCATTGATTTCACCAAAGGGAACAAGAACTTTCTTAGTCTTCCAAAGAAGCAGCCACTCTGTGCATAAGAGATGACAAGTGATCACATACTACTACTGCTCAGATGCTCTACAGTCCAGGAAACCTGGCCTACTTGCTGTTTTCATAGACAACATTCATGCTCTTGCCCCCACACCTTCCCATAAGCGTGGAAGCTCCCTCACTTCACTTTCACCTCTCAGGACCCTTGGCTCCCTTCAGGGCTCAAATCAGCCTCCTTAAAGGAAGCTTTCCTGTTCCCCCTCAGTTGTTAGTGTCCTCCCACCGTCGCTATGTGTCCATTTTGTACATGTCTTATTTTTACTTATCCATGAACAGGTTCTATCCCTGCAGTGTGTTGAGGACAGGGAGTATTTAATCTCTGTATCCCCAGTCCTGAGCATACAGTAGAAGGCTTCCATACATTAACTGATTGACTGATAGCATCTCACCACTGACCAATCCTACCTTTTAAAAAATTAGATTACTGTATGAGTTCAATAACCCTTTATTCAGTGAGTTCATGTCAAGGACAAGGTTAGATGTTGTGGACCCAAAGACCAAAACAAACCAGTTCTTCCTCTCAAAGAGCTTACATTCTACTGGAGGACACAATATTTACCCAAATAATTAGCTACCAAATGCACAGGAACTTCATGAATAACTAACAATTGGAGCAATCTCTTGTAGGAAGTGGCATTCTGACTAAAACTAAGAATTCCAACAGGCAGAGATGAGGAGTACACACAGTTCAGGGATGGGAAAATAGCCTTGCAAAGGCACAGGAGACAGGAGAGGATTGTCAGATTGTCATGTGTGGAGAAAGGCATTTGGTGAGTTTGGCTGCAGCAAAGAGCCTAGAAGGATCATCCAGGAAAGAAAAAAATGGACAAGGGACGTGAGGGTCTTTAAATGTCAAATAGAGGCATTTATATTTCATTTCTGAGGCACCAAGGAACCTGGAGCTTCTTGAACTGGAGAGTGATACAGTTAGAGTTAGGGTTTAGGAATATATTCAAATGGTAGCTATTTAGAGAATAAATTGGAAAATGGAGATCTCTGAGCCAGGGAAATCAGTTGAGGTTACTGCAAAAGTCCAGGAGAGAAAGGATGACAAAAATGATGTGAGCTATAGCAGAGACCATAAGAGTGGCAAGAAGAGGTCTGGACACGGGCAGTACCAAGGAAGTGGAGTTGACAAAGTCCTGGCACCTCAATGGAAGTGGGGGTGAAGGGAGTAGGGAGTTGAGGATGACTCATGCTTTTGAAGAACAATCAATCCAGGGGGATGACTTGCCAACAAAGCTGATTCTTTTCTTCTGAGAATGAAAGGACATACCACGAGGAAAATCAATCTACTATAAGAAAGTAAATCTGTAAACAGGTTATGACCATTCTTCCACATGTAAAGATAAAAAAGTAAGCGTGCTTTCTGAATACTGCTAATATCATATCCTATGCACTCCACTCCATTATCTGTGTTTTCATTTGACTAATAAAATGTTTCCTTAATTCAGCCAATACCTTTGAGGAAAATGAGAATAGGCCTTTGTGGTATGTGTGCAGTATTTTCAGTGCAGGGCTTAAATAGATAATTAAAAGTAAACTAAGCTTGAAATTAGATTGTACACGTGTAGAAGAGAGATGGTGTAGTTAGGATCAGAATGATAAACTAATTGCAGAAAAATTAAAATCAGACATGCCTTTCCAGGGTTCCAAGTCATGATTTTTACATTCCAAAGCTTCAGATTCCAAACCCAATGGGTTGTGCATAGCAGGTAGCTTTTCATGTGGCTTCAGGTTTTTACACATACATAACAGGGTATTGTTGTTTCCAGAGAATATAGTCTGATATTTTAAAAACTATTTTTTCAATAGAAAAATATCACAGAAGACTCTAGGCAAACTTAAAAGCCATTCCTGGGTTTGATAAATACATTCTTATAAAATAGTCTTCAGAGATGGGAGAAAGGTTTGGCCAACAACATGATGATATGAATCAAAATAAGGAAAGCAATATTTTTTTACATTCTCACTTGATGGCAATTTATTAGAAGGCTATAGAAACCTAGAGAAAGATCAATATAGTGATCCAAGACAATTTTGAAGGACTCATGATGAAAAAAAGATTTCCACCTCCAGAGAGAAAACTGATTAACTCTGAGTGAAAATTTAAGTATAATTTCCTCACTTTGTTTTTCTTCTTCTTTTGAAATAAGGCTAATATGGAAATGTTTTCCATTATTTCACATGTATAACTGATATACTGCTTGCCTTCTCAGTGGGCAGGGGAGGGGGTGAGAAGGAAGGAAAGAATTCAAAATTCAAAAATAAAAGAATGCAAAAATAAATATTTAACATTTATTTCCTAAAAAATTGAGTTCCAAATTCTTGGAAGTAATTTAATCTAGGTTATAGTTTTGTAATCATGTAAGACCTATTTAAACATTGGTCATGTTATGGAAGAAAGGCTCATGAAATAAAGTAAAAAATAGTATGCTTTGATCTACATTCAAACTCCAACATTTCTTTCCTTGGAAGTAGATAGCATTTTTCATCATGAGCCCTTTGAAATTGTCTTGGATCATTGTATTGTTGAAACTAGCTAAGCTATTCAAAATTGATCATCATAAAATATTGCAGATATTGTGTACAACTTCTGGTTCTGCTCATTTCACTTAAAAAAATTTTTTTTGGCTAAAATAATCACTTTATTTCCCACTCTCCCCTCCACCCACCCTTCCTGGAGCCAACACACAATTTCATTGGGTATTACTTGTGTCCTTGATCGGAACCTATTTCTATGTTGATGTTTGCACTAGGATATTCATTTAGATTCTACATCACCAACCATATCCCTTCGACTCATGTATTCAAGCAGTTCTTTTTCTTTGGTGTTTTTACTCCCATAGTGTTCTCTCTGAATGTGGATAGTGGTTTTTCTCCTAGATTCCTCCAAGTTGTTCAGGATGACTGCATTGCCACTAATGGAGAAGTCCATTACATTCAATTATACCACAGTGTATCAGTCTCTGTGTACAATGTTTTCCTGGTTCTACTCCTTTCACTCTGCATAAATTACTGGAGGTTGTTCCAGTTCCCATGGAATTCCTCCAGTTCATTATTGCTTTGAGCACAATAATATTCCATCACCAACATATACCACAATATGTTCAGCCATTCCCCAGTTGAAGGGAATCATCTCATTTTCCAATTTTTGGCCACCACAAAGAGCGCGGCTATGAATGATCTTGTACATGTCTTTTTCCTTATTAACTCTTTGGGGTACAAACCCAGGAGTGCTTTGCTGTATCAAAGGGTGGACAGTCTTTTGTCGCCCTTTGGGCATAGTTCCAAATTGCCCTCCAGAATGGTTGGATCAATTCACCATTCCACCAGCAATGAAGTAATGTCCCAACTTTGCCACACACGCTCAAGAATTCATTACTTTCCTTTGCTGTCATGTTAGCCAATCTGCTAGGTGTGAGGTGATACCTCAGAGTTCTTTGAATTTGCATCACTCTGATTATAAGAGATTTAGAACACACTTTCATGTGCTTATTAATAGTTTTGATTTCTTTAACTGAAAACTGCCTATTCATGTCCCTTGCCCATTTATCAAATGGAGAATGGCTTGATTTTTTTGTACAACTGGTTTAGCTCTTTATAAATTTGAGTAATTAGACCTTTGTCAAAGGTTTTTGTAATGAAGATTGTTTCCCAATTTGTGGCTTCCCTTCTAATTTTGGATGCATTAGTTTTGTTTGTACAAAACCTTTTTAATTTGATGTAATCAAAATTATTGATTTTACATTTTGTGATTTTTTTTCTAGCTCTTGCTTGGTTTTAAAGTCTTTCCTTTCCCAAACATCTGACAAGTATACTATTCTGTGTACCCCTAATTTCCTTATATTTTCCTTCTTTACATTCAGGTAATTCACGCATTCTGAGTTTATCTTGGTGTACAGTGTGATATGTTGATCCAAACCTAATCTCTCCAATCCTGTCTTCCAATTTCCCCAGCAATTTTTATCAAATAGTAGGTTTTGGATGCAAAAACAGAGATCTTTGGGCTTATCATAGACTGTCTTGCTGAGGTCATTTACCCCTAGTCTATTCCACTGAACCTCCTTTCTGTCTCTTAGCCAGTACCAAATTGTTTTGATGACCACTGCTTTATAGTATAGTTTGTGATCTGGGACTACAAGTTCTCCTTCCTTTACATTTTTTACACGATTTCCCTGGATATACTCAATCTTTTGTTCTTCCAAATGAACTTTGTTAAGGTTTTTTCTAATTCAGTAAAAAAGTTTTTTGGTAGTTCAAAGGGTATGGCATTGAATAAGAAAATTAATTTGGGTAGGATTGCCATTTTTATTATGTTAGCTCATCCTACTCATGAGCAATTAATGTTTTTCCAATTATTTAGATCTAGTTTTAATTGTGTGGAGAGTGTTTTGTAGTTGTGTTCATATAGTTCCTGTGTTTGTCTCAGCAGATAGAATCCTAAGTATTTCATATTGTCTAGGGTGACTTTAAATGGAATTTCTCTTTCTAATTCTTGCTGCTGAGATGGATTGGAGATATATAGAAATGCTGATGACTTATGTGGGTTTATTTTGTATCCTGCAACTTTGCAATCTGATTCTGATCTAGATTTTCCATGTGCAATCATGTAAAATATTTTTAGATATTAATTGTTTTGGGGAAGGAAAGTCAAACCAAAATAAAAAGAACCATAAGAAATTGAGAAAAAGTTTGCTTTGGTCTGGGATTCAAATTCTATCAGTTCTTTTTCTGAAAACAGATGGAAGTATTTCTTATCACGAGTCCTTTGGATTGTTTTGGATCACCGTATTGCTGAGAATAACTAAATGCATCAAACACTATTCCTGTCAGTATGTACAGTGTTCTGGTTCCACTTATTTCACTCTGGTTCAGTTTGTGTAAGTCTTTCCAGGTTTTTCTGAGCTCCTCCTGCTTGTCATTTCTTATTGCACAATAGTATTCCATTATAATCAGATACTATAACTTACTCATCCATTCCCCATTTGACAGTATCCCTTCAGTTTCCAATTCTTTGTCCCTCTGCCCCCCGAAAAAGAGCTGCTTTAAATTTTTTCACATATAGGTCCTTTTTCTTTTTTTTAAACTCTTTGGAATACAGACTTAGAGTTATTGGGAGGGGAGTCAAATAATATGTACTGTTTTATAGTCCTTTGGGCAGAGGTCCAAATTGCTCTGGAATGGATGAATCAGTTCATAATTCCCCCAACAGTGCATTAATGCCTCAATTTTCCCACTTACCCTCTAAGTTTTGTTACTTTCCTTTTCTGTCACAATAGAAAATCTGCTAGGTGTGGGGTCTGAAATGGGGGGGAGGCCAAAAAGATTCTTAGACCTTGGTTAGGCTCTCCCTCTCACATCCATGCATGAAAAATGGACAGAATGAAGTGGCAAACTGTAGGAAACTGAAGCATGTGATTCTGTGAGTGGGAGAAAGAAATATAGTGCTAGCCCTCTTGTTTTAGTATGCTTTTTATTACTTGTATTGAAAGTAGATCCTAACCATTCCAACATGTTGAAGTAAATGGGAAACACAAGAAGGAACAGAAGGAGTCTTCTTGGAGAGGACAGGGACATAATTAAACTATCTGGATGAGTCATAGGCAAACAGAAGACCAAAGAGAAAAGTGATACCATCTCCAAGGGGCCAGAGGCAAGGAGACAGTGAAAGCTTTCGGAGAGCCAAAGTACTGGACACTGACCTATGACAGGTGGGGAAAAGCACTTGATTGACAGGACCTACTTCTTACTATTAAAAAGGCATAGATGCCAGATGATGCCTTCTATAGTGGGTGTAGAAAAGGCAAGGGATGAATAAAAAAGTAAAGAAAGAAATTTTTAAAAAGATGTAGGCATCAGTCATAGTACCTTCTAGCTCTTACAAACACTGAATCTTCTAATTTACAATCCATTTTAGAAATATGCTTTGCTTCTGGCATAAAGAGAATAATCCTCTTCAGCTTTTTGCAAGTAAGACTCATTCATTCATTGTTTCTGGATTCCCAGTGCCTATCACAGTAACTGTATACCAGCCACAACTCTGACTTTCCAGACCAAAAAACACTTTCCTGGCCACTATTCTCCTACATACTAGTAGTGTTAGATCTTTGAGGGCACAGACTGACTCACTTTTCCTTTTTTTTATCTCTGGTGTTTAGCACAGAGGCAGAACCAAGTGGCAAGTGTTTCTAAAATGGCTTTTGTTCATTCGTTCATTCATTCATATACTCAGCATTCCAACCAAACTGAACAACTAGATGTTCTATAATCATCATTTCATTTCCAGCAATTCAAATGGCATGGCTGGTCAACTCAGTTCTGGGAAGCTTTCCTTGATATCTGCAGTTGTTAGTACCTCTAACTACTTCAGTTTTCCTTATATTTCCTTATCTGTGCACATTCTTTTGTAGTGTATTCCACCTTTCAGGCAAGGGACTATTTTATTTTTTATTGTGTCTCCAGAGATGCTACTAGCTTAATTAATATTCAATGACTTGAATTGTTGAATTTTTGTCACTACTTCCATAAAATAATGGATATACTCAAATCAGCATGCATAAATAAGTACTTCAATTCAATCCTACCATGCTTTCATCCATTCAAATTCTAGATCTTTTAATCGATTTGAATAGTGAATTAGTTTTCCACTATATCAAGAAGAAATCTGAGAATAACCAAAGATTAATTTTTCATTTAAAAATATATGGTGTTTTGATTCTTAGGAAAACAGGATACTAGGACCCTTATAAGTTGATCGAATTCAACAAACATTTAATCAGTTCCTACTGTATGGAAGGCATTGAGCCAGGCACTGCCTGATAGTAGTCGTATGGTTCTTACAGGACTGTGGTGGTAGCAGAAAATACTGGGAAGGAGCATGATCAACTGGGAAGCAGTACACTAGTGAAATTATCCTCATTTTCAAAAAGCAGGGAAACTGAGGTATGAGAAGGTGAAGGTGATTTCTCTAAGGTAACCGAGTGAGTATGTGGGCTGTGCCTCCCAGAGCAGCACTCTTTCCAGTGGATCTTATTGGTGCCTCCCAACAGTCTCTGCTGACATCAAATTGCTCTAAGATCCAAGTGACTGCTATTAGGCAGACCTAGCTCAGGGACTACCTGGATTGTTGTGAATGAGAGTGCTTTGTAAACCTAAAAGTACTATAGAAAGGAAGGCTCTTACTACCACAGAGTGACTAATGACATTATAGTTCCTGACAAGTGAGAGATAATAGTAAATATAATTACCATTTTAAAGTACTAAATGACCACATTTATACATTTAATTGACCCCATTATATATTCTACATTCTTGGAGTTCACTACCTTTTTGTGAATATAAACATTTTTAAAATCAGAGACACTTTAATACATTAGAAATCAAATTGTAGTGCAATAGTTTAAACTGGTAGTTGTATGTGTTTCAGTATAGTCTGTTAATATCCTTGACTGAACAATATTTCAAAAATACCTATTATTTTTTTTGCCGAAAACTATCTGCAACACTTTTTAAAGGAGTACTGAAACCAGGTTAATGTGTACTGAAGTCTCTTATTCACCTACCCACTAACAAATTCTATGAAGGAATTTATTTTTATTTACATGAATCTTCTATAACCTTTAACAGCAAACACCAAAAATGGAAGCAAAAATATGAATACTCCTAAACCTGACTAATTTTCTAATTAAGTAGCCCCAATGCTAGGATCAGACATTCTTCAGTACTAGGGGACCCTACCCATCCCCCTCTTGCCCCCCAAGGGAATCAAGATCTCAGACTCTCTGGCTTAGTGTGGGCCCAATTGCAAATTATAACTAGGCAAAAGTTTAGGTTTGGCTCAGAAATTGAGAGTCCCTTCTAGAAAGCTTTCAACATAGAAAGATCAGGTGAAAAAAACTGCTACTTAAATTCTCTATTACAAAAGAAATGCTTAAAATATAAGACTTCTAAACATACAAGACAAATACTAAAAATATGTACTAGAAACCTGTGTACGTGTGTATTTGAGGCTGAATCTGTGTTGCCCAGAATGGAAATATACTGGCCACCTATGAGTGCAATCCCAATACTAACAGTCACTGAAGCTTTGTCCTGCTTGAGTTCTCCAATTTAGGCTAATTCATCCTTTTAAAGGCAGTCAGCCACCTGGTATTTAATTACTGGTGGCTAATTATAATTAAAATATATATACCCAAAAATGTCTAAAACAAACACTAACATTTACATAGCTCTTACCCTGTGCTAATGGCTTTACAATTATTATTTTATTTGCTTCTCACAATAAACTCTTGTGGTAGGTGCTATTATTATGCTAATACAACAAAGGAGGAAACCCAGGAAGACTGAGTGAAGCGAATTGGCCAGGGGTTCATAGGTAGGAAGGGTCTGAGGCCCAGTCAGGTCTTCCTGCCTACAGAGCCCGCATTTTATCGGCTGCAGCACCTGGCTGCTCCGTGTTTGTGGTAAAATGAGTGTGGTCACTCGATTGGCTTCATTTCTACTGCGGATCAGAACTCCGGAATTCAAGAAATCTACCAAATGCAGAATTTTCCAATAGTGGGGATTACAGGACTACACCATTATTACAAGTCCCAGGAAGTTGATACTTGCAACGGGGAACTAACCAATGAGAACACAGTCTAGGGAGCATGTGCAAAGGACTGTGGGTAAGCTTGCTTCCAGGCACGCATAATAGGAGGCCTACAAAGAAGCCTGGCCGATTAACCCCTTTGTGTTATGTCCTCCATTATTCATGTCTGAAGCAGGCTCACGAAACCTCCACAGGTCACCCTACACTGGCTCCCCAGGAACTGAGCTCTCATTGGCTAGCATTTCGCTACATTCTCATTGGCCATCCCCCGCTGCAATCTCATAGGTCTTAACACCATTCACTCTGATTGGCCAGTCCCTCCACTCCACTCTCATTGGCCATTTCCTCAATCACTCTCATTGGCCAGTCCCCCACCACGTTCTAATTGGTCGGTCCAGCGATACACTCTCATTGGTCATACCTCCACTCACTTTCATTGGCCAGTCCATCCCAGTTATATTCTCATTGGGTAGTATCTGGCTCGCTTTCATTGGTCAGTTATCTGGCCAGTTCCCCCCCCCCTGCATCCTCATTGGTCAATTCCTCGCTCACTCTCATTGACTTGTATCTGCTATATTCTCATTAGCCAATCCTGCTATAATCTGCTCTCATTGGCCAGTTCCTGTTACACTCTCACTGGCTAATCCCCTGCTACTCTTCTATTTTTATTGGCTAGTCCGCCATTGTCCTCCATTAAGCATACTGTGGGACTGCTAAAAAGTTGTTTTGGTTTTTACTGTTCCCCGCCTCCCCCCAATCTCACATATCCCCTTCTTCTAGCTAGTAAGGAATGCATGGGCTCATCCGTTGTCAGGGATCACGTCTTCATCTGAAATGCGCAGTAGATATGGCAAGTGCCTCCCACTGTGCAACCAGAACCAATTCCACAACTCCTGAACTGACAAGGTTAGAAACTTGCATCTTAGAATCACTAGTCCCAACCTATTCTCAGGGAAAGCAGCACATGAGAAGTAGCAGCCAGGCACTTGAGGTCCACTGTCAGGCACAGCTACTCAAGTCAGGTTTATTTAGCCACATGTTCTTGGTCTCTATCACAACCAGGCTGAACACAGCCCCCTTTACTACTCCATGGTGATGAGATGGAGGGACTGCCTGAATCTCAAGCTATATATGCCAGAGAGAGAAATAGACTAAGAGGGAAAGTTATTTTTAAGTGATTCTTAGTAAATAGATTTTGACATAACCTCACTCCCATCCCTAGCATACTGGTTCAGAGACCAACCTGGAGCCTCTGTTTGAATTTCTGTTAACAAGAAAGAGACCAAGAGACTCAATTCTGTTAAATGTGGATTAATCATGGAGCCATCAGAAGAGACTACAGGCTCATGGCCATGACTAAATTTTCTTATCTATAAAATGATGGAGTTTTTCTAACAGTCTTGAGTGGAATGTACCATAGGATGGCCCCCCAGAAGCCCCTGTCCCCACAAACTAGCCAATCTCATGGTTACTCCCATTACATAAAGTGATATGGTTTCAGGGCCAATTCAGCATTTATCAAGTATTGAAGATAGTCCTAAAAAAGGTAAGAAAGGAAGGGAGTGGGGAACTAGGTCAATCCAACTTATACATCAACTCTGATAGCAAACACAACACCCTGCATCCACAGTCCCTAACCCCTTCAAGGAAAAGTTTTCCAGGAGCACACAGAAATGACTCTAGCCACTCACCCCAAGATATACATATGCTTCCATCCACTTTCTCAAAAAATACCCTTTTACTCTAGGGCTGGCCATCCATACCTGGAAACCACATTTCCTTACAGACAGTGGCTATATAAAGCCATTACACTTTGATAAGAGTTGTATTTTATATAGAAGTTTCATTACAGTTTTTGAGAATCTGACAATAGAGTGAACTTTCTCATATTACACAGGATTACACATTTCAAAGCTCAAAGAAACCTCAAGTCTAACCACTATATTTTAGAGAAAAAGAAGTTGAGCCCCACAGATGAAGTGATTTGGCCAAGCTGACCTTAGGTAGCAAGTGGCAGAGCTGGGATCTAAATATGTCTTCTGACTCTGGATTCAACTTTCTATCCACTTTGATCATCAAGAACTGCAATAAATAAACAGTCATATTTCCAAAAATGACAATGTAGTTAATTAATCAACTAACTCAAGAGCATTGCATGAGGGACTACTATAAGCTGGGCATTGTGGCAAGCAATAAAAATATAAAGAACAAAACAACTCTAATGCTAAAAGAGCTAATTTTCTGATGAGGAGATGGAAAAAGTGTGCTTGACTGACACATTCATATACATATATACATACATATTTATCTATCTGTAACAAACAAAGGGAATAAAGTAGTTAGAGATGGAAAGCATCAATAATTGGGGAACCAAGAAAGGCTACAAGAAAAAGGTAGTGCTTAAGCAGTGTCTGGATGAAAAACAGCTGAGAGAAGGGGAGTGTATAATTTAATCTGGGATACTCAATGAACAGTAAGGACAGTGCTTCTGGGTCATCTTGAGCAGTGGGTGTCACTGGGTAATTAACATAGTGATATCTAATCCAGAGCTATTAACAGAATTTTTATATCTGTGGGTGGCAAACTGCACAATATGCAACAATAAATGCTCTTAAATCTCTTTTTCAGACAAATCTATTTGTCGGGGGAGGGGTGTGTGTGTGAGTGAAGAGAGACTGAGACAATCCTTTGGGGGGGGGGGGAGGACTGGTCCCTTTGGATGAGGACACCAGGATTCAAAAAGACCACTTTAAAGCTGGTAGAAAGGTGGAGGGAAATGGGGTGCTACAGTTGGAAGGATAAAGAAGGGTGCCATCAAGAAGAGTCCTATTAATCTTAGTAACTAGGCACATTTATTTTCTTGACATTGAAGGAGTGATAGTACATTATCTCAATCTAAAATTTAATAACCTTCAACAAACATCTAGTTGCCCTGTCCCACTTATGGTTCTTGTGTTAGTTAATCAATTGCTGAAAAACAGGGAATTTACTACATTTGCTAGTGAGCCTGAACTGAAATGTCTCATGATTCAGAAAACAACTTTACTGTTGACACTATTTCTTCTTCAGTTTCTACCACTTGTTATTTTTGTAAGACTCCATGACAAAACTGGATTCAAATAGGAACAGCTCTGAAATATTCTCTACTCTTATCTTGAATGAAATGAAAACTCAGTTGGTAAACTTTCCTCAAAGTGTTTTCTTTCCACAATAAATTTCAGAGCTTAAAGGAAACAGTCACAAAAGTTTCAATATCCTCTGAAATGTTCCAAAGCAAATTTTTGAAATGTTTTTAGAGAATGTTTTCACTTTCAGAATAGCCAGAGAAAGCTTGAAAGGGGCTGTGAAGTAGCATACTAAGAGTGGGGCGGCAAATTTAGCACATACAAATAAGTGTGACTGCTTTGAGCTATAGAAATGGACTGTCACTCTTTTTAAAGGCATGACTTCAATCTCCTTATTTCTTACCACTTCAAACAATTCATTTCAGTAGAGACAAAGAGCATATTTGGAAATGCCAGTGCCTGGACTCTGTATGTGAAGACCAGAGCAACAGACTGATTTAATGAAGGATAAGGCAGAGGCAATGAAAGAAAGTTTCTGTCAGTCCTCCATCACTCAGAGCTTATTATCATTTGGCTGCAAACTGAATGTCTCAAGTTTCTTTTAGGGAAGACAGGAGAAGGAATGGATTCATGTAACCATTCAGACACCATTCTTTAGGAGCATAAAAGGTTCTGGTTTGAAAACATTTTGAACCAACCACATTAGCATAGTGAGCTAACAGGTGTTCTTTTAGTTATAGATACTAACAAAATTGGATTCATACCCAAACTTTTCAGGGTGTTTTCTGTACTCTTCATAGAGAATGAAATGACAATTTAGGAAACCTTCCTCAACAAATTTCATCAGTAATTACTAGCTATTTGCATGAATGAAATCACCAGCTACAATCTCTGACATTAAAAAATACCCTATGCTCACCCATCAGTCTAATGAAACCAGAGAGTGAACATTTCATGGAACTACTGTCCTACTCTGAAGTCCGTGGGGCTAAACAGAACAAGTCAGAACTACTGTCCCTAACAAAGATTGCAACTATTACCATTCCTACTTCTTTGCCTCTTTAATAGTACCTCTTCTTTAAGTCAATATGTAACATCAATTCATATTTGTATGGAGTGATTTTGCACTCTCCTCACCAACTTTGTTGCTCTTCCTTGGAGTAGACTCCAATTTATCATTGGAGCCACCCCCCACCCAAATGTAGTGCTCAAAAATGATCACATGACATTCCAGATGGGCTTTGGGCAGAGCAGCATGTACTCTAGTATTCACTCTAGATACTCTGCTATCATTAATGCAAACAGTAATCCCATTTCTTTGATAAAATTCTACATGAGAAGAGCATGAGAAGGATCCTGGGGTAGGCCTTTCATGAATGCCCCCATTACTAGTGCTCTCACCACCTGAGATTACATAGTATTTATTTTGTGCTTATCTTACACCGACTTTTCTATGTATGTATTATTTCTATCAATCAATAAACAAGTGTTAAGCATCTACTGTGTGCAAAGCACTGGCACTATACTGGATGCATGGGATCATGAAAACAAAACATGAAATAATGCCTACTCACCAAGAGCTTATATTCTAATAGAGGAAACAATAAAACAAGAATATATGCCGAATTAAGATAAAGTGAATAAAAACAAATAGATGAAAATAGGTAAACGATAAGGAAGGCCACTAACAGGTTTAGGGTATCATGAAAGTCTTTCTGTAGAAGATGGTGCTAGAGTTCATCTTTGGGAAGAAGAATTTTATGACACTGAAATGGGTAAGGAATGCACTCTAGGCTAAGGAGTTATGGGAGGCACTTGGTCAGTGCACGACTGAAAAGACTGGAAGTGGAATGTTGTGTGAAGATGAGAGGAAATGCCAATTAGGTTGGATTGCAGTATGAGAGAAGAACTCTTGACCTCATTTTCTACCCTCTCTTCCTTTCCTCCAGTCTGACAAAAAGGTGGTCTCTTCCCCTCACTAAGGATAATTCTTCATTATGTATATTTTATCCCATGTGTCTTCTTATCTTCTCTTGACACCAGAAGGACAGTAATATCTTTAATAAAAATAGGGGGGTTAGGAAGAGGCCAAGGTTCAGGGGGAGCAATAACAAGTGCACTTTTGGACACACTGAATTTGAGTCATCTCCAGGGTATCCCCTTTGGAATGTTCAATAAGCAACTGGTGATGTGGGACAAAAAGCATGGGAGTAACCCTGAGGCTAGAGATGGCTGTCCCTCACCTCCACCATCTGTATCCATGTGTTTATGCTACTCCCAAAATCTTAGGAAAGTTTTCAGCTTTAATAATTTAAGAAGTATAAATGCTACAAACTTGAAAAAAATTGAAATGTTAATTATTTAAAACTTAAAAAGCTTGACATGTTTCTTATTATATTTCAACATAACCACCACCTCCAGTCAATGTTTGAAATTTGTAAAGACTCTTAATGGCTGCTGCTCAGTGACTGAAAGAATTATATTTATAATCCTTGCCTTAATATCATCTAAAGAACAAGATTTTGGAGTATAGATGAAAGAGTTTTGATCTGAATCCACAAAAAAAGACTAGTGGAAATAGATCAGATGACCAAGGCAGTGAAGCAAGAGGATTTCTCATACCAATCATTCTGAGAATGGCATCCAGAAATATGCAATGCATAATGACAAGGATGATATTAAGTTATCTTTTTATGATTAGAATGTTTATAAAATTTTTAATTAAAAATTCACAAAACAAAATAATTATAAGAAAATACAAAAAAACAAAAAAAAGAAAATATATACAATTCAACTTTCAAATAATTTTTGCCAAGTTTGGTAGCATTTATACTTCTGAAGTTATGAAAATTTAAATCTACCCTAAGACTTCTGAGACACTCTAAATGGATATATAGGTATGCATGTGTGTATCAACATATAAACAGATACCTACATATGAAAGCTGATGAGGTGACCAAGAGAGAGAAAGTAAACAGAACTAAGAGTGAACTTTAGGAGACAACCAAAGTTAAAAGGCATAAAATAAATGATGTATTAGCAAAGGAAACTGAAGTCTGCTAAGAGAGGTGGGAGGAAAACAAGGAGAGAGTAGTGTTAAGAGACACCAAAAAGAGGAGAATATACTGGAGAAGAGGATGGTCAATCTTGTCAAAAGAAGGATACAGGTCAAGAAGAATAAGAATACAAAAAACCTTCAAATTTGGCAACTAGGAGATTCCTGGTAACTTTGGAGAGAGCAGGTTCAGTTGAGTGATGAGGTCAGCAGTGATACTTCAAAGGATTGAGGAAAGAGTACAATGACAGGATGTGTATCAAGGGAGTGTAGACTTTTTTTTCCCAAGGAATGGTGCTGAGAAAGGAAAGAAAGATATAGGATGGTAACCTAAAGGATGGGATAGTCCAGTCCAGGTTAATAAGGATGGCAGAAATGTGGGCATGCCTGGAAACAGTAGAGAAAGTACGAGAAGAAAAGGAGAGTTTGAAATCTGAGTGAGTCAATAGCTGATGGGATGAAATATATATACTGCAGAATTATCCTTGGTGAGGGGAAGAGACCACCTTTTGTCAGGTTGGAGGAAAGGAGGTAGAAAATGATGCCAAGAGCTTTTGCTATGCAGAGAATGGGAGGAGAGCTCACTTCAAATAGCTTCCTTTTTTTACTCCAGTGAAAGATAAAGTCATCAACTGCCTAAGGTGGGGAGGAGAGATGTGAGGATGAAGATAAAAAAGAGAGTCTGGAATAACTTTTATTTTTTAATATTTTTTATTTATTATTAAGACAGGGACAGATAAGGAGAGGGGAAAAGGACTCCTTGCAACAATGAGGTGCCTGCTGAGGTTGGATAATAAAGAGTTTGTATTGTTGGCAATAAGCAGGTGAAGCTCATTAACAGCAAAAGCTGAGGTCTGGGGGTGGACCAGTGACAACAGGCCAAGGGACGAGGGATTCAAGAGAAGGTGGCAATGAATGGAGAGTTGAAATTGCATGGACTTTGTCAATTCTCACTTTATATGCCCAGCATTCGGTACAGTTTCTGGTACAGAGCAGGTAATTCATTAGTGTTTGTTAACTAGAACTGAATTGAGTGCAAGCTCTGGCAAATGGTACAGAACTGGAAAAGCTTTCAGTATGCACTGGGTGACAAGCAAGCCATATGTCTGCCACTGGAGAAACAGCGTTGTTAAGTGCAGAGACTCATTGCTAGGTTAGCTGCAGAGAAGACCGAGTTTTCGCAATAGCAGCCAGTAAACCTTTTCAAAGTCAAAGAGGAGTTACATTCTCTATCTTTGGAGGGACTAGTGACGTTAGGGAGATTTCGGCCTGTGGCCCAGTTCCCCAGTAGCCCAAAGTCACATGGTGCAGTCAGTGAATGAAGCTGCTACTAGTAGCTGAAAGAGTTACTCTATATCAAACTTTTTGCATCTACCTATTACTGATTGATATCTCCTGATTTATCACAATCCAAGTTCTGAATACAGGGTTGCCTAGGGGCCCACAATGGGGGATGGGGGAAACATTAATAGCAGAGGAAGTTTTTACAAGATGGAGGATTCATTTCTTTAATATTGTTCTTAATTTCCGTTTTTCCCATAAGTAGCTAAAAATTCATTTTGATGGCACAGGGAGTATAAACTGGAGCATGAACAGAGTGGGTAATGAAGGAGCATTGGAATGAATAACTGGAGCCACTTGCATCCATTCATGTGTGCAGGTTGGGGAAGAGAGCCTGATGGTATTCTCACAAAGGATAAGAAGAGCCTGTCCTCTTAATTCTGGCCTGTCATTCTTATTGCTTAGTTGATTCAGACGCAACTTTTGTAGTTTCAGCTGGGTTTCTTTTCTAGTTTTTACTAGACTCAAGTCAATTCTCAATTCCAACCACATATGCCTTCTTTACTCAGATATTCCCAACTGCCTTAAAGGCATGGTTATGCTGTAACCTAGGTGCTTGGATGTCATTTGCCCATTTAGAAATATTCTCCTATGTATTCAAAGCCCATTTCCTACCAGCACACATCACACTCGTATCACTAACCCTAGTGCTTACTCTCTAAGAACAGATGATCAGGCCCAAGACCCTTCCATAGTAGGAGTAGTACCTTCAACCTGATCAAGAACTCCCTCCCCAATGCTACCAAGGAAATCTTGGAAAGAAGGTGGAAAGATGAGTTGTGATTCAATCTATTTCCCATTCGTTGCCTCAAAAGAGCAACAGACAGCCCCCCTTTAAAGTAAAAGAACTCTCAAAAAGAATGAAAAGGGAAAAATGTCTATACAAGGAAAGCTATTCACCCAACACCCAGCAGAATGATACAGATATTTTAACAAATAATTTTTTTCAAAGCTTGAATAGGTATCATGCAGTAAAAGACAGGTACAAAAGGGTAAAAAAGAATAATACAATGAGATACTCCCCACCCACCTTCCTTGAAGGAAAACTAGCTACAGAAATAATTTCCAGAGTGGGTGATGAGGGGAAAAAAAGTTTGGGATCTACAAAGATGTAATTAAAAATTTATAAGAACTGAAAAAATAAATATGACTTGTCACTTTAGGAAATATGGTGTCACAAATAAAATGGTATAACCAATAGAATCATCCAGAAAATAAATAAAAAACAAGAGAATCATCTGAGCCAGGACAAATAAACAAAACACTCTTTGTAAAACAGCAAAATTGGAAGAAAACTAGAAATTGCTACCAATGGAAGTAATGGAGATGGAGCATATGGCTACGTAAGACATTCTAAAAATTACTGTCATCCAAGAAAAAAACATGTTGTTACTGAATATCATGTATCAGGGAGCAGCTAGGTGGTGCAGCAGATAGAGTTCCAGACCAGGAATCCAGAAGACTCCTATTGATGATTTAAAAACTGGCCTCAGACTAGCAGTGTGACCTGGGGCAAGTCATTTAACCCTATTTGCCTCAGTTGTCTCATCTGTAAAATGAGCTGGACAAGGGTACCACTGAAAAATGACTAAACAAGAAAAACCACATATCAGAAAGTCAAACAAATATGATTTCTAGTCTTCACAATAGACACAGAGGGTAGAATGATAGAATCAAAGAACACCAACAGATAGGATCTTACGAGCAGTGAGGAAGAAACAAATCACATATGAAAAAGCTCCAATTCAAACAACACAAAAATTCCCCAACTGAGATTAAAAATGAAAGGAGAGGCTGAAATGCATGAAATAAGAAAAGAAGGCAAATATGTTTTCACCTTCAAATTGCCTATTCAGGACAATGGAGCATGTTAATTCAGGAGAAAAGATGGAAATTTAATGTAGGTGAAGAATTTCTGGTCTTTCTCCAGTCGAATACAACAGCACTGATCAAGCTTTTTGACAACATTTTTAAAGGAAGGCATTCAATGGTAGCTCATGGAATTTAAATGATGCAAGGATGAGAGAGGCTAGTGCCTCCTAAGAGGAGACCAGGAAACAATATGGAGAAATAGAGTGTTAATCTCCATTAAAAAGGGGTAGGGGTAAAGAAACCACATTAAAAAAGGTGATGAGTTAGGTGAAAGAAGTAGACAACTTTGAATATGGGAGAAATAATTTAAGGGATAGAGAAAAAAAGATTTATTATAGCTTGTCTAACCTGACTTTGAGAGAGACCAATCTCTCCACTGGTAGAAAGGGAAGGCTTTCAGAGTGTGGCTATATGCACTTCTGGGAATTCTATTCAAAAGGGACAATACAAATTCCTTTCATCAAGAAAAAGGGGAAGTGGAGGCTTCGCATGGCAGATTCAGATGGAACCCAGAGGGAACATCATGAGATGTTAAGCTTTGGTGTGATGGGTAGGAGTGGTGCTCCAATGAGTGTTTTAAATGGATGCAAAAACTATGGCAGTGATATGACTACAATTGTCTCTCCCTTTTCACTTCCTTGCTCTTTTTCTACTTAAACTCCTGTGAAGAGCGAGGCTGAGCAGGGATATTCAAAAAATGGTGGTCTAATCCTCATCACCACTGCCCCACTTCTGTCTGTATACAACAGATATTTATTTCCACCTTAATCTATTTTTAATGTTGTGATTGGATCCTAATCCTTTCTATAAAACTATGGTCATGACTTAAATGTGATTCATGCCTATTATTAATGGGAATATATTGGGAATGCAACAGGAGGGAGGTTGGGACTAGGAAGTAATACCAAGAATTAAATGGGAGAGAGGTTTGAACTTTGGTCAAAAAATAGCTAGTGTTCATTTTTCTAGAATTCGGGTCTCTGAGCTTTAACTGTGAGAGAATCACATGGTTTTGGTTATTAGCAACTTTTGACAAACTTCCCCAAAGCAGAAAACAAACTGGATCTGGGTTTCGTGCCTTTTAAGAGTGGTCTGATGCTAGGTTGTGTGTGTGTTTTGCTCATGTTTTCTAATTCCCCTCCCTGCTCCTTCACATTCTTTGCTTCTTGAGCTTAGCCAGAAGAGTGAGGGTAATGAGTGGGAGCAGCTTCATCCTGTGGAAATACTCCAAAATTGCAATGATGAGCAAAAGAGGAAACAGAGTGTTCTTCCTTCCTCTTTCCACCTACACCTCCAAACCTTTCTGGATTATACCATGTACGGTTTGCATTTGGATGTGGGTAACAGAGATGATGATGTGAGACAGCGGGCATTAAGTGAAGGGGGCAAGTCACAAGTAACACTCTCATTTGGATTTTGCTAAGGGAGAGAAGCTCTGAAAAGATCATATCAATAAAGGTCGAATCTCCGGTTGTATTCTGTCAGTGAGCAGATGTACATGGGTGGAAAATCTAGAACTACATGAGTATTCCACACTAATAAAAATAAAACAATGGCAGAGGGGAAAGTAATAATTTTCACTTTTATACTGAATCTAAAGGGATTTAATTATGAATAGCAGAAAAATATTTGTACTGAGTACTTCAACAAAAGACTAAGATCCCCAATCTATAGAGAAGTGAAACAAAATTTTGAAATAAGTATTCAATGATAGATAAATGACCAAATGATATGAACAAGTAGTTTTCAGGAGGAGCAAAATATTATCAAACAATTAGGTGGTACAATGGCTAGGAGGACAGACTTGGAGTCGGAAAGACACTTCTTCCTGAGTTCTAACCTGGCCTCAGTTACTAGCTGGGCAAGTTGGCCTCAGTTTCCTTGGCTGTAAAATGAGCTAGAGGAGGAAATACCAATTTACCTCCAGTAACTTTGCCAAGAACACTCCAAATGGAGTCAGGAAAAGTCAGACATAGGTGAAATGACAGAAAAACCAGTTGAAAAAAGGGTTTCAAGTTTCTAATTGTCAGAAAATTCCAAGGAAAAATAACTCAAAGTTATGTCTCTAAACATATCATACTGGCAAAGAGGTCAAAGTTAAGTGTTGACAGATATGTGTTTTTATAGGAATGGCAAACTGCCTCTACCTATGTAAAAGAAGAAAACAATAAAGAGCAATAAAAATCAGGTTATTGTAGAGGGTGCCCAGCAAAAAGAATCCAATCTGGGATTCAGGTCAATTCACAATAAATCAATTGCTGATTTATGGGCCAGGTAATCTGGTAGGTGGTTAGGCTATAAAGACAAACATGAGAAAGTCCTTATCCTTAAGGAATTTTTTTGGAGAGGAGGAATACAATGTACAAATATGATAAATACATACACAGATGCCCAAACATGGATTGTTAGTGATAGGCTGCAAACCCCTTACATCATTTAGCTATGCTACATGTACTAGGAAAAACACTGCAAAGACTTTAGGGTAATCCCATAGTTCTTGAAAGGCACTGAACAAAGCACGTATGGGAAAGTTGTTCCAGTTGGCTAAGGAACTTGGTCACCCTCTAAAAAATTGGTATCAAATGAAAAGTCATCTAGAGAGAGACTCAGAGTCTGACAGTAGAGAAGAAGTGGGAGCATAAAGAAGGAAAGAACAAACAACAGAGGAAAATGGCCAAGGAAGCCTGACAAAGGAGAGAACTGAGGCACAGAGGGGAAGAGAATCAGGACAGCCATTGGCTCCATGGCTGGCTCGAAGCACAAAACATGGGCTGCCAGCACCAGCTGTACTGTCCCTTCCCCACTATTCCAAGGTCTAAAGGAAGTTATTTAAAGAGATGCACTTCCTCCACCTTCCCCTTCCAGGGTCTATTTATTAACAGACACTAGAATGTGCTTCAGCTAATTCCTGCCCCCCTCCAAATTTCCAGTAATCTTGATTTTGTGTTAACAGCAGAGATAGCAAGAGATAAATATGAATACCAATTTCAGCAGTGAGCCAAAACTCTATCTGGATGTTAGGAAGTTTCCTAATTGGGGGATTGTAGTGATAATTAATGACACCTCTAAATTCCTGTTTGATATAAATTCCCTAAAACAGTAGAGAAGGGAAGCACATAGATCTCAGGGACCATTATATTGCCCCTAGTCTAAACATGAACTAATTATTCTGATAGGGTGCTACCTATTTAAAACAAATTTAAAAAATTTTGGTGGCTGGTAGAGTAGATGGGAGATGGAGGGGAGAAATTTATTTATTTTCATTTTTTGTTTATTTATTTTTCTTTTGCAAAAGAATTCTTTATTTTACCTTTTCTCTTTAAAAAATTTTTAAATGATTAATTTAGAGCATTTTTCCAGGGTTACAAAAATTATGTTCTTTCCCTGGAGTGGAGAAATTTAGAGTCAACAAGGTTGCCTTGGATCTGGAATAAAGAGTTATCTGACCTTAGACAAATCATTTAACCTCTGTCTGCCTCAGTTTCCTCATTTATAAAAAGTGAGGATAATAAAAATACCTACCTCCGGGGCTGTTGTAAAGATCACATGAAATTGTATTCAAAAAGTGTTTTGCTAGCCTTAAAACACTATTCTAAGAGTTATGCATTATTATTAACTAGCAACTAGGGAAATCAGAAATGGCCTCTTATGAGAAGTGGTACTCAGGCTGAAACTTGAAGGCACCTGGAGGTTCCAGAAGACAGCGATAAGTAAAGAGGGAGGACATTCCAAGCATGAGATGGGGGACAGCAGTTACATAAGAATAGAGACATGCACTGTTGGGGATGGGAACAAGAAGAAGAAAGGTTTGGTTGGAATGGCACATATAAGTGGAGGGAGAATGATCAGCCTGGAAAGATGGGCTGGAGATGGACTGGAAAAGGAATTTAGGTGCCAAACTGAAGACATTGCATTTTATCCTAAAGAAAACAGGGACTCTGAAATTCCTTGAACTGAAGAGTGGCATGTGCTTCATGAATAGTAAACTTTCCTTTCTTGTTTTGGCAACAAAGAAATAAATGGTTGCATTTCTTTGGAATTATTTTTGAGTTATTTTGCCGAAAAATGCAAGAGTTATATTTTGTGTGTTTATATGGTTGTTTTTTAAAGGAATTTGCCTTTAAAAATTCCTGAAATGCTTATTTGGTCTCCCATCAATCTCCAGTGGTAGAGAATTTATTGCTTCCCTGAGTCAAGATAGATCTAAAACGGGGTTATATAGGAAACTAGGAAAGCACACACCTAACCTTCTGAGGGGAGCCAAAATCTCCCTTGGTGACACTATCAATGAGTTTGGTTAGATGGAGTGTATGTAGCTTGTTTAAGATTTCAGATGTTCTATTTACAATACAAGCAAACTAGCATGGGAAAATCAGAAATGAAGCTTAGAATCCCCAAATAAAATATTAGCTTCACAATCTTACTAATTTTGGCAAAGGTGACAATTAAAAGATGGCCCTTTTCCTTACCAAGGCAAAACTGTCTATATGCACCCTTGATTGTTCCATTCTGACTAGTCTTTTCTGGCAGATTTTCTTTTCTATTATTTCCACACTTTTAGTAATCTTCAATCTGTACCTCTCTATTGGCCACCTATGAACACACTCAAGTCTTGATCCTTTAAAACATTCTCACTTGATCTGTCTCTTCCTGCTAGGTATTATTCTGTCTCTATCTTCCTTCTTCCCTTTGTGGCTAATCCCCTTGAGAAGGTTGTCTACAGTTGGTGCTTCACTTCTTTGCCTCTCAGTCTCTTCTTAACCCTCTCCAATATGGCTTTCAACCACATCATACAAATGAAACTGCTTCCTTAAGTTTGCCATCTTTCTGTCTGGAGATGACTTCCATCTTGACGTTTTTGGACAGGATTTATTGTGTGGATTAGAGTTCTTAAATTCGTTCAAAATTGTTTTTCTATGTTTTTTTCTCATTGCACAAATGGTTCTATTTCACTTTACTTTGTAAGAATTCATAAAAAAAACTTTGCATTTGCCTCTGAAAAAAAATGAAACTGCTTCCTTCCAAGTTGTCAGTGTTATGGCTTTTCCCTCAGATCAAAAGTTTCTTGATCTCTGCAGCCTGTGACAATGTTGATCAGGCTTTTTTCCTGGATATTGTCTTCATTCTAGATTTTTATCTGGTGCTCTTCTCTCCTAGTTGTTCTACTGAATGCCTTAACAATTCCTCAAGATCTCTTTTGCTAGATCATCATCTATGCCATGTTCATCAACCATGGATACCTCCCAAGGCATTGTCCTAGACTCCTTTTGTCTTCTACACTCTCTTGCTTAATCATGTCATCAGTTCCCACAGGTTCAATAATCTCTAGGCAGATCATTCTCAGATCCATTTGTGTAGCTCTGCCCTCTCTACTGACAAAGGTGCTGCGGCCATCTCCAAATGGGTGTTTCATAAACATCTGAAACTCAACATATTCACGACTGAATTTGTTCTCTTTCTTAACAAAGTCATCTTTCCCTTCTTTTTTACTTCTCTTTTGTGGTCAAGAGTCTCACCATCCTCCCAGGTACCCAGGCTCACAAGCTCACTTGTACTCAAACCACCCACATCTAATCTATTGACAAATTCTGTCATTTCCAGCTTCTCTGCATCTCTTGCATAATACATTGTAATTCCAACATTTACACAGCTGCCAACCTCATATAAGCTCTTATCTCTACATGCATGGCCTTTAACAGGTTCTTGTCTTACCTATTTCATGTTTCTCCCCACTGTAGTCCAACCCTTCAGTCAGCTGCTAATGTTATCTTCTTCAGAGCAAGTCTGATCATACTAATTCCATTCAATAATCTTCATTTCTAGCCCTATTACCATCAGAATCAAGTATAAAATTTTCTGTTTGGCTTTCAGCATCCTTTAAAACCTGGCCCCTTACTACCTTTCCATTCTTAGACTTTGCTCTACAACCTGCATACCCTTTTCTTCGAATAAGACATTCCATCTCTGATTGTATATTTTCACTGACTATCTCCCATGCCTAGAACTCTTTCACCACCTTATCTCAGTCTCAGCTAAAGCCTCCCCATTCTCTTTTCTCATCATACCCTCCTTACCCATTGGGCCTTCCTTCTAAAACTATACTTGATTTGCGCTGTATGCAGCTTGTTTCTCCACAGTTGTTTTCATTCTACGTTCCCCATTAGAATGCAAGCTCCTTTAGAGTGGTGGCTGGGATTTGGGGGCTTCCTTTGAATCCCCAGTGCTTGGCATACACTAAGTTGCTGATAAATGTTTTGTTGATTTGACTCCAGTAGATCCTTCACTCAACTACCAAAATGATCTTCATCAAGTGCAGGTCTGAATACATCACTTTCCTATAAACTCCAGTGGCTCCCTATTACCTCTGAGAACAATTAGGAAATCCTCTGTTTGCCCTTTAATAACATTTACGGCCTGGCCCTTCCTAACTTCTCCAGTCTTTGAATATTTTACTCTGCCCCCAACCCCACGTTGGCACACAAAGATTCAATGATACTGGCTTTCTTACTGCTTCTTGAACTTAACCCAATGGCTCTCAATTATGTATCTTTTCACTGGCTAGTCCTTGGCTTCATTTAAGCCTTAGCTCAAATAGCTCCTTTCTTTTCCCTACCCCTCCAACATCACATTCCATTTGTCATGTGTTTCCTACTGACATGATTGCTTGTGTGTTGCATTCTCCACTGAACTTGGTGGAGACTCTTTTGCTTTCTTTGTGTCCCCAATGCTCAGCAGAATGTCTGGAATGCAGTTAGAGCTTAATAAATGACTGCTGACTGAATGTCTAATAGGGATAAACTTTGAGACTGACACTAGGTTACAAATGGTAATATTCAAATTGCAACTTGACCAGAAAAGTTCATCTTTAAAAAGAAATGGAAGTTTTAGCAGACCACAAACTCAATCTGGGTCAACCATGTGGTGTTACAGCTCTAAAAGCTAATGTAATCTTAGGTGATATTAAACGTGGTGTAAGGTTTAGGCTCTGAGAAGTGGACAAAGAGCTAGTGGGGGTGCCATGCTTAGTTCTGAGGGGTACATTTCAGGAAGGATGTTACTAATTCAGAAAGTGTAGAGGAAAGTAACGAGGGTGGTGAAAGCTCATTTTGTCTGAAGAGAAAATAAAAGAACTGAAGATGTTTAAGTCATTCTAGGAGAAAAGATTTGGCAGCCACAATGATAGCTGCTTTCAAGGTTTGTAGTATTGTTCACAGGAAATAGGGATTATACTGACTAAGTATGGCTGCAGAGGGAAGAACTCAGACTAATGGGGTGGACATTGTAAAGAGGTAAATAAAGGCTTGACATAAGGAAAGACTTCTGAACACTTAGAGGTGTCTCAAGAGTGAACTGGTCTTTCACAAGAGGCAGGAGATTCCCTCTCACTGGAGATCTTCAAAGGAGAGCCATCTGTTGGGACTGTTGTGGGAAACAGGGCCCTTACGCACAAGGGGATTGTGCTGGATGGCTTTTCAGGTCCATTCCAACTGGGATTTTATAATCCTGTGATCCGAATAGACATAATGGAATATCAAGAAGTAATATAATTGACAACAAGACACAGAAATGAGATTTCCAGCTCTCATGTTTATTTCTTCTACTTCAAATAGAACTCTCTGCTCTGTGATAATAGAATTCATACCCAGATTCTATAGAAAGTAACAGAGCAACAAACTTCAGTGTTACAGAGGACTCAGGGAGAAACCTCTTTAAAATGTTTTAGATCTTCTGTGCACCTACCTCACCTACTCATTTGTGAGAAACAGTCTTTTGGGGGGTAATTATTTCTATAGGTTTCAGTGATTCCTCAAGAAATATATTTTATATTCAAGATAAGGCAGAAAGCACATTTCCTGTATGTGTATATATATATATGTATATATATATAATATATATTTAAGATGAAGGATCTGAGTTCCAGCTTGAACAAACATTATTAAGTATCCAAACATGACCTATGGTTTTTGAGTCACAATTTCCTTCAAAGTTATCATCACATTTCAGGAAAAAAGGTTTTTAAGCTAGATACATCAAACTCTGCTATCCTGGACTCCCATCCCCACCATGCCACCCACACATCTGCAGGATGACAACAACTATTCTTAATGATGACCCTAAAGTCCTACGTGAGCTTCAATCACCTTCTGAGTCATCCAAGATTCAATTATGTTTCCAAGAGTTTTAGTCTGAAGTGAATTGGGGATTCTAATTCTCTGGAAATGGGTGACTCATGCATGAAATCATTGATGTGGCTCTCTATTACCAGAATATTTAATTAAGCCGAACACCCCATTTCATTACAGGGCTGGATAACAATGTTTACTGTATTTCAAGTCAATATTGGCCTTTGAAATTGCAGTAGAAACAGGGGGAATATTTCTTGAATTTCTTAATGATTTCCTTTGGTTTCAGACATAGATGCTTTTTGCCTTTGTCTCCCCACCAATCCCACAATATCTGTATTAAGGGAGGCATGAACCAAGGCATTCCAATAATTATGACTCTTAGTAGAGAGCCAGAGAGGATAACTCCCTTCTTCAATGTTCTTTATTTCCTGGTAATAAAGCATCATTTGCTACATATTTCCATATTTACTTACAAAACAGGTATCTCTATTGTAGCCATGATCTGAATATGAACAGGAGTTGTTTTTAAGATACAAGATTTGAATGTAAGCTGTTTTCCTATTCAGAATCAGCCCTGTTCTTTGGGAAACAAAGGCAGGTATTTAGATGCCTATTTTCTGCATAACTAAAAAAGTATTATTTTCATGCTGGATTCTTAGGAGCAAACATAATTTTTATTCCTTTTTGTGGGGGAGTGATTTGGGCATGTGATTCAACACTATGGGAAACTCTCAGAGGGGAAACTCCCTCCACCAGTGAAAATCATCAACTTCTCTATCATTTGTAGCCTTAGAGAATTTCCTGGAGATAATGAAAGATTAAATGAATTGCCCAGAGTCATACACTTAGTATGTGGTACAGGCAATCTGTGAACCTAGGATATTCTTGACTTCAAGGCTGACTTTCAATCTAATGCACTATGCTGTGCTAAAAGTCATAATAACTCGTGTTTATGTAATGCTTCTTAAGGTTTGCAAAGCACTTTATGAACACTGTCTAATTTAATTCTCACAATAACACAAGGCAGGTGCTAATATTATTCCAATTCGACACAGGAAAAAACGGAGGCAGAAAGAAATCCAATGACTTGCCTAGGCTCACAGCGGTGTGGCCAGTGATTTAATGTGACTCAGGTCTTCCTGACTCGAACTCTAGTGCTCTAGCCACTGTGCCACTTAGATATCTACTAGAGTTAGTTTCTAGGAGGAACAAATTCCATTTGATTTTCATCCTTTTGTGTCCTTGTTTCCTGAAAAGGACTGAATAGATGGAAACTGCAACAAGAAACAGTTCAATTAGACAGAAGGAAGAATTCCCTGCAGCAAAAGAAATTCAACTTGGGAAAAAGCTATAAAAGAGGTTGCAGGGCCCCTTCACGCTTTAAAATTTGCCTCAACAAATCCAGGAAACTTGAGAGGAGATTTTTTTGTACTCTTGATATTGAGTCAAATAAGTAGAATAAGAGAAAAACAGGTGCAATGACTATGATAATGTAAATCATGAATGTGCTAAACCAAAGCTCAGTGTTTCTTCTCTGGGTAAGAGAGATGCCATCTTGCCACAAATGTTCACAAAGATAAAATGCATGACATCGGATGTAAGGAGTGTCCAAAAAAACCCAAATGCTTGTAAATATGAAGTAAAGTCATGGCCCATCATTCCAAGGGAGCTAGAGAAAAATAAAGACCAATGGACCAAAGTTCTATAAAAATGTGATAAAGAAGTTAAGCACTTACAGAAGCACTTTTCAAAATTACCAAAGCAAGAGTAGAGGCTCCTTTAGGAGGAGGAATTTATGATTGCTGCAGATTACACAATGGAGACTCAGTAACTATGTAAATATGGATTTTAAAACCTCAGCACTGACCAGGAAATCAGAAAGACATGACCAGGTGTTTAGAACTAGACACCAGAAGTTTGCTATCCTTCACTAACAAAGAGAGGACAAATCGCCTCATTCCAAAATAATCCTTGGGGAGTCAGCTAACACACTGCACTACAACCAGAGCTTCAAGGCAGCCAACAAAGCTTTTGAAACAATACTTGTAATGGATGGCAGACAGTATACTGAATGCTCAATCTCCAAACTGCATGGAGAAAAAGGTTTCCAAAGAAAGAGAACTGAGGAAGAAATCAGAATAAAGAAATAGTCATGTAGGACAGGAAAAGAGACAAGGCACTATTTTCATTCTGCTCTTGAGTTATCCAGAAAGAGCTTTCCATCACACATTCCTATGCACTTATTCAATTAAAAAAGCAGTCATTTTATCCAAATGTGTATAGCATTATGTATTAAAGACTAATAGGGGGATGGCAGCTTTTTCTAAGGTTATTCCCTTCTGAACTTAATTTAACAGACGAGAGGAACAAGCATGTTCCACCCTCCTGCCTCCTACTAGAGTTCTCCTAAATATATTTTTAGTGAGTGGGCAGAAGACTTTGGGAGAGAAAAATCAATTATGTTATCAGAGTTTGCAATAATCCAATAAAAATTAAACATTATTGACTAAGATAGTACCCAGTCCCAGAACTGATTCTCTGTAAACTCCCTCAAACACAAAGCTTTGCAAATAGTGCTACACTGATTATCTCATGTCATATTAAAAAGCATGGAGAGACTGGTATGAACTGATACAAAGTGAGATAATCAGAACTTTCATTGAGGCACTCTGAAGACTTAGGACTTTTCCATGGTCTTTTTTTTTGGGGGGGGGGCAGATTTGTCCAATAATTGCCCTATAGTTAGGTTACCGAACCAAGCACTGGTTTTCTGATTGTAGCCAGTGCTGCAAGCATAATAGGCAGAGAGCCTGCTTTCTTAGCATGGGGTCCAAGTACTGTTTGTCCTCATGGAAGTAGCAGAGAATGAAACGAACTCTGCATGAATCACATTTCAAACAAGAAGTCTTCCTTTTGTGACCACTTAGCCTATAAGGCTCGAGGTCAGGAAGGAGTGGACTACAAAGGTGCTTCCTCCTGGTGTTTCCATATTTCTAGCACTGCCATGTTTATGCAGCCTTGATTTGCTGCCTGCTCTCTCTACCTATGATACTGCCAACTAGAGCTTTGCTTCTGAAGCTAGAGCTTGGAATTACTGTTAATTTCTTTCTAACCTCCCCAGACAGCAACATTTCCAACCAATTTTGCACTCCTCCTCCCTTCCAAATCCATTCAATTCAATCCAATTATAGGAAGCATAATTTTCTTGAAATAAAAAAAGTAAAGACCAAAAAGCACAAAGTCCATTGCTCAAGTTTACTAGCCATGATAATGCCTGACTGTTTCATGAACCAATACACTGATGGGTAGAATTGTTGAATTTTATTCGATAAGTAGAAAAAAAACGTGGCTCTAACTTTGAAAGGCTCTTTTGGATCGTTTCATTAGTTCCTAACAGGGATTTGCATGCCGCTGAAAGACCAAGTGAAAGGTTCCATCATTTACATAATGATTTGTCTAGCATACTGAAATTTTTAAAAATAAGGACATGAAATCTGCTCTAATGGATAGGCTCAGAGGCCTACTCAGCACTCAGTGCTACTCAGAAGGATTGTGTGAGAAAGAAGAGTCACTGTCCCTACAGTATAGCTTTAAAAGTTTATATAGAAAGACTGTTTGACTAGACTACAAGCTTCTCAAGGTCAAGCCTGGCTATTTTTCACCTTTTCCTCCCCAGTAGAACTGAAAAATAGAAATGTATGATTGAAGGGATATTAAACAAGCGGCCAAAGAGAGTGACATTGTGACACCCAAGGAAACATCAGGAGATCGAAGAGGAAGGCCTCTAGCACTCTGGACATATTTTGTGGAGGTTTAAAGGGAGGACTTGCAAAAGCAAGACTGAAAGAAGAGGTTTGGATAGCATGGTACATGCATGAGTGGAAGGAGTAATAATAATAATAAACAGCAATAACAGTAATAAAATGTTCAAATTTTATACCATAAAACTGAGGATAGCTGATGAAAAGAAAACAAAAACTACAAGGAGTCCTTTCCTATAATTGGTAAGATCTGTTTTTAACTTGGTTATGACATATTTAGTAATCACACCTAATGTAAACATTCATATCTTCAGTCCTTTCTCTGTGGAATTGTGGTTTCCCCACTATTGTAGTCAGCAATACCTAGACTGAAGCCTTCCCAGCATGTGGGGGTATTGATGTATGTAATTTGGTTCAGGTTATCTTGCTTTATTGTGATATCTGCTGTGACATCTTGAGGAAAATAGCCTTTATAGTCTTGAAAATTTCTAGGATAACAACTTCTCTCAGCCTCAATTGATTCACCTATAAAATGGGGATAATGATAGCACATACATGATAGGTTTATTATGAGGACCAAGGGAGAGAACATAGATAAAAAGTTTTACAAAATTGACAATGCTCTATAAATGTCCGCCATTATTATTTCCTAGACATGAAGAAGCACGTCTCTTGCTACCGTCAAGTAGGGCTAGTTTACAAGTCTTTACATTTCCCCCTATACACATCTATTTCTTAGATTCATGGGAGCATCTAAATCACAGCGGCATGAGCGGAGGGAGAGTGATGAAATCAGGGTTATCACCAGAGGTCAATTAACTGACATTTCATTGTTTGGATTAGGCCTTTATAGCATACTCAGAGTCCCTGATGTATATATATATATATCGCCTTTATATCCCCTTTACTCACTGAAAGACTGCTGGGCCCTGAATCAGGAAACCCTGAATTCAATTCCAAACGTAGAATGTATTATCTGTGTTACTTTCGGCAAGTCCCTTAACCTCTGTTTGCCTCAGTTTCCTCATCTACAATGTGGGGATAATGCGGGCACTGACTTCCCAGAGTTGTTGTGAAGATAAATGAGATAATGATAGTATAGCATTTAGCATACTGCATGGCACACAGTAAGTACTATCTGAAGGTGGTCAAATGTTAAGAGATCAAGCAGCATCCTGAAGGTCAACTTCAACAGCAAGAATACAGTTTAAACAATTAGCATTTATACAATATCAGTAGTCACGTGTATTTTTGATATGGAGAAATGGATGAAAATGGACCTAGCAGTCAGTACAACTCCTAGTCAGTATTAAAGCACAGAGATCATCATTGCAATATGGCTAAAGAAAATGATTGCTTCCTATCCAATAAGGAAGAAAATTATTGGAAGAAATCTCAGACTACATGACTAAAAGTTAACATTTTATAGATATGCTTTTAATAAACAGACCTTATTTAACAAATCACAAATCAATGATGGCCTCTAGTGTATTTATACTAGACAAAGTGGTTTATTTGTCTATAGAGTCCAATGGCTGGCTAAGATTAAAGAACAGAATAAAAGCACTCATCTGATGATAAACCAATAATATGTTGCTAAAGAAGTGAAGATCAAATAACTGAAAAAGAGGAATTTAAGGGAGTGATTCCAAAAGAGGTAAATGCTATTTGAAATTACAAAATGATTATTCTTAAGGAGCCCAGACATCTTGATCAATGCAGAGTATCCAGTGAAGTCATGAAAATTCTGAATGTTGCTAGAAACCTAGAAAGACACATGGCTAGAATTCCACACTGGAAGTGTGCTATCCTTTCTAATCTAACAGACAAAGACGAGGTCCCCAATATCCTTGAGAAATGAACATCATTACAGTCCTAAGTATTACTCAGAAAAAGCAATGATCCATAAACATGTACAAAGAATTTAATGGTTATTTTCATACTAAAAGGAATGGAAGGAATTTCAAATCCAGAGATCTAGTGTTAGATAGTAAAACCTGTATGGGAATAGGACAAGAAACATGGCACACCTATGTCCTCTCTGCTAAATTGTCCCCCCCCCCCAATACTTTCTCTATTAGGAGCTACTACTAGCTGTATTTCAGATGGGAAAACTGAAGTTGAGAGAGTTTACATGATTTGCTTAGACTCACGCAGCGAAGTACATAGTACAGAATTTGAATTCCTGTTTGACTTCAAATCCAGCAATGGAAGTTCTCTCATTCTTTTACATAAGTCCTGTAAAGAGGACCTTATTATTGCCCTTGTAATTATGAACTATTCCAACTAAAGGCTCTAAAACAACCATTTTCTTCTTTGATCAGCATAAAGATTTGGGGATTTCTTGCACTCATGGTATGTCCATGTACTACAAACATATAACAGAGTATGTGGTGTCCACAGGAAAAATTGTTTACTATTTAAAAGTTATCCACACAATATTCTTGACAATAATTGACATATGATGAAGCCCGTTTCAGGTAGACAGTTTTAGTCCTGTATTTTTCCTGCCTGGCCTTAAAGGCACTTTCATCTCTCCTTACAAGAACCAAGTAGAGAAACTTAGCTGATAAGGGCAACAAACCAAAACATCTTATTAATCACTTGATATACACAAATAAATCAATCTATATCCAAAAAATAATGAAACCTCTCCTTCTTTGGAATTTTTTTCTCCAATGATCTAGGATAGTCATTTCCTCCCTGCACAATACCAGTCATATACTTTCAGAGCTATAAAACAGACCATATATCCTATATGTATATAGTTGCTGGCATGCCATTTCCTCCACTAGACTGGGAACTTCTTTTTTTTTTAAGTCTTACTTTCTGTCCTAGAATCAGTACTATGTATTGGTCCAAGGCAGAAGAGTGATAAGGGCTAGAAAATGGGGGTGAAGTGATTTGTCCAGGGTCACCCAGCTGGGAAGTGTCTGAGGCTAGATTTGAACCCAGGACCTCCCACCTCTAGGTCTGGCTCTCAATCCACTGAGCTACCCAGCTGCCCCCTGGAAATTCTTGAATAGAGGAACGTTTACTTATTTTTTGCTTTCTTTGTTTCCCTGGTGTTCAGCACAGTACTTGGTATATAGGTGCCTAATAAGTGCTTACTGACTTGACTAAACATTTCCATAAAGTTCAAATATTAGACCTAGGTTCAAATGTTCAGTTGCAAGAGAGCAAATGGAATTCAACTAATATCAAGCCACATAATCATTGAAACTCATATTTTAGCTGAAATCAATAGGTTTTAAACAGTAACTGAACATACCATAGATTTGCCTTATAGATTGTTTTGAGACTCCAAATTCTGATTTTTTTTCTGCTGGAAGTAACTGTATCATCTTTATCTATGGTCTACCTTTTTATAGTGCTAAACAAAAGGCACGTATGCATGTGTGTGCACATACACACACACACACAGGCACAATAAGCACGTTGTCTACTCCGGGTACAAGTGAATATCTATAAAACCTCAATCAAAAGGCAATAGTAAATGTGCTAAGTTTATAAGATTTCTTTCTACTTGGGGCATGTACATATTGCTATGTTCATAAAGGAAATGGCAGCAAATGAAGTGAATGTATGGATTAAATGAGTACAATTTGCCTGATAGAGACATGACTTAAAGTAGTTCTGAATCCCTTGACAATATCCTGGAGAAGTAGTCCAATCCTCCGAGGCTTAAGTGTCCCATTCAGCCAGAGCCCAATCCCTCCCAAGGCAACCCACCCCACTCTGGGGGAGCTGATTAATAAGAAGTTTGTCTCCATTTGCCTCATTGCAGCTTTCCTCCATCAGTCTTGACTCTGTCCTCTTCCACCTTACAGCTCTTCAAATACTTGAACAGACTTCTCCTGTTCTCCCTATATCCTCTCCTCTGGCCTAAAGAGATTTCCGGTCCCTTTAACCAATCTTCATGTGGGATGAACTTGAGCTTCTTTAGTGTCCTGTTTATTCTACTCTGCACTCTCTCCAGTTCATAACATCTTTCCTAAAATACAGTGCTTGGAACTGAACAGAATATTCCAAGTGTGGTCTAACCAAGCCAAAGGAAAGCAGGATTACCATCTCCCTAGTCCTGAAATTATGCCTTTCTTGATGCAGCCTAAAATTCCTTACCTACCATAGCCCACAATGACTGACACTGAACTTGGAATCCACTGAAACTCCCCCTTCTGCTCTCTGCAACTCAGCCAAACTGGCCTTCCCTGGGTTGCTCACAAAACTGCTTTACTATTTCCCACGTCCATACTCTGGAACTGGCTACTTTACATGCTCAGCTGTACTTCTTCCTTACTTCTGTCTTATAGTCTCTCTTCTTCCTTTAAGATGATCTTTAAGTACCTCATCTAACATGAAACTTTTCCTGAGCTCCTCGCCTCCAAATGCCAGCCTCCTGCATCCAATATTTACACTATAAATACAATGTGTACATGCCCATATGTGTACCTGTTGCTTCCTCCATGGTAACATGGATCTTTCTTCATTCTTTGTACTTACAGCACAGCACCTGGCACACAGTAGGGGCTTAATAAATGCTTACTGATCCAGTCAACATACAGATTTTTCCAGTGAACTCCTGACAACTCAAATTTCATGCATCTTGTACATAGGAAGGTGATTTTTTAGTACAAGTGAAAGTTGTTAGAATTGTCTTCATTAAATCTGCCACCATGCTCTATCTTCCCAAGATCTTTGCGCATCACAAATCTGTCATTCCATGTTTGGACTCTCCCAGTTTTGTTTCCATTGTTTATTCATCCATACAAATCCCACATTCACCAACTAGTATTTAAGGCCTTCTATCAGCTGATTCTACCTTACCTCACCTCTAAAATATTCTCTCACTTCCTGCCCCCCACAATGTGACCCTTACTATGGTACTAAACACACAAATGATCTGGTATTTTTCATGACTGTATTTCTATTTGACTTTGAGGTGTGTTCTTATGAATTTTGTGGTAGAAATCTCTTGGAGTCCTGCTTGCATGAGGTGAGTAGAAAGTCTCTTAAAGAAACTGGCAAGTGATAAAAATTTTAGAAATACAATTTGATATGTTATCAATGTTTTTCCGGTGTCTATTCAGAGGAGTATTATATAGATTCTTTAAAGAAAAAGAAAATAGCATTCTTCATGGCTCCTGTAAAAAAAAAGATTATGAATATTTTATGAAAGCTAGTCCCTATGGTAGGTGAAAAAACAAATCAGCCAGAAAGCACAAAGAGGCACAGAAAAAAAAATGATAAGGCCGGTGGATACAAAGACTAGAAAAATGATACACACTGAGACTACATCCTATGTGAGATGGCACCGAAGGACTTAGGTGAAAGGGAAAGTATTAGATTTAAAGTAGTAAAAGTACCAGTTGGCCAGAGTTGTATATGAAAGGGAGAAATGTGGGTTTCCAAGATATCATTAAGGCAAGTATAAGTATATTCATTCTTCAATCATGCAGAAGCTGTTTATCCAGTTTGTTGCCCTGTCTCACCATTCTTTCTATTACTTGGTACTTTGGGCATTTCAAAACTTTAGTTTCCTGACACAAGTCTGCTTCTTTTATCAACTTCAGCAGACTGCCTCTAGAAATGGGAACTAATTAGATAACAAAATGACCCTGGGCACAAGAATGGGCCCCAGGGACCATACAGTGAAATCCTTTCACTTTACAGATGGACATCTAAGTCTAAGAAAAGGAGACTGACTTGCTTGAAGTCAAATAGATAAGAAATGGTCAAACTAAGAGGAGAAAGCAGCTTTCTTCAATTTCACGTCATGATTTTTCTTTTTAATACCCACAACCCTCACATAGCGAACACGTCTTCCTGTACCACTCTTTTGAGTTGGTCATGCAGCCATCTACCTTGTTTAAGACACAATTTCAGGTGCTAGAGATAAAAAGAACCCCCCCCCCTCCAAAAAACCCAACCAGTATCAAGGGAAGAACATTATGTGGACATATGATGTCTTTTCGTTGTATTTGGTGTAGGATTCATTGTGTCTAAAGAACTTCCATTAAGGCAGATCTGCATATGCCTGGCAATTTGAAGTCTTCCAGAATTGTCTGGGGACACTGAGCTCAAGGTAAAATGACATACCTAAGGTCACAGAGTATGCAAGTGACTGAGGAAGAACTCGAAAGAAAGGATTTCTAATTCAGAGATCAGCTTTCCATATATTATGCCATGTAGCCTTTCATATATCAATATATATGCATATGTAAATATATATGTATATATGCATGAATGCCTATACATGCACATATAAAATGTGTGCACATATATACATACAAAGCAAACACATGTTTATCTATACATGTGTGTATGTATAAACATGGCATAGTAGGTAGAGAGTCACTCTGGGTCAGGAATATCTGAGTTCAAGTTCTCCCTCAGTCACTTATTGACTTCATGACCTTACTTTACCATAAGCTCAATGCCATAGGCACCTCTCGGCAATCAAAGACTTTGAGATTCAGTGCTCATTCAATTTGTATATGTAGATGGAGCTTCCTAATGGAGAGTTCTCTATACCAAATAAATCACACAAGTGCACACAAATTTGTATGTATCACAACATGAATACCTACATATATATTTTGTACATAGAAAATAAATTCAAAGCACTTTGAGGCGGGAAAACTGAAAAGATATGGTGGAGGGGGTGACATTTTAACAGGACTTCTAAGAGATGAGGAGGGAGATGATTCAGACCTGAGGACAGTCAGGAAATGGAACATCTCCCAGAATTACCCTTCAATACTTATAAGCGAGTTATGTGTTGCTAATTTCAGACTGTTTTCTGATAAGGTTTGAGAAACAGAGAAGTAAACTGATCAAGACCCCTCTGAAGAGGCAGGGGAGTATTCATTCGTTCAGTTTAGTGTCCAGTGCTTAGCAATAGCAGTGACTTAAAAATATTTATCAACTGTATTAAGAGATCTGGTACTGTTGTTTTACATCTTAAGTCTTGTTTTGTTGTCTTTTTACTTATTTTACAAAATTTTCTTTAAGGATTTACAAAGATAAAGAAGTTTTCATCACCATGTAGGCTACGATCCTCCCCTCTTCAAGAGCTGTTCGGGATCAACTCATTGTCACAATGGCCATTCCATATCTGGTGCAATGGAACACTCACCCTGAGAGTTCAGCTACAATTTCTTTTAATAAAAACATATCCACCAACTTCTGGGGCAAAGTAATCTCCAAGGTAGTTTAAAAAAGCCATGGGAAAGCAAAAGCAGATCAAAGTGGGAAGAAAGAAGGGAGATGAAAGCAGTCAGAAAATTCCCTGGGATCTCTGGATCTCCCCTCCAAAGTTCTAAAACTATTTTTATACCCATCTGACCCAAAGGACCCTCTGCTGAGTATCAGCTCAATCCACCCCAGAGCAAAAGGAAGCCAAGTTGCCCTAGCAGACACTCAACAATCTCGGCTTATGGTCAGTTGGTAGCAAAGAAGCACAAGGCTTAATTCACACTACCCCAGTGCTACCACCTTCTTAGCTCAAAACCCTCATCTCCACAATGCTGTGTTATTGAGTTGTTTAAATCTTCATTACAACCAATAAAGCCAGATACACTCTGAGATCAGTAAGCTTTTAAGCAACAAGTATAAAGTTTCACTGCCTCTGCTGAGAACTGAGCCTCATGAGGTCATGAGCTCACTTTTCTGCTAGATGCAAAGATGAAAACTGGAGAATGAAACATATAACTGATTGTTAATAAATAAGAGTCTGGGGTTGCCCCTGATCTGGAGGGGGTGGGATCCTCATTATTGGAGAAATTACTCCAAGTGACAAAATTACAAATCCACCAAAACACCAAAGTAATTTATACAAATATGATGATGTTACAGCAAAAGTCAATTCTCATTTACCCCTTTTGGTCAAGCAGCAAGGACAAAGAAAAAGATGAATAGCCCATTCCCAGTTTTGGAAATGATCACAACTCAGTCCCATCCAACTCGTGGTATCTAAAATAAGGTCTAGAACCTTAAGAAAGTGTTTTTACTAGTAAATATTTGACCAGTATCAATCCCTTAATGCCACCATGAAGCTCTATAATCTCTGCCCATCCATGAAATGTTGCTAAAATCTATCTAAAAGCAACAAGGAGATAGCAGCTTAATAACCACCATTAGTTGCCAAGTGGTTTCAAGATTGTAATCTGTTTTAAAAGACAAATATAAGCCATGATACTCTTTATTAATTAAAAATACTTCCAACATTACTTGAGTCATTTGAACCCAAGTGGTCTGCTTCCACATGCTCTATTCTTTTCACTGGAGCGGGAATTGACAAGGAGTTGCTGTGGCTTTATTCTATAAGCCAACATATTGGCTGTGTGCCTCTCCTACTAGTTTATAGCATCAATTAACCAACTGGCATATTTGTTCCTAGGCATGGCCCCTCGCTGTCACTGCCTCCACCCAGATTTCTATGATTGTAAGGTCCCTCTATGGGGGCACTTTTCCAGGAAGTTGAAGTACACTATGTTCCCCCTTATATAAAAATCCTGATTAACCTAAGGATATAGGGTTAGATCCACTATGGGAACTGGTGGTGATTATGGCTTGCTACTGAACACCATAGCTCCCATTTCAGCCCAAACCACTATTCTCTTCTGCTCTTCCTTTGCATTGATAAACTTCCTCTCCTGTGGAGCAGTGGACATGTTGCTGGGTTTGGGGTCAAAGGATCTGAGTTATTATTCCCAGGAGGACCATTCCTCTCTTTGGGGTTTCATTTTCCTATAAAATGAGCGATTGGATAAGATCCCTTTTAGCTAGAGATACCATGTTTCTTGTTCCATGTCAACTTTAGAAACAGTAGCCTAACTAAATTTGGAATGCATACGAAAGTATACTGCCAACCTTAAAGCACCACATTAACAATTCTCCAAGAACCCTATGATTCCATCGTCCTCCATCTCATCTTCTCCCAGATTCCTTCCATCCTCTCAATGGTCCTAATATCCTATCACCCTCTCCAAGGCAGGTGGATCTTTCCTTCATACCTCCTGACACACAGGGCTAATAGGAGAATTGCATAATCTTGGCTACCCAATGACCATCTATGAGTCACCATTCAGCTATCCCTTATACACCTTTCAAGTGAACTATATAGCATGCTCTGATTCATGTCCTGTCACTGAAGGGCCCCGAGGTCACTATCTTTCTTAACTTGGTATTTTGGTATTTGATACTTGGTTTCTTCTTTATCCCAACTCTGGTCTCCTTAGCATGCCCTGGACTTCAAATTTCTTGGCCTTAGCTCCTCTAACCATTGTGTTTCCAGGCTACTTCACCTATGCAAAAGAATGGGTGGGCATACATTATGCCTCCTGAAAAAGACCATTTTTCATATTTTAATACACAAAGTCCTGTCCTTGCAACAATTAAACTGGGCACTTACAGAATCATTTCCAAGTACTAGGCACTGCCCTGGAAACATGCATGAGGTTCCAGTATCAAGCTCTGTTGTATCACTGAAGGCCTGCTATAACCTCCCAGTTGCCCATAGCTACCCACAAAACAATTTACCAATTAACTCTCTCGAATGTTTCCAGGTATTCCTGGCCTATAGCACCAAATACTCAGATGTTTTGGGGTACACAAAAGCCCATCATATGAGTGAGAATAACTCTCAGGTTTTGCCCAAAACACATTACTTTAGAATACAATGAAACTAGGCCAGTCGCCAGGGTTTTAGATACCACCAAAATCTACCAACAGCAGTGGTGTCACAGTCTAATAGGAACAGAGATGACTACGTGGTACATAAGAATTATCATAGGACACATCACTCACAGAACCACATAATATTACTTAGGTTTTATCATATTTTTATTTATTTTGTTAAACATTTCCCTATTATATTTTAATTTAGTTCTGGCGAGGCACCCTGGACAGTACGTTGATACCTCTGCCTTACAAGTTTTCGTTCCCTCTCAAGGGACTCAGGCAAGAGGAAGGCAAACCAGCTGGCAGCCCCCATCTCCTCAGACCAGCCACAATTACAAGGAAGACAGCAGAACCGGGAGTGTACAGCACTTGGCTCTATTTTACATATCTAATGCAGAACCTATATAGTACAAGAGCCTGTTTTTACAAAGGAACAAAGTGAGACTATTGTCCAGTTCCTAGGAAATCTCTTTATGCTTTCCCTCTTTCCTCCTCATTCCTCCCTGCCCTTCAGGGAAAACTCTCCTCAACACATATGCTGCCAAGGTCAAAGGTCTGCCTCAAAGTTTGAGGGAGAGATAACAGACTTTAGTCCTAGAGTAGTTACCTGTCTCAAGCTATGGAGGGGCCCCTTTCAGGAAAGCATTTGGATTATCTTTTCTAAATACTTGTTTCTAAGTCATTTAATCACATGGACTACTATTAAATGCCACTTTAATAGTTAATTGACTGGAATTTGTTAGATTTGATTCTCAATCTGAGATTTCCAATAAAAAGGCAAGAACTTTAGGAATCGAACTGCTTTTAGCTTTGGTTTTCCCAGTTTTTGTTTTGCGTTTTTCTTCCTTTTTTTCCCATTGTGAAATCCATTGTGATTTCCCCCTATTAATCCATAGTCAAGTTTCTGCTAGTTTGAAGGAACATGCTTCCATTGGGGAAAGATTATTCAGACAGTGCTTTTGTAACACTTAAAATAGTTGAAGCTATAAACTGTTATAATTAAAATGGTGGTGTTGTAAACTGTAGTGAGTTAAAATAGTGGGAGATAGAAATTATGCTAGATATAAGAGTGGGTGAGTAAATTGTGACCGCAGAAAATGTTTTCACTACAGTGTCTAGGTTTTTAAATCAAATATAAGGTGGTCGCCAGGTAATATATTCCCAAATTATGAATATGCCCAAGTCAACTGGGTTTTATAGAGAATTTAATTAATAATACAATGAGGAATTAAAGAAAAGGAGAAGGAGAGAGAAAAGGAATTAATGAGAAAAGAATAGGGCGGCCCAGGGACGGCCTGGCCAACCCAGGCCTAAGCCTTAAGAGAGAAACCAGTCAGTTATCACTCACCACAAGATTTGTCTTAAGCAAGGATGTCTGGGGAACAGAGTCTCCCCAGTGGGGGGTCCAGCCAGAGTCAGCCTCCCAAGGGACTGCTTCTCAAGCGATCTTCAAAGGGCCTCCTCCAAAAGGATCTATCTCCAAGGACCCAAGGATTTCTCTCCAAGGCTCCCTTGCTCAAGAGATTCCTTTTCTTATATAGGGGTTTTTTTCCTATGTCACCTCCCCTAAGTTCTTCCATCTACCAATCATCGTAGATGTTTTTTTTTTTAATTTAAACATTATTTTATTTGGTCATTTCCAAACATTCCAAACAAAGATTATTTTCTTTTCCTCCCCTCCCCCCCTCCCACCACCTTTCCCTCTCCCATAGCCGACACACGATTCCACTGGTTATCACATGTGTTCTTGACTCAAACCCATTTCCCTGTTGTTGGTATTTGCATTAGAGTGTTCATTTAGAGTCTCTCCTCAGTCATGTCCCCTCAACCCCTGTAGTCAAGCAGTTGCTTTTCATTGGTGTTTTTACTCCCACAGTTTATCCTCTGCTTGTGGATAGTATTTTTTAGATCCCTGCAGATTGTTCAGGGACATTGCATTGCCACTAATGGGGAAGTCCATCACCTTAGATTGTACCTCAATGTATCAGTCTCTATGTACAATGTTTTCCTGGTTCTGCTCCTTTCGCTCTGCATCACTTCCTTGAGGTTGTTCCAGTCTCCATGGAATTCCTCTATTTTATTATTCCTTTTAGCACAATAGTATTCCATCACCAACATATACCACAATTTGTTCAGCCATTCCCCAATTGATGGGCATCCCCTCGTTTTCCAATTTTTGGCCACCACAAAGAGTGTAGCTATGAATATTCTTGTACAAGTCTTTTTCCTGATTATATCTTTGGGGTACAAACCCAGCAGTGCTATAGCTGGATCAAAGGGCAGACAGTCTTTTATCACCCTTTAGGCATAGTTCCAAATTGTCCTCCAGAATGGCTGGATCAATTCACAACTCCAGCAATGAATTAGTATCCCCACGTTGCCACATCCCCTCCAGCATTCATTACTTTCCAGAGTTGTCATGTTAGCCAATCTGCTAGGTGTGAGGTGATACCTCAGAGTTGTTTGGATTTGCATCTCTCTGATTATAAGAGATGTAGAGCACTTTTTCATGTGCTTATTAATAGTTTTGATTTCTTTGGCTGAGAACTGCCTGTTCATGTCCCTTGCCCATTTATCAATTGGAGAATGGCTTGATTTTTTGTACAATTGATTTAGTTCTTTGTAAATTTGTGTAATTAAACCTTTGTCAGAGGTTTTTATGAAGATTGTTTCCCAATTTGTTGCTACCCTTCTGATTTTGGTTACATTGGTTTTGTTTGTACAAAAACTTTTTAATTTGATGTATGCCAGATTATTTATTTTGCATTTTGTAACTCTTTCTAATTCTTGCTTGGTTTTGAAGTCTTTCCCTTCCCAAAGGTCTGACATGTATACTATTCTGTGTTCGCCTAATTTTCTTATAGTTTCCTTCTTTATGTTCAAGTCATGCACCCATTTTGAATTTATCTTGGTGTAGGGTATGAGGTGTTGATCTAAACCTAATCTTTCCCACATGGTCCTCCAATTTTCCCAGCAGTTTTTATGAAATAGTGAATTTTTGTCCCAAAAGCTGGGATCCTTGGGTTTGTCATATACTGTCTTGCTGAGGTTGCTTGCCACCAGTCTATTCCACTCATCCTCCTTTCTGTCTCTTAGCCAGTACCAAATTGTTTTGATGACTGCTGCTTTGTAATATAGTTTGAGATCTGGGACTGCAAGGCCCCCATCATATGTGTTTTTTTCATTATTTCCCTGGATATCCTTGATCTTTTGTTCTTCCAAATGAACTTTGTTATGGTCACATTTTCCTCAATTTTTTCATTCTTTTTGTTTTGTTTTATTGTGTCCTGCTGCCTTGTGAGGTCACTTGATTCTAGTTGTTGTATTCTGGTTCTTAAAGATTGGATTTCATCTCTGGCATTTTGGTCGTCCTTTTCCTTCTGGTCTGATTTTCTTTGAAGATCGTCTTTCATCCTCTTTACTTCGTCTTTCATCTCCTTTGCCTCATTTTCCAGCTGATTGATTTTGGCTTTCAAGACACTATTTTCTTGTTTTAGTTCAAGTGCCTCTGTTTCCAGATGACTTATCTTAATTTTTAAGTTCCTTTCCCAATTGTCTTCAGCCTCTCTTAGTTGTGTTTTGAGTTCTTCCACAGCCTGTATCCAATTCGCTGGGATTTCTGGTTCATCGTTTGCTGATCTCTCCCCCTCTGTTCCATTTGCTGAGTAGTAGCTGTCTATTGTAGTTTCTTTCTTCTTTTTCTGTTGTTTGCTCAAATTCACCCCTTCTTTCCTCCCCGTATTTGTCTGTGCTCTTGTTCCTCTCTCTTTTTTTTGTTTTTTGGGGACTTCTATCAGTCTCCCCTCTTGGAGCTTTAACTGAAGATCTCTTGGTGTAGCCTCTGGGGGAGAACTGTTGGGGATTTGAGCTTCCCTGTCCTCTGGAGGCTTTTCATTGGCTTAAAGTCCAGCAGTCAATGAGGATGGGTGGGGAGCCTGGGCTTCCCTGTGTTCTGGAGACTTCCCTGCATTCTGGAGACTTCTGATGGGATTATGTTCAGCTTGGTTGGGCTGGGTTTACTCTGAGTTTTAAACTTCCTGGATGGCTGGTGCAAATATGGAGGATCTCCAAAGCTCTGGCCAGGCTGCCAGGTCTATGCTCCTTCTAGGCTGCCATCTTTACTCCACCTCTAGGTTTCTTTTTTTTCAGAAGACTCTGCTCTCTAAGGGGGGAGGGGTCATGGCCTTCCTGAGCTCTGAGGGTTCCTGGTTCAGCTGATTCTTTCAGAGGATCCTCCTCTCTAAGGGTGGAGGGGTCATCGCCTCCCTGGGCTCTGAAGGCTCATGATGGGATTAGGTTCAGCTGGTGCCCTAAAGCTGGGACCTCCATTGAGACTCAGATGGAAGGACCCAGCCAGGGGCTACAGGCTTCCCCCTTCTCTCTGTGTTTCCCTTCCATCTGTTTGGTGCCCAGGAGTCTGGCTCAGGTTGCTTTCAATGTGAGTCCTTCAGAATAGCCAGCCCTGAGGCCCTTTTGCTGGCCCTGAGGATCCCCCTGCTGCCGTGGGCTCAGCACTCTGGGTTGGGGGGATGGGTCCTGGGACCTTCCTTCTGCCTACCCCTTAGATCCGAGTGATCTAGGGTTCTGGCTTTTGGGGGGGCCATACCTTTTGATCCAGGTCCAGGAGGAGGGCTCCCCAGGTCTCTCCTGTTGTTCAGCTTGAATTCGGTGTGCTAGGAGCACTCAGTTTGCGATCGGTAAGGAAGGGTTTCTGAGATTTGAACTTTCGCTGTTTCTATGCCGCCATCTTGACTGGAAGTTGATTCTAGATACTTTTTGCTACTATTCTATTTCAGATTTTTGCATCTATATTCATTAAGGATATTGATCTGTAGTTTTGTTTCTCAGTTTTTGGTCTGCCTGGCTTTGGAATAAATACCATATTTGTGTCATAAAAGGAATTTGGTAAACTCCATCTCTGTTTATTTTGTAAAATCATTTGCATAGTATTGGGATTAGTTGTTCTTTAAATGTTTGCTAGAACTGTCTTGTGAATCCATCTGACCTTGAGGCCTTTTTCTCAGGAAGTTCCTTGATGACTTATTCAATTTCTTTTTCTGAGATGGGATTATTTAAGTATTCTATTTCCTAATTTCTTAATCTAGACAATTTATATTTTTGTAAACATTCACCTATTTCACCTAAATTCTCATATTTATTGCCATATAAGTGGGCAAAATAGTTCTTAATAATTGCCTTAATTTCTTCTTCATTAGATGTGCGATCAACCTTTTCATCTTTGATACTATTAATTTGATTCTCTTCTTTCTTTTTTAGATTAGATTAACCAGTCTTTTATCTATTTTATTTCTTCCAAAGTAACAGCTCCTAGTCTTATTTATTAGTTCAATAGATTTTTACTTTCAATTTGATTTATTTCTCCTTTAATTTTTAGGATTTCTAGTTTAGTTTTTATCTGGGGATTTTTAATTTGTCCTTTTTCTAATTTTTTAAGTTGCAAAACCAGTTTATTGATCTCCTTCCTCTCAATTTTGTTGCTATTAGCACTCAGAGATATAAATTTTCCCCTGTGTATTGCTTTGGCTGTATCCTATAGGTTTTGATATGATATCTCCTCATTGTCATTCTCTTTAATGAAGTCTGTAATTGTTTCTATGATTTCTTTTCTGACTGAATAATTCTGAAGAATTAGATTATTTAGTTTCCAAGTAATTTTAAATTTGCTTTTCCATGGACACTTTTTAATTATACTTTTTACTTCATTATGAACTGAGAAAGTGGTATTTATTATTTCAGCTTTTCTGCATTTGTTTGCAATATTTCTGTGCCCTAGTACTTGGCTGATTTTTTTATATGTACCATGTGCTACTGAGAAGAAGGTATATTCCTTTTTATTCCTATTCAGTTTTCTCCAGATATCCATTAACTCTAATTTTTCTAGCATTTCATTTACTTCCCTTACTTCCTTCTTATTTTTTTTTGGTTCAATTTATCTAGTTCTGAAAGGGGAAGGTTGACATCCCCCACTAATATGGTCTTACTATTTATTTCCCACTTGAATTTTTCAAATCTAGATGCTAAACTTCTTTATGTTATATAATTCACCCCCATTCTATCTCTCCCTTCCTTTTCTTTTAGTGAAATCCTCTCAGCTCTTGATTGATTTTTTATATTCATTTATATGTATACATATCATATCATATGTACATATTGTCCCATATCATCATTTTTACATATCCATGTATATTTATATATATATATATATCTATATATATATATCATAATCAGCTTACTTCTCCACCCCCTTTCTGAATAAATTCCTTCAATCTGGCAATATTTAGTAATTCATTAGAGAGGATTCTCATGGTAGCACAGAGCTACTCAAGATTATTCTGCCATCTTTATCCACTCCTGTAAGTTTGACCATGGTGTTTGTGATTATCGTCAGAATACTTAACTGATCATGAGAGTTTTTTAAAATAGAGTTTTAAAGTCATATTTTGTATTTTCATTACCTGGATTTCCCCCTATACCTTGTCCCTTATAACAAAGAAGTTTTACAAAGATATTTTTTTATTACCAAATAAAAAAGTATTTTAAAGAAAAGAGAAAAGTTTGCCATAACTACCTCCTCTTGTGTTGCTTTCAAATAGTCATTTCACAACAGAATCTAAGACAACTCTCTATTGCTATCAAACAGTAACCTAAGGCCCACCCACATACCCAGCACTGTCCGGGTTACATTAGAAGAAGAAAGCATGCAAGTCAAAGCTCCATCCTTGTCTAATACAGTCTATATTTTCAATCAATTGCTTGAGTGGTGTTTTCCAGTTAAAACCTTGAAATCACAGGCCATGATCATTGAATAAAACCGCTATAACAATAATAAAAGAGTCTTATCTGAAGACTTACCTAAAGATGAAGCTAGGGACTTATCAATAAAAACAATTAGAGTTTGTTTCCTGTAACAGAAATCCTTATGCATGTGGATTTCCAGACCACAAGTTTAGCTTTGGTCCAGCAATAAATAAATAAATTAATTAACTAAAAAACAAACAAATAAATGAACAAACAAACAAACACACAAATAAATAAACAAACAAATAAATAAGTAAATACAGTAGTCAGCCATTCACAGCTATTTCTGGATTTTTGTTTTTCCCCCCTTTCATTCCAATTCTTATGGAACAAAATAACTTCCCCAGTTTGCATCTTGCTAAGCTAGAAGGACAGTTTTACTGTTTGCCAAATAGGAGGTACATTAGTGATTACAGGCAATCAGCTCTGTAAAATGTAGCACAACAAAATTAAAGCAGTTCTTTACTTAATACCAACGTAATTCCTCCACGGAGAAATTATACACGTAGTTGGTAATTATGAACATTTTTTAATTTAATGGACACAGAAATTTACAAGATTCAGATGTTCTATTATTGTATTAAGTGAGTAGTTTCTGTGAGCCCACAGAGATAGGTTTAAGGACTGACCTTTAAACAGTGAAGAGAGACTTTCCAACAACTCATAAAATCAGGAAAAGTCTATACGTTTTCTTTCATAATTATGGTTTGTTTCCAACCCCATGATTCTGTAATGTGCTAGGTTTCTAGTTCTGCGATGCTAAACAAGTATGGGTATTTTCTTGAATATTGCTTCCTTCCCCTAAGAGTTATACAGCTATGATTCCTTCTGTTCTTAGTTCTGATAATTATATCATTCTGTATTTGATTTAGTCATTTTTTAAAACAAATTTTATTGATGTCTTTTGCTTTTACATCACAGTCACATCTGGATATTCACAATAATTCCAATTTCACGCCCCACGCTCAATAACACAGAAAGAGTTAAATGAAGATCTGTCCCCATGACTATGTCTGAAAGTATATATAACATTCTGTACCTGGAGTTGTCAAATTCAACCTTCTTCCTCACCTCTTCTCTAGGACCAAGCCAATTTAATTTTTGAATGACATTTTTATGCATTTTAACTAATGTTGACAGAGAATGTGGCATCCTAGAAAAGAGCACAGGCTTAAGAGTCATGACCTGGGCCTCAAATCTAGCCTCTGATACTACCTCTGAGAATAAGGGAAAATCACCTAACCTCTACATACAACATAAATACAATAGGCAATGCCTGAGGAATTATCTAAAGTGTCAGATATGGATTGCAACTGGCAGCAATGAAGGGATTTCTTTATTGTACGTTCCTCATGTTGATACAATGATGGACAATTTCCAGTCTTTCTGAACTGGGACATCTTGTCAACATGAGTTTTCTAAATAACTATTCAGAAAATGAAAGAGTATCACAAAGTCCTTTCAGCATGATAAACTTCTGAGACTGGTTATGGAAATATATTTTATCTACTTTGTGGATAAAAGAAGTGAAGTGACTTACCTAGGATCACACAATATGAGCTGGAATTTGCCTGAATATAAATATTGTTCTCCTGTTCCCATGTTGCATTGCTGCCATATCACAAAAAGTCACAGAACCAGTTTCAGAGACAGAAGAGACATGGATGGCCACCTCTAGACCAGTGGTGTCAAACTCAAACAGAAACAGATCCCACTAAGCCACATATTGCTGTAGTGTGAATTTTAGATTTACTCTACCCTGCTTCATCTAACAAAACAGGAATGTCTACGCCCCTACTTAAGGATTAAGTATTGAGAAGGATGGCCTATGATAGACATGTGGTAGCAAATGACAAATCAGAAACAACTGACAGGCCCCTGGGCTGTCCTAAGTCAAACTTAAGCTACCATTGGTACATCTGAGACCCAGGAAAGTGATGTAAAAATGGTTTATATATTTGGCATCATTTCATTTCCTCTCTCCAGCTTCTTTGCATGGAGAGCTGGCTGGTAGCAGTGTGCTGAGTGTCTTGGCATCTTGGCGTGGCAGAAGCTATTGTCGAGGTTTGGTGCTGAGTGTCCTTGATACACTACTGGAGGAAGCTTAGTAACCTATTTCAGGTGAGGCATCTTCTCTGAGCTCTCTTGGAGTTTAAGCTGATTCCTTTCTCCTTTACCTTCCAAAACACTACCTACTTAGGAAGCCCCTAATCTTCTGAGAAGACCTCGTGGTAGAGGTCTTTGAACTCCCCCTGGTACAGGCTAGGCTGGAGAAATCCTATACTCTTTCCCTCCCTCTTCTTAATTTGTTCCCTCTATATTAATTAAACCACCATAAAATTTCCAAACTGACTTGGGTATTTTATTTGGGATTTGAATGAATCCCTGGCGACCAATTAAATTTAGATTAAGGTCACAACCCTACAATTTACGCTTATAGTAGAAAACCATAAATTCACATTAGCTATGTTTCCTGTACTTTTATTTGTTTTGTTAAATATTTCCCAATTACATTTTAATCTGGTTGGGTCCACCTAGGAGCCTGGAGTTTAAGTTTGACACCTCTGCTCTAGACTGCTCAGTCATAAATAAAGAATTGGATCTATAATACAATCTACAAGTGATCACATAGTTTTTGTTTGACTTCCAAAGTGTGGAAATAAATGCCACACACTTTGACGAGTCCACTTTTACACAGGAATAAAATGAAGCACTTGCTGGCATCAGTCTAAATGGGCCTCTTTTGACTTGTATCGTCTGCTTCTAGTTCTTCTCTCTGGGTTCTAGCAGCACAAGTTGAATCCTTCTTTTAGAGTGTCAGCCTTTCAAGTACATGAATAAATAAATGATGGGTTGAATGAATGTATAATTTATTAAGCAGATATTATGTGCAAAGCTTTGGGGATACAAACAGAAAAGTAAGATAGCCACTCCTTTCAAGTAACTCACTTTCTAATTGGGAATGGGGGTGGCAAGACAGCACCAATGGTAGGTTTTAGTTCCAAGGCAGAGAGAAAAGTCCCAGGGCCCTTAGGGTGGAGTGGCAAAGTAGATGGTCATGGCTCTTCTTTAATATCATCCTCACTGATAAAATATCAGTTTCTAATGCTGAACCATTTGATAGGGTCAAGGGCTTTGGTGCCAAGAAGTTTCTTTTTTTTGGGCTTCAGTATTGGAGCACCTTCAGGAACCACGGCCAGGACTCATTTCTATAAGAGTTGTTTTCCAGGCTCATAGCTAAGGACACTGGGCTAGAAAGATTGCTGCTATATTTTACTTTTTTTTAGTTTCCCCCTCTGGATGTTCTCCAGATTATTAATATTCTTTCAACATTGTGGTGAGCAGAGTATCTTTATAGCAAGTAAAAATTCCCTAAATTCTAGCACTGAAGGTTCAGCATAAATTTCTCTAATTCTGACATGGTTTTAGAACAAACATGGTTTTCCTTTTTGAGTTTCTTCTGGTTAGAAGGTTAGGATATTCAATTCCAGCTCATGGTAGGACGGGGTTTACATGAACTCAATGAGACCAAGCAGCATGTAAGTCAAGCATATCCAGACATAAACAATACACATCATTATGAACCAATGATGCTGGCATACTGAAGCCACAACAGGTTATGGGGCCACCATGGTGACTAGATATGGACTGAATAAATCTGGCTATTATTTGAGATAAAGCCAAGCTGTTGGCAAAGTTTTACAAAAATATTCATAGCCATGCTCTTTGTGGTGGCAAAAATTTGGAAAATGAGAGGGTGTCCCTCAATTGGGGAAAGGCCGAGCAAACTGTGGTATAGGATGGTGATGGAACACTATTGTGCATTAAGGAATGATAAACTGCTTAATTTTCATACACGCTGGAAAGACATCCATGAACTGATGCGGGCTAAAATGAGCAGGACCAGGAGAACATTGTACACAGAAACTGAAGGGATGAACACATGTAATCAACTTTGCTACAAACAGCAATGCAATGATCCAGGAAAATCCCAAGGGCCTTATGAGAAAGAATGCTATACACATTGAGAGAAAGAACTGTAGGAGTACAAACACAAAAGGAAAACATTTGATTTATCACTTGTTTATATGAGTATTGGATGTGGGGTTTGGGGTTTTGGAGGATTGCTCTATTACAAGGGTAATTAATATGGAACCATTTCCAAACTGAGTGATAATACATGTATAACCCAGTGGAATTGCTTGTTGGCTCTGGGATTGGTGAGAGAAAGGGGGAGGGAAAGAACACCAATCATGTAACCATGGAAAAATACTAAAAAAAATAAAATTAAAAATTTTAATCAGAGAAGAAAATAAAGATCTTACCCAAATGGATATGTATATCAAGTATTCCTCTTCACTGACTCCAAAGAAGCAGAAGGTAGAAAGAAAGTTTCCATAGATGCTAAACTATGCACAGTGATACATTCTATGGTAGCAAAGATTTAGAAACAAAACCGATACCATTGACTGGGAAATTGATAAACAAATTGTGGCTCAAAAATATAATGTAATATCACTGCACTATAAAGAAGGATGGATTTCAATAGTTCTGAAAATCATGGAAAGAACAGCATGAACGGATATAGACTGAATGAAGAACTGGGAAAACATACACAGTGATTACAATTTCCCAACTGTAAAAAGAAAAATTAAATTGAACATTATAAAGATATCAAAATTTCTAAATACTAAAATTGGCCCCGGAGAATTGATAAGATGCAACATTCAATTCAACACACACTTTAAAAAGTAATATCTTCTCCATCATCCCCGGTAAGTAGTCACTTAAAAGATCTATTGTCAAAGGCAATCCATTCCATTTTGCGAGAGCTCTCATTGAGAAACCCCCTTTTCTTACATCCATATTTGGCCCATAAAGGAGGTCAGAGTAGACTGCAGCATCTTCAGAAACACTTGACAGATCACTTCTGAGGTCACTAAGTTTCTCAGAAAGACAATGCATGGGGAGCTGGGCTGGTAGCAGGATTAGAGGTCTGGAGGGCATGGATATTCCTGGGTCTCTGACTTACCTACCCAGATGTTACTCTGACACAAATTCTAGAAGGAAAAACAGACAAGTAGGACAATGTGGAAACTACCATGTTAAATGTGGGGTGTGTGTGTGTGTGTGTGTGTGTGTGTGTGTGTGTGTGTGTGTGTGTGTACACAGCAGAAAGGAAAAAATAAATTCTACATAACAGAAGTTCACAGTTTTACTGAATACCCTGAAATGTTCATGTTTAATAATGTTTATTAAGTTACCAATAAAAATTAAAATTATATAAACATATATCCTCATGCAGGTGGTGATACCTGTGATTTGAAGTAATCTAGGGATTCTACAAAGTAGAAAAGAGGTAGAGTACTGGTCTCTTTGGGAACCAATTATTGTTGCTCCCACTCCTCCATGCTTAACCCCAAGGTGTCTTTTATAGTTATTCCTCCCACTATGTTGACCAGGTAGTAAAAGATTTGTCTTGGTTCAATGGCAGAATGACTCAGGGAAACTTCTGCTATACACTTGGGTGGGAGTTAAGAAAAAGTAAATGGGAGCCCACTTGGCTACTACTCTTACCTATCTGTGGTGCTTGATTTAGGGGGAATGCTCTTGACCAAAGATTGACCAACATTTTCTTCTCCTTAGTTCTCATGAAGTTAGTGAAGAAGCCTTTCAAAAGGTTCTGTTCTGGTTATTTTTGGTTTTTAGTTTAGCCCAGCTTACTTTATTAGCCCCCCAAAGGGTCCTTGTTTACTTGAGGGAAAATAACTGGTGTGGTCATGGTTACCTCACAACTGAAGGTCACATAAGAAAAGATCAAAGTTCGGTGATGGTCAATCAGAACAGATTTCAAGGAAGAGGCAAATTTTAAACCAAAGGAGCAAGGGATAGGATTTACAATAGAAGGAAACAGAGATCTTATCAAAATAGCTTAAAGGAACTTTAGGAGAGTGAGAGTGTGATTGCATGGCAGCATTCCTACAATGCAGAGGCTAGAATCATAGCTCAGGAAGGTCATAATAACATTATGATTATATATTCAGCAGCCATACAAATGGTTTCATATTCTGATGAGGTTTAACCACATTTAACTTGATAACTGTACTTATCAATTAAATTACTGAAGTCTGTGTTAAATCTGCCAGTGCGTATCATTAGATTATGAGCAACTTGAGGGTAAAGACTGTCCTTAGTCTCCTCTTGCATCCCTAGTGCTTAACACTGTTCCTGGCACACGGTAGGCATTCAGTAAATGTTTATTAATTATCAATTGCTCCTGAATATTTGGTGTTTCTTTTCTTTTGTGCATAAAAAATAAATACTAATTCCATATTTGATTCATATTATACACTGAATCCCTTTCCACCACCTACTTTGGAGAGACCCAGATATCAGCCAACCCAATAAATTATCCCCAGGGCACTGGAGCTGAAGCATAAAAAGTCAAAAGGTAAGAGAAAGGGCACTTAACCACTCTTATTACAAGCTCTCTCCCTCAGAAATGAAACTAGCCACTTTATATGTAGGTCCAGAGAGAGGACTACTTTAGTAGATGGAGAGAGGGAAGTTACCCCATCCTACCATCAGGCCCAGAAGCAGTTATACTGTTAGATAGATTTCCAAATACTCCAATGAATTTGTGACCCCATAAATGTTAGTATTCCTTCCAATGATACATATCACCATTCCTGCATGACTCATGTCCATGACCTCCCATAAGTCTGAGATCCACCCAACGTGCTTGGGTTCCTCCTTTTGATACTGTGTGCATACCTCTGGAGAATGGGGGCTGTCTATTTGGTTGCCCTTTGTTCTCTCCATGTAACCAGCCTATTTTTTGATCTGAGGTTTCTCTGAGGAAATCCTTTACTCCACTTCTCCTTGCTAATATTCAATTTGCTTAATGAGGTGTCTCCTGCTGGAGTTCCCTGAGCAAATGAATTTCTCTCTCTTTTGATATAATGTCAACAGTGTATCCACGTGATAGAGCTCTACATAATTTCTTCTCTCCTTCTTTTCCTTTCTCCTTCCTTTCTTCCTTCTTAAAATTCATGATCCTATAATATTTTCACACAAACAACCCAAATGGACCTATTTCTGTAGAGTCCATGCACCATTTCTGCTGAGGGCAGCATGTCTAAGATGTGAAACAGACTTATTTTGACTTTTCCAGCCTGGGGCTTCTATCTACACTGACCTCACTAGCAAGGTGTTTGTTATTAATTTTCTGATACTTAAAATCCTCATTACAAGGCAAGCCACTTCTCTCCTTCACACACAGGAGAGTAATGGTTATGCAGCATAACAGATGGGGATGAGTTTCCATAAGGGAAGGGTTTTGCTTTTTGGTGGACACTCAAGCCAGAGATACTTTGCTTGGCTATTTATTCAGTGTTAGGCAGGAAAGAAATGTTCCAATCCCCTGCTGGGCCCTAATCCCCATAGTTTCTTCTACCTGATCATATTAACTCACTGGTTATGCCTTGAGGGAATATGCAAAGAGCTCTGGGACTTCAAGTAATTAATCATCAGATTATTATTGAACACCTTCAAGGACCCCAGATATTAGCCAGAGACTAGGATGGATAGAACAGAGACTAAGGTCTGACCTGGGACCTCTAATAACTTACAGTTCAGTGGAGATGTCAAATAGCTAAATAAAAAGCTCTAATATTACACAGGAGTTTAAAAGCACCCTGTAAGTGAAGCAGGCAATCAGGAACTTAAAAGTTCAGAGACAATACCAAATTGATACTGTGAAAACATAGGTCTGATTATGTTACTCCTCTGCTCATAACTAAAATTCCCCAATATGATGGGGGAAATCCTTAACAGAGTAGCCTAGTTATCTGGTAATATCATATATTACATATTACCCCCTCTGAGATATCAGCCAAACTGCCCAAATTTCTATTCTCCATACTACACATTCTAGCTCTGATCTCTGTGCCCTTGCCCATGTGGTCTTCAGCACCACATATGATGTCCTTTCTTAATTTTTCCTCTCAGAATAAAGCCCCATCTCCTTTGCTGGGGCCTATCCAGTGGGATATTTTCAGTTGTTAGTGCCTCCCTCCAATGTTACCCTGTGTTTATTTAGAATATATTTGGTATTTTGTTTTCTAAGTACACAACTTCCCCTTTCCTAACAGAATTTTAACTCCTTGAGGGCAAAAACTATTTTGCTCATGTATTTGTTCTCTCTAGCATTTTACAACGTGCCAGGCTCATGAGAAGTGCTAAAATATGCTTACTAAATGAATGGAACAAAAGAGATAGAGATGATATTGACCATTAGTGGACGAAGGTGGATTGTTATGGTGTCAGGGATGGAGACTTGGCCTAAGATTTGAAGGTTAGGGAATATCCAGAGAGGTGGAGGGATAATATTTCACATGGAAGGAATGCCATCTGTTCTCTTCCAATCTCATTCCTTATTCCCTTATGTATAGATTATGGCACCAACGTCTTAAAATGGTTGACTCCAGTTCTTCCAATTCTATTCCATCCCTCATACAACAGCCTAATTCTTCTTCCATAAGCACAGATTTAGTCATATATTGCCAACAAAATACATCCAACTTCCTCAGACCTGCTATTACTGAGTTTTAGTTGACCATTCACAGCCTTAGAAAAGGCTTAACCTTATCAGTGCCTAAAGAAAGCTATCATATCCTGGGTCTCTTCTCTAGACTAAACAATACCAGTTCCTTCAACCAATTCTCATTTGACATGAACTCAAGGCCTTTAACATCATTCTGGATTCCTTTCTTTTGTTGTTCTCCAGCTAATCAATGCCCATCCAAAACTGCCACAATTTAAAACCCCCAAAAATGTACCAGCCGCTAAAAAAAAATACTTTCCTCTCCAAATAATGTATCAATCTGTGTACTGCTGCCATTCTGCTGAGTCTCTTGGAGGCAACAGTAGAGGAGAGAGACTTCATGTTCATTGTCTCACCTGACATATGTTTGGACTTTCCCAAGGCCCTTTTCCTTAGGAAATAGGAGGTGGATGTCAGAAGCCCCATACCCCATTTCTGCCACCAGTTAGAATTTCCATGTGTAAAAGGACATCAGTAATTTTCTCACATTTACCTAATCCCTCCTGATGGATTCAGGCCATGCTTTTCATTTACTCCAGATGCGATAACCAAACTGTCAGCTACATCTCAGCTTTGCCTTTAATCTTTCCCTGAAGCCAATAATACAAGATTAGCAATTGACAGTGGTAGCTAGGCTAAGGGTAATGCTGATTTAAACCTTGGGAAGGAGGCTCTATATTTTTGGAAGGAATCATTCGTAGGAGACCAGAAAATTGGATTACTTTGTTATCTGTTGTGTAAATGACAAAGATATTCAGTGTCCTTAAAATGTCAAGCCACTGGTAATTAAAAATTTACAACTTAAAAATTACCCAGGGGTTTGTTAATAAATATAATTTGACAAACTAATCAGAAACAGGTTGAAAGTCATAATTTTAAGTGCTTCATAACTCTTAAAAATGATAAAATCCTAAGGCATTTCACCCAAAGAGAAAATATTTTTTTACTTCATTAAAAAAGATAGCCTTGCTTTTTCCTTGCTAGAAAACACATGAACAATATTAATTTTTTCAACTCATCTAGTAAGCATTTCTTAAGCACATTCTGCTAGAGGGCTCTTTTCCACCAATCAAGAATTGCAATTTTCCAAAATGATTCAATCTGAAAAGTGATTTACTATCTATTAACTATGTCTCGACCATTATAAGAGTGGTAGGATGTTGTTAAGATTGGAGCATTGTTTGTTGAATTGGATGACCTGAACTTGAGTCCCAGCTGTGATATTAACAAGCTATGTGATCTTGTGCAAGCTACTTTTTCTTTCTGATAATTACTTTTCTCATATGTAAAATGGGGTGTATGGAATGCTCAGGGAGGGGTAGTATCTCTGGTATGGAGGGCTTATCGTGCCCTCTTAGGGCAGCTTTCCAGCCTCTGACCCTCACCTGACACCCAGCTCTCACTTGTGGCTCCTAGTAGCTGCTAGCATGCAGCAGTGGCCACACTCTGGGCAACGGCTTCGACAGGCCGGCTAAACCTTGTGAGGGTAGCCATCGGGTCGTCAACCCCTGGTGAACCAGGGCTTTGCTCACCCAGCATGTGAAGACTGCTTCGGCGGAACAGACGGAAGAAACCAATAAGAAGGTTTAACGGCTGAGATGGCGACACAGCAAAGCACTGTGGAGTGCTTAGGGCGTGTTGGAGCACAAAAGACAACACGGCCATCCAATGCAGCTGAGGAAGTCTCCAGGTGTAACGACTTTTTGTGCCATTGGACCCAGGCTTCCAACGCCGAGAGAGTGGGACTGTCTCTGTGCAACGACTTTTCCACTTAAATCTCCTTCATGCACAAGTGTCTTTGTGCACACTCATCTATACACCATAGATGAAAACGCACAAAGACAATCGTCATCCTCGGTTAACGAGAGACTACCACTAAACTATATGTAAAATGAGGGAAACAATTCTTGCTTCACAGATATTATTACAATTATTGTCATAATTATACCATAGTCCTCTCACTATTAAGTTTAATACAGAGAGGGTTAGGATAACATAGCATTCAAACACATAAATATCTTTGCAAGTCTTTTCCTAAAGTTCCCAGAAACTCTGGTATCACCCCCCAACTTCTATTCAACTTCATTAATTTCTACTAATGTTCTACTTCCAAAAGACTGATATTGGAAATGATCCTTTTTGATCAAAATTTCTTCTCCTTCTACTTTTCCCACTTCTTTACTTTTATGAAGATTGCTCTTCATTCTCAATATAATTCTATTCCATTTCCTTTAAATTCCCATATCTTTCTAATCCTAATAACTAATTCTTCATTCGTAAGTCATCCTTACTCTTTCCCCTTATCTTCTAGCCCTTTCCTTCCATAAATTGCCTCTCATTTGTAATGAGGCAACAGGGCCCTCAAAAAAGCATGTTAGAAGTAAATAGGCATTTCAGGGTACATACTACTTCTCAAGGTCATGTCACATGCCAAGAAATGGGTCAAGATTGGTCTGTTTTCCTCCACTCTCCAACGCTGCTCTACCACCATCCAGTGAGGGTAAGGAGATAAAGAGTATAGGAACTAAGGGCTGATATGTGGGACATAAGATAGATAGCATCCTAAAGAATGAATGGGTAAAAGAACAAATCAAGGAAGAAAAGAGCTAATCAAAAGAGAATAACAATGAAAAAATATATCAAGATTTATGGGATACAGTTAAAGTCAAGCTCCGAGAGATGAAAGAAAATATCTCTATAAAACTTAACTTAAATGACTTAAAAATTTGTCTCAGAAAAAAAATTAATCTTAGAGAGTTGCTAAATTGAGCTTGCAGTTAAAAAAAACACCAGAAAGTAAATTAAGAAATCATCATAACCCCAAAATAAGCATAAAGAAATAATTACAACAGAAGAAAAAAATCAGGTAAAATTGAAAGTGAAAGACTATTGAACTGTTAAACAAAATAAAAAGTTTTGAATGTAGGATCATTTACTTACTTAAGGCTTACTTAAGGTTCTGGAGTTGGACTTTAGTAAAAGATCAAAACATGATTTTTAGAAGTCCAGGTTTAAGCATCTGCTGTGGCTTCTATCTTAAAATAAAGCTAACCCATTAAGTGACCAAAAGAACATGAGTTATAAGTAGGCATACGGAACATGCTGAAGAAACTCACACACAAAAAAATTAAAGAAAAAACAATTCTGTTGTTTCACAGTAGACAAAGCCCCGAGTTATAAAAACCTTGATTGGGGAGGGAGAAGAGAGTGACTAATGAGCCAGCCATCCCAAAGAGCCCAATGAAAGGAATAAAATTCACAAAAGGACCTGAAAGTCATTTACTCAAGCCAGAGACAAATTTTCTTTGGGACAGGTAAGTGAAACAGTGTAAGTTTTATTATCACACTACAGAAGGTAGTTTGGGATTAGAACCCAGGAGTAGATCAAGTGCCAGTACTAGAAGATTTATGAGAGAGAGAAAGGGGGATAGGAAAACTACAACTACAGATTTTGGTAATGAGGGGAAGAAAAGGAAAATCTGGGCAGACTGGATGATGGATAAGTTATTTCTGCTTCAGGAAAAAATAAATGGTTGAGAAACAGGCTGTATCTAAATGTCAGTAACCATCTATTGGTTTCTGAATTTACCACCCCCATCAGTCCTAATTGGCCTAGCCAGGCTTTCTCAATAAGCATGTCTCTTAGATGTCTTCAAACATTTCCTGAAACCATGATGAAAAAATCCTATGGGACCAATCTCAAATAATTTTGGGTATGAGGGCAAATAGATATAATGACATTCTTTTATAGGGAGTTAAGGAAATGTCATTGGGAAATTAAAGGCCAAACATTTCAAAATAAAATGGTTCCTTCACTGATGGTTTTTAAAAAATCATAAGGTGGGCCAAAAATGAGTTGATTTTTAAGATGTCAGAAAGATATGGGCAGGAGTCAGAGAACTGAGTAGTAAGACATAAAGATTGTGGGAGGGATTTTAACATGAATGGTCTTATGGAAGTACAAAATAGACAGCCAACTGCCTCAAGTAGTTTGAGGGGTACAAAAATTACTTTGACTTAAAGATATAAGATCTGTAAGTTCATTCATGTCAAGAAAGCATACATGAGGAGACTCCATGCTCCAATGCTGGGAGGCATCTTCTCTGCATCTCAACTTCTTAAGAGAGTTGCCTAGAGCACTGAGAAGTGCAGGAAGATGGAGGGGGAAAGTCATGCCAATAGGATGTCAGAGGAAGAACCTAAAAGATCTTACTGGAGTTCCTTTTTGAAGGGTCTTGGGGAAACATGCATTTTTATTGAGAATGCCATGTTAACTAGGAAGAATATAGAGTCAGACAGTGAACAAGGAGAACAAAAATTGATCCAATCAAGATCATTCCCATATGTGGACACCTAATAAAGCAAAAGGATTCCTAAAAGTGGCACAAAAGGGATATAAGTTCTGATGAAGGAGTGAGATCCCATATCTAGGCCCTTCTCAGGCCTTCAGGGACAGGCATGCCACCTATTTCAAAGTACTGATATAAGGAATGTGATTTAGCTGGCTAAAAGAAATACAAGAATGACGTCACTTACTACTGCCACCATTCCTACTTGTGTTGTTTCCACTGCTGCTTCAAGAGCTACTTTTGCTGTTATGGGCACCTTTCCTATGGGTGCTCCCATCGCTAGTGCTACTGTTGGTCCTCTGTGCTCTGTGATTGGTGCTACTTAAATGGTTACTGCCCCATGCGTGCTACTGTTTCTGCTACTGCTGCTGCCCCTGTCGCTCTAAGTTCTATGACAAATGTTACTGTTCCTGCCACTGGCTATGTTGTCACCACTGCTACAGCTACTGTCACTGCTGCTGTTAAAGCTACTGCAATGGTTAGCTGCTGCTACTGCTGCTGCTGCTGCTCCTGCTCCTGCTCCTGTTACAGCTTTTGCTGCCATTGTTGCTACAACTACTATTGCTACACTGAACATCTCAGGTCACCAGGAGAAAGCAGGATAACCCATGTTCCAGTCTCTAAGCACTTAGGGGATACAAACTATGTGCCAGGTATAGGTGAAGCTTCAAAATCAAAGGAGTGCAATTTCTATTAGGAGGAAAAGAATGTGTTTAAAGAACTGTGCATACAAAACTGGCATAAAAGAAAAACTACCAGTGGTGAAGGGGGGTGTATGAGAAGAAGCATGGACAGCTGGGAGATTTCTTGAAGGAGATAGTGCTTGAACTGATCCTTGCAATGAACCAGGAGCCATGTTCTGCTGTTATGAATAGGAAACTACTTGAATTCATGCATAATAGTCAATACTCACACTGATTTGCCTCTGTGATAGGCTCAATGTCCCATTTAATAGCCTCCTGCACCATTTATCTTCTTCTTAAGTTTCCAATATTTTTGCCTGATTTTTCCTCTGGATAACTCTGACTCAATGCTTGGGGCCAAACTTCCCAAAGCCCTCACAGCCACAGTGTGGCCATATGCTATGTTTGCTGGGCCAGACAATAGTACCACATTAAATATATGAAATGAGCTAGGGAACAAATATGGGGGAATGAACAAGAAATAAAGGGAAGCACAAAAGTGGAATATTCTTAGCAATTTCATGGGAGGTCATGCAATAGTCAAACTACAGTTGCCTTCTTGTTGTGCCTACTGAAGGCCCTGAGGAAGTCATAAGCCCTCAGAACAGACGACTGGGGTAAGCAAGGAAGTATGATGAAGGGAACATTGGTGGCCATGGACTTGCTCCTTCTGCCTAGGGAAATAAAAAGTTTTTGTGTTCTTTTTCTTTCAGAGAGGAGAACTCCAGATGCCTGTGGAGTGTCAGCAGTCACTGAAAGGTTGACAAAGCCATTGGATTTGGGAACTTGGCTGTCTCCTAGCCATCGTGTTTCCAATGGGCTGCGGCTTGCTGGGCTCAGATTACTCTCTGGAGAAGTCTGTGGCTGTCAGCCTGCAGGATAGGCAAGACTGCATCAGTTCCCAACCAGGTTAACCAGCCTACTGGCTGATAGGAGACAAGTCTCACAGCTGGCCAGGGGATGCTGTGCAGATGTAGAGAAAACAGCTCAACTGAGAAGGGGAAAACCTGTCACAGTTTGTCATATACCTTTCACTTCTGGAGAACAGATTCTGGGGGATTCAGAGAAAGAATAGATAGGATCACAATAGGTTCCAATTCTACAGGAAAGATCACATCAGGAGAGGTCAGGGTCCTCTCAAAAGAGGATTCTTCCTCTATGTTTTGTCATCTCTCGAAAGGTTAATTCTCCATTCCTATTAACAATCTGTTTGCAAGATTTCTCTCTCCATTAGAATATATACTTCCTAAAGGTAGGGACAATTTTCTTTTGAACCTGATAACCAACACAAGTGCCTTACATATAGTAGGCAATGAAAGTGGTTGAATCATACCAGAGAATGAAATTAGAAAGACACAAAGGAAACATTCTACAAAGGAGGAAAAGGGAGAGTTACTGAGAAAGATGGTTGTGCATGTACAGAAAACAAACACATCAATCAACATAGATTTACTGATGATGTGTAGAGAGGATGGAAACAAAGGCAAGGGACAGAGAATGAATACCAATGCGAGGCATGGTCCCAGAAGAGGAGGCTCAGGAGGGCTAACACACAAAATAAGCTGAGATTGATGAAGGAAGGTAAGGCCAATCTCAAAAGAGGATATTTTGAGCTGCAGAAGGAACAGTTTTTAGATCAAAGAAAGTATAAAACTCTTATTTGGAATGCATGGGATCATGAGAAGGGAAAGAGATACTTGTTCATTCTTATTGTTTCCCTATATTTTCTCTGCCAAGAATAATGGTCCACACAAAACCTTTCCTAATTCCTGTCCAAGTGTTACTTTGCTGCCTCTCTGAGTACCTTGCATTTATTTTTTCTTTACTTTGCATGTATTTTACTTTCTATAAATATGTACACACACACACAGAGACACACACAGACACACAGACACACACACACACACACACACACACACACTTTGTATCATCCAAAAGAATAGAAGCTCCCTGAGGGAAGAGATTACTTCATTTCTGTCTTTGTGGTCCCAACATTTAGTATAGAGTCTGGCACATAGTAGGTGTTTAAAAATGCTTATGGTTTGATAGCCATCTCAAACTCAAAATGATCAAATTAGAATTCATCTTTCCTCTCAAATACCTCCCCCACTGCTGAAGTTCCCTATTACTGTTGAGGGCAACATTACCTTCCCAAATACTACCTACACTCCCAAAATGTGTGCTCCCTACATCCAACCTGTTATCAAATCACTTAATTTTACCTTCATGTCTCTTGTATACATTCTTCTCCCTCTAATCACTCAGCCAACAGCCAATGTCCTACTGAAGACCCTCATTGCCCCAACAGACTACAAGCAATGGTCTCCTAGTTGGTTTCTCTGTTTCCATTCTTTCCCCTCTTTAATCCATGCTGCATTTAGCTGGCGAAGTGATTTTTCTAAAGTGCATATCACTGCCAGTCTATATGCTCCAGTGGCTTCCTGTTACTTCTGGAATTAAATATAAGATGGTTCTTTTGGCAGTTAAAGCCCCTCATAAACCAAAGCCTTCGAGTAGCCTCTTATATTATATAAATGCTATGCTCCAGCAACACCAACTTTATTGATGTTCATCACACTTTATCTCAGGACTCTGCCTCATTCCTAACTGGTCCCATACTGGGAATGTTCTCTTTCCTCAATTTTACCTATTGGCTTCCACTTTCTGCAAGAGTCCTCTCCTACTATCCTGCCCCCAACAATCCCTTTCCTTTGAGATTGCTTCCCATCTACTGTGTACATATTTTCAACATATATAACTTTGCATGCTGTCTCTCAATTAGAAGGTGAGCCCCTTGAATGAAGGCCTTTTTTGTATTCCTGGCACTCAGAAGAGCACCTAGAAGACAGTAAGCAATTAAGAACTGCTTGTTGAGATTGAATGTATAGGCAGATATGAGAATTCAGGGATCTTTATTAAGCAAGACTTTAAAGAGATAGTTTAAAACATGTAAAACAATGCCTTTTCTTCACACTAATTTTTGTTTATGTAGTTGTTATAGGGTTATATATACAATATATATGTTATGGTGTTATATACACATTACATACTGTTTCTATGTGGTTATTTTTCACTTAAAATATATATTTGTTCATATGTAATGTTTTATTGTTTTTAAATGAATTAATAAATATTTATCCAAATGTAAAAAAAGAACTACTTGTTGACTAATACAGCACCTAGCAGCCTTTCATAAATACAGCGTAACAGGTCCATATGAAATATATCCCTGAATGCTAAAGGAAATAGCCTGGGTGACTGCTGAGCCACCCATGGTCAGTAATCTTAGAAAGATCATAGACATATGGAAGCACACAATGACATTTGAAAAGAATAAATGTCCCAACTTCTTTTTGAAGGCATCCAATGAAGGCCATAATCCAAAGGCAAATGAGCCCTACTCTGATTCTGAGAAAAATTCTTGAACCCATTAGGAAAGGAATGACTTGTGAATATGTAGAAAAGAAGTAATAATTGAAATGAGTCGATATGGCTTAAGAATAAAGTTAGAATAACCTTTCTTCCTTTATTTAATAAATTGGGAAAATTTTGTGGATATGACTCACCCTTATGTTAGCAAAATATTTGACATGTACATACAAAAAGTTGGTGTCTGATAACCTATAGTTATCATATATAATACTGATTTTATAACTGCTCTTATAGATAATATAGAGAAATGTGGGTTAGTCCACTGTACAATTCAAAACGTGTTGGAAGAGTCAACCCAAAGAGTAGTCCTTAATAGGAGATTTTTAATTTTTATTTTTTATTATCCCCAGTACATAGCACAGTACCTGGTCCAGAGTAGGTGCTTATTAACAACAGGGTGTAGGAAAGGTATATTAGTGACCTCCTCAGAAACCAGGGAAGTGTGATGTGAGTGGAAGTTGCTGTGAAAATACAGAACAAATTTAGGATGAGAGAAGTGCAAAGACATGTGGAAGAATACACACTTATGGTCACATAGAGGGATTTTCAAATCTAAAAGGATAAAATTTAATAGGGAGAAATATAAAGATTTACACTTGAGTGCAAAAAGTTAACTTCACAAAAAAGAGGGGAGTATGGTATGGGGGGCCAGCTGCTTGTCTTACAAAATGAGAGGGCTCTAATGGATTACATTTCCAATATGAGTACACATTATCACAAGGAAGCAAAAGAAGTTAATTAAAACTTAGGCTGTATCAAGAGAACTTATAAAAGTACTAGACTGCTTGGGAAAGAGACAGAGCTAAACAGCTAAACAGTTTCTAAAAGCAAATGAAGGCACAGTAGATAGGGGATGGCCTTGGAGCCAGAAGGATGTGAGCTCAAATCTGGCCTCAAGACACCAGCTGTGTGACCATGGGCAAGTCATTTACCTCTGTTTATCTGCTGTTCCCTTGTCTGAAAAATGTGGCTAATAATAGTACGTACCCACCTTCCATGGTTGTTGAGAATATCAAATGAGATGATATTTCTGAAATATCTGGTTTCTGTGCATGTGTGCACAAACACACACACACACACACACAAGTACACTCAGAGTAGTTTAAGAAGTTAAGTAGAACACCAAAGACCAAGGTGAGAAATAGAATCTAGAGTTATTGACAGAACCATCAAAAAAGGGCTAAAATAGAATAGTCAGGATGACAGATCATCTAAAAATGAAAAGTATGGAAAGGATATATTTTAATCTGGATATTTAGGAAGAACAGAAAATACTAAATGGACAGAGGAGAAAAATAGTTGCCTAGAGGACGGCAGCCAAGATGCTGAGGAGACTTGAAACCATGACATATGAGGATTATTTGAAGGACCTAGGAATGTTTAGCTAGGAAAAGACAACCCAGGAAGGCGCAAGAGAGCTATCTCCAAGTATGTGAAAACTGGCATGTATAGAAGTACAATCTGCTTAGGCTTCTTCCCTTCCAAGGCAGAACCAGGAACAAAGTGAGAAGAAGGTACAAAGAAATGCATTTAAAATTGGTGTCAGCAAAAATTCTCTACCAATTAAAGCTAACCACTCAGATAATGAACTGTTTCAAGAGGTAATGATCTCCTTCTTCTTTGAGGTCTTCCAGCAAAGCCTGGGAAATTACTCAGTCTATATATTATATTAGGAATTCCTTTCGTTGGTTGGATCATATGGCTGTGCTGAGGGCACATCCAATTTTCAAATTCTGTGGTTTATCTAAAATGGCAAAGAAGGATATTAAAAAACAGCTACAATGATAGCACCCTCCTGAAAGCCTACCTCTGGGGGGGGGGTTAAATCCTTTGGTGACGTCTAATGGAGCTCATGGACAGGACCTGCACAAGATGAGAAAGTGTGGTAGGGTTGCAATGTAAAGCAAAAAGAGAAGGGAGTACCTATATCACTAAGTTCAAACAGGCAATGAAGAACTGAAGCATGAAGTCCAAAACATTTTTAAGTGAGAAATTTAGGGAAAAGGATAGGCCACAAAGCTATGAAGGCTTTCTCCAAATGGCTTTTTGTACACTCTGTTCACTTTTCTTAGGCACCCTAAAAATTAGCACATGGACAACACTCTTTTCTTTAGTCAGTGCTTTCATGTGGTTATCATTCAGTTATGCACCTTCTTGGGAAATGTTAAAACTTGGAATCAATTCTATTTTAGAGCATCTCAAGAAAATTTTCACCTTTGGACTACTTGTAGCCTTTTTTTGGGGGGTTCATTTTTGTACAATTTCAGTATATCATGATCTGATCTTAAAGTTCCATGTTGAAAGGAAAAGTTTAATTTCTTTCAATTAGAACAAAATGTCCTGGATAAGAGACTTAGGGGGAAATCAATTGTCTTGTGATTTCAGTGAAAGAGAGTTATCTCCTACGCTGTTTCCCTTCTTTCTAGGCTTGGTTCCAGCCTAGCCTTCTGCATGCAAGATTATGTGATGTGGCTATAGTTTTGCTGGCTAAGTCACTGAAGAGAATAAATCTAATACTGTTGATGGTCTATCAAGTATAATTTGAGACCAATCCTTTAACTTTGCACTAAGTGCATGCCACAGGTCTGTCAGAGTCTGCTCCCATAGAAGCCTTTAATCCCATGGATTGATTTACTCTTATAGAAATGACAGAGTAGATAGGCAACATCTTGCTATGAATCTTCCTCGAATCTTTCTCAAAGAAGTGATAGATGAGCAATGTAACCTTTGAGAAAATACCAAGCAAGTGTGGCAAACTGCTATACATTTATTAATATGGCCTAAACCATTTCTGAAACTTGATCCAAAGTCATACCTTCAGACATTTAAGAAATCTTTCACTTTTCGCCCTGTGAGTTTTAGGTCAATTGTGGCAATAAACATTCTAGTCCAGTCTATTTTCCCCAATACATTTTGCCTTTGCAAACTTTTTCAAAGTATGAGTACCAAAAAAAAAACATAGAAATGATGGGAGTGGCATATAATTATTCTCCTACTTATAGTCCTTCTCTAACTCTTAGTCTGATGGATCAGAAAGATGATTCTTCTTTTAGAATTCTCCCTTCCCTCTCATCTTGGAAAATATACCTTGTGGTTTCCTACATATTTTTATTTCATTTTTATTACAGTCCCAGCAGTAGCTTCTCACTATTCCCTAAATCTTATTTATCCTTTAGGTCAGAGTTCAAACTCCACACCTTCTTGAGCAGGCCTCCTATAATGTCCTCAGTTCTCTTTGTTCTTCTCCACCTGTCTTAAAGCACCTACAGTCTACACCACATGGCAATTCCCTAATTGTTAATATGTGGCTTTCTGCCACCCTATACAAAGTAGAGGTTCTGGTCCTACACTCTCTTTGTGGCAACAGGCTGGATCCCCAAGGGTATTTACTTACCTTCAGGCTTCTGAAGGATCTAAAAGAGGTAAGGAGAAATATTTCTAATACCATAGTTTAGCAGCCCATACTAGTGTGTTCACTTCAAATGACTATCACTTGATATCAATGACAGCCAGATTTAATTAATTCTTAGAAAATGAGTATCTGATTAAGGCTGTACAGTAAGAGCAATTGGTACAAAATATTTTTCTTCAAATCCCAAATCCATGACAGTCTCCTACCTGTTCATAGGGAATCAAGGGGAAAATGGATTCAAGCTTACAGGGTACATATGTCAAAAGGGATTCCTCACAGAACATGAAAGTACTCTTGCTAGAGGTGTCAAGATGTTCCCCATTAGCATGGCACAGCTTTCTAGTAGGATCCTTGTAAAGTTCTGAAGCCATCTTCCCTTACTGTTTCTAGTTTGTCTTTAGTTCCCAAAGCAGATCCTGCCCCCAGCAGAACTGAGAAGTCTAAATCCAAGGACTCTCCAAAGTTCATAAGTTCACCCTCTGGTTAAGGGTGGAGGTAGAGACAGAGGCTCTTCCTTATCTTCAAGAAACTCCCTCTCAGAGGTATCCCTCTATGCTTGGGTTGCAAACTGTCTTGCTACTTTATAGAAGGCCCATATGGTGGGACCAAATCTCATTAACCACTATCAATGGGCCTACTCCACAGCACCATTCCATTTCATTCAATGACTCTCAAGGACTTCTCACTTTCAAACGAATGCCATACTGTTTGACTCAAAAGAGGTGTTCTCATCTAGATATGTTAAGAGGGGTGACGGGAAGGAGTAGCAAGAGAAAATGGGAGAGGGAGAAAGGAGAGTAGAGAGCCCACATAGTTCTTACACATAGTTCAATTTTTTATATATAAATGTAGTCTCCGAATAATGTTGTGACATCTTTTAGTACCCATCTCCCAGTATTATCACAACAATCACATGAGGTGACACATGCAAAACTCACTGCAAACTGTAAAATGCTAGTTATATAAATGCAAGCTATTCTGGCAAGACATAAAGGAGCAGAGCTCATATCTGCAGAGTCGATCTCCTTTTCATCTCTGAGTATATAATATTGGGTATAGAGCATGCTCTCAGTTCAATTTTAATTGACTGAAGTGGTACTAGTTAGCTGAGGTCAGTAAATGTAGCTCGTAAAGACAACAGACTTACAAAGAGGGAGTATTAGAGTGACCCAATTTTTAGCAGACCTCTGAAAACCCATAAGGTACATTACTTAGAAAGAGAACCTGTGCTTTTGTACTGTGTTCCCTGGAGGAATTAGAGGTTCATTATTCCTAAGCAAGAGTTGAGTTTTATATTTTTGTTTATACAAATTTGGATCTTGACTGAAAACTCAGTCTTACTAAAGGTACTTTTTTTACTCCTGATGGGAAATTTTTATAGATTCCATAAAAGCAGCAGCCATGCTTCTTCTACCTATCCATCACACATAACCAGAGGATAAAATGCGTCATTCTATTGGAAAACCAGGCACTTGCCTGTAGGTGGGTCATTATAAAGCAATGTACACAATGTGACTAAGAGGGAGAGTCTAATCCATTCCTAACCTCAGAGGTGAATAAAAAGAGAGAATATTGATTCTTCTCAGTAAAAATCACTATGATGAAAATTGGCAATTACTCTAGGCATAGTCATGCTGTGCACTGTTTTTTAGAGAAATATTGTATTGTACCTCTGTTGGAAAAGCTAAACTATTTTTACTTAGGCCCTTAAAGCAGATAAAATAGACAAGAGGAGAAACACGAATAGCACAAATAATACAACCCATAGCTAGGATTTGCAAACTATATTGTGCTTTCTTCATATTCTTTTCACTCCCGTCCTTTACAATGTGAATCGTGTTCCCCCAGCCTAGTCTAATCAGTAAGATGGCATTTTGCTCAGGGGGCTGAAGCAACGTTGAGAGGCAAAGCTTCTACTATGATTTGGTACTGAGAGCTCCATGGTGGGCTCCATGGGGGCTGGTCTACTATTAAGTACCAATTGCAAACAAGTGTTGACCATGAAGATTTAGACTGAGCTCTATCTAACAAGGTAAAGCTATGTTTGCTATTCTGGCTGTTTCTAGAAAGTTTCTCTGCACATATTATAAATGGTGACAGTCCCATCCCCACCCCCTGCCACAGTCAAAGTTTTCTCCTCTCATGGACAATTTACCCGAGCAGGTCAGGCCTCAGGAATGCAACTGTAGGTACAAAACACCAGGGATTACCCACAATGCTACTCTTTACAACTCTGAAAAGTTATACAATTTCCCTTTATAGACATTACATGTTTAAAAACTCCAATGAGGTTCCTGAGCTATGAACTTTGTATTTGACAAAAGCTGAGGAACTTTAATTTTAAATGGTAACGGTAAAAATCATCATCTCTACTGGCTAAGAAAAGGAAAGAATGCTATCAGTTGGTACCTGGAATTGTTCCGGAGTGACAGTCTTGTAGAAGTAGTCTTCTTTAGTTGTAGCTACACATAGCTCAGCAGCAACCATTTTTTTGGACTTAAATTCCATCCATTTTGTAATCTGAAAAAGAGAAAGTGCATTTCTATAGTCGACTCTCTCTCATTAAAAAGAAGTGAATTGTTATTTACAAATGCATATGCAATATTTCCCCAAGTAGAGGAACCAGGCTGGCTAATTCTCCTTGGTGTGCAAATCTCTTAATGTTGTTCTATTTTCCCTTTGCCTTGCTTTTGAGGGTTTCCAAGAATTCTCTTCCAGTTGTAAATATCAAACTCATTCTTAAACTGATTGGGGGTGAAGTGGATTGGGGAAAAACTCTTATATTCAATGAACTGAAAATGTGTTACAAAGATTTGCCAAGGGAAAGAGAAAAGCTAGTGAGATTTTTTAAAAAAAAATTTGCTCTGAAATAGCTAGCAAACAAAGTAGAATTGGAATATATTCATTACTGTTCAATGCAAAGTCAAAAGATAGAGAGAATAGAAAAAATCCTCAAGGTGCACCAAAAAGATCTTTACTCTAGTGGCCAAATTTGGTTGAGGTAAGATGGTCTGGGAATTTTTACCTAGCCACTAAGGGCAGTACTGACAATCAAAAAAACCAACAACAAATACACCCAATAATAAGTACACATATAAAATGGGTTTGGCTGTTCTTATAGAATGGGTAATGATAAAAAAGGCTTTGGATCCCATAATTATCTTTAACACAGAAAAACTTTCAAATACACTAAGTACAAAAAGACAAATGGACCTTCAAGTTAATTGCAAGTTTGTGAAATAAATATACGATTAATCTGAGATAGTGACATTCCCTATTTTCCTTCCCTGCACCCTCTGTGCATTAAATCTTGTTTTCTTCTGGCTTCATGCTGAATCTCAGGGGTTTCCCTTTGAAAGGACTTCAGAATATTTGGGCTTTGTGTCCTCATTAATCAAGTACTGCATGGTCTTGAGATCGGGTGTTGCCTCTTCTTTGAGTTGGCAATGGTCACAACATTTTGTCTTGTGTCATTGTATGTTTGTTCCCTTCCATAATTCTTGTACCCTCTGTTCTGTGTAGCCCAGTTTTGATATTGTGGGTCTCTGCTGTAACCCTGCTCATATTTTATTTTCAATGGACAGAATCTCACTATGTGTCCCACTTTGGGGCATAAAAAACATTTTCTATTATCTCTTTGCCCCCTAGCTTGATATTGTGGTCTTTGGTGTCGGAAGGTCCTAATGGTTGCAAGATTTTTGACTTCTTCTATCTCTTTCTGACTGAGGGTTTCTTGCCTTTCTTCTAGTTTCTGCCTCAATTCCTTCTTCTTTCTGCTGCTTGGTATGGGTCTCATGTAAATAAGTTGCTGAATCTCTCAGTTCCTGAATAGTTAACGCTTCATAGTTCAGGCAAAAGTTCTTAAAAGAAGTGTTTGAGTGTAGGGACACATCCTCTTAAAAACTGCCTCTTAATATGGGAGAATGGCTTTCTGACTATCCCAAGTATAATCCAATATCGCCTCTGCATTTTCCATGAGCCTGTCAATATAGACAGAAAGACGCTCTTTCTGCTCTTGCCCGAGTCTCTCGATTTTCTCCATGCATTTGGTCAATTGCAGAAACTTTTGATTGCTTCTAATAAGTCCTCACATGCCCTTCTTAGATATTTCATGTTCAAAGGTCTGGAAAAATCAAAATTCTCATAAAATTCTGGCCAGCTCATTAGATTATCGTCTTCCCTCATTCTTTTAATGAACTGTGCTTGTTTCTTGGGGCTAAATAATTCTGAAAGTAAGATTTCTTCATCCTGGAAACTGGGTTCATATAACTTAAATGTTTTTTCCAGCTCCCTAAGGCACTTAAATGGCTCAGAACAAAATTTTGGCAATCTCCATTTTAGGGAATCTAAATCCTGGATGCTGAAAGACTTATTGATTTTCATATGTAGAATGCCTGAGTCTGGGGTAACTTTGGCATAATCCCTGAGAGGCATGATCTTTTGTGCTCCTGGGACTTCCTCAGGCTGCATGAGTTCAGTATTTTTCTACCATTACTTTTTCAGTGCAAACCCCTACTGATAAAGCTGTTGTTATTATTGCTATCTCAATGTCCTTGCCATTGTCAGTGTCACTGGTATTAGTCCCTGTCATTAGTTCCTTTCTCTTCCCCGTTTTCTCCTTCTTTTTCACTGTGAGGTCCTGGCACAACTCACTAATGGCTGCCATTTGGGAGAACAATTGATCAAGTCTATTGTCTATGTTGTTGTAGATATTTCTGCCCATTATTAATTTCATTCCCTTTCTGATGGTGCTGTATAATTGCCAGAGCACCACAATGATACCATAGACAGCTGGGAGGGTTGGCTATACTGGAGATATTTCCATGGTTATGTAATCCCAATATTTAGTGATGTTTACTGCAGCCCCTATCATATCATTAAACATGTTAGTGATCGTACCAAATATAGAATACCACCAGTGTGCCAAAATGGCCATCATCAGTAAAGTCGACAAAACTTTCTGGTACATTTTGTCTCATTTCCTGTATCTATCTCTCATTCAGTTGTTTGAATCAGCCTCTCTGTTGTATAGGAACCAAGATGTCTGCTTTAATCCTGTATGTCCTTGTTTAGAATTCTGTAACCCCAAGATGGCTACCCACCCCAGTCTCTTCCAACTGCCAGGTGTGACTATTGGTAATGGATTCTTTTGTAATCTGGGATATTACTGTAATGGAGGGAGAGAACTGGAGTCACCCACTACTTAATTTAGGACTAGAGTATGGAAGAGATGGAATGGAGCTAAAATTTGGAGAGGGGGGATAGATTGTTTCTCCTTTCTCTTTCCCTAGTAAAATCCACACTAGTTGTCTTTCAGAGTCACAGACTATATTTCTTCAGAGACTGGGTTGAGATAAAGTCCAGTACTGAACTGCTTCTCCCTCCCTGGGGAGAAGGTGTAGTTTTCTTCCCCAAGCTTTAGATCTTTCTTCCTAGATATTATGAAGCAGGTACTTGATTTAATCAAACAGCTATTTATTCTTAAGGAACACACATAAGGTAGGCAAGTAAAGTTGTAGGATAAGGTAATGGGAAAGTGGGAAATGGGAAATCCCTAAAGGCTAACAACTGATCCCCTTCTCCCCATATCCTGAAGGGTCAGGCTTTGCCTGCCTGACCCTCTGGGATCAGTTGTGACCACTGTCCTGACTTCTATGGGTCCTAGTTATAATATGAAGTTCAAGGACTGCTTTAGAGGGATTGAGAGGAAATCTTCCTGTGGTGGATAGCTTTATGACGAAGTCCTATCCACTCCTGTTGTCTCCCAGTGGATTCAAAGGGTCTGGATTGACAGAAGGATGATCAAGATTCAGAGGTTCTCTCAGACCAACCTCTTTGAAGGGCTTCCCAAAGATAAGTGAATTAACTGCTTGGATTCTCTTAGATCTTCAGTTCCCTTTTTGGAATTCTCTGTCCTTCTTGCCTTTTCCCCACTTGATTCATTCTTCTGGCAGATTGAGTCTGGGTTTTCTATCTTACAATAGTTATATAATCCAGAGATTGACATTACTTAAAAATTTCAGTCTCATTTCGGCTGAATTTTTATTTGATAAAAGGATCACTTGGGAAAAATAGCAAAGACACATCACATTGTCTTGAAATTCTCTCTCTATCCAATATATACTGGGCAGTGTTCCTACAGAGGTTATAAATCCCAGTAACCAAGTTCCCTACAGCTCTTAAAGCTCCTAAAAATCTTTTTTTTTGTATGTGAACTCTGCTAATTATGATGGTTATCAATATTTTTAAAAAGGTGCTGAAAGGCCCAATGAAGTTCAGAATATCAGAATATCCCAAAGAAATGCCCTCATTTCCTTCCAGTAGAGTTCCATTTCCTCTCCATGTTATGCTATAAATATTGCCATTTCTGACACTTTATCCCATAGAGTCTTTCTCCCTAACTTCTCTTCCAAAGCTATAGTCACTTGTAGAAACTTGGAGGAAGAGATAGCCTTTCCCCAGGCAGCCCATGGATCTATGATGGAAAAAAAGACTAAAGTCTAAGTAGTCTTTTTAAAAAATCAGATACTGGAATATGAAACCCAGAATTCAAGTTGGAAAGGACTCCCACAAAACCAAGTGTCTAGAGCTGGAAAAGAGTTTAGAAGTCATCTGGTTCAAACTCCTCACTTCACCTAAGAGGATACCAAGGCTCAAAGGGTTAAATGACTTGACCACAGGGACACAGCTGGCATACTCAAGAGAGGCAGGATTTGAACACAGTTCTTTTGACATCAAATCAATCTAACACTCTTTCCCACTATATCAGACTCTGTCTCAAAGTTCTTTAAGTACTAACCAAGAATCCCTTTCAAATGTGCTCATGTGGCCATTCAGTCTCTACTATAGAGACTTCCAGGAAGGTAGGCACTCCAGATTTCTTTAGGGAAGTGGTACATTCTACTTTGAGACCCTTTCATTCTTCAGAATTTAGAGAGCATAGAGAAATTATGAATAATGTAAAAAGGAGAAATAGGGGCAGCTTTGTGTTGATACAATGGATAGAGTGTCAGGTCTGGAGTCAAGAAGACTGATCTTCCCAAGTTCAAATTTGCCTTCAGACACTTACTGGGTATGTGTCACTGGGCAAGTCACATAACTCTATTTGCCTCACTTCATCTACAAAATGATGTGGAGAAGGAAATGACAAACCATTCTAGTATCTTTTTCAAGAAGATAACAAATGGGGTCATGAAGAGTCAGACATGACTGAAAAGAATGAGCGACAACAAAAAGGACAAATAACTATTGCATAACAAAATAGTCATTTTAAAAAGTGAGCCCAAGCAAAGGATACTAACCTTAATAGACTCAATAATGACATATAGAGAAGATTCCATGCACACCAAAATAAGTCTTATAGCCCTTTTTGTGGCAGCAAAGAAGGAGAAAGAGAGTAAATGGCCACTAAATGCTTAAGAAGTTCTACTATATGCATAATGGGATACAACTGTGCTGGAAGAAATTATGAATACAATGACTAGAGAGAAATGTGGGTAAGTTTACATGAACTGATGCAAAGTGCTAAGAAAACCATATTCAAAATGACAATGTCAACATCAATGGAAAGAACCACAAAACAACTGAAAAAGAATGCTTTAAAATTTGAAAAAGCAAGGTTGCTCCCAAACATTAGACATGGAAATATACCTCTCTCTTTCCTTGAAAAATTTGGGGTAGGTATTGATGCATGGGCACACAATATATCATATGAAATCAGAGTTTTTAAATGTATTGGCTATTTTTTCTTTTCTTCTTTTTCATTAAAAAAAACTGTTATATGGGACTTTCCTCCTTCAGGCTTCATGAAATGGATAAAGGGGAGAATATAGACCATGAGAAAGCAAAAGACATCAATAAAAGTCTATTTCAAAAATAACAATAATGTGAATAATGAATACATTGAAAAAGAAATCATAGAAACACTGACTACAAGACAATAAAAATTACCACACAGCAAACTCAAAATTTTAATTTCATTATGTACTTAAAGTAGTTCTCAGAGAGAAAAGGGAAAAACATGTATAACCTTAAGAACACACATAAACAAAAGAAAAAAGAAATTTTAAAAAATAATAAAAGATCTAGAATTTTACTGGAAACAAGATGGTCATGGTGAGGGAAAGGAACAGAGGGGGAATAACACTCCAAAGACACCAAATTATTTTATATAGCAGCAAGCAGCAGAGCTATTTGGTACTGGTTTAGAAATTAAGTCAGTCCATGGAACAGACATGACAAGGGAGGAGAAGATATAATAGAATTTAATAATCCAACCACTGATAAAGTCTGAACAGTAAGTTATATGGGGGAAAACTCACGAGTTAACAAGTGATTATGGGAAGCCTGGAAAGAAGTCTGGCAGGAATTATGTCCAGCCCAACATCTAACACTGTATGTTAAATAAAAACTCAAAATAGATATGTGAGATGTGACCTGAATATTAAAGATAATACCATGCAAACACGAAAAGAGAATCAAGAGCATGTACTTTTTACAACTATGACTTGGGGATGAATTCTTAAGTAAATAATAGAGAGAAGGATCACAAAAAATAAAACAGACCACTTTGATTACATGGCATTAAAAAGACTTTTACATAAAAAATTTAATGCAATGAAAATGAGACAGGACTTGACCAAATAGAGAAATATTTATATCTGATATTTTGATGGGAATCTGAGAGACACGTTATGTGAGTCTGAGTCATTCCATGCTTATTAGAGCTCAGAATATTAACATGATGTGTGTATGGATATTAAGGAGTATATAACACTGAAATATAATATGGCTTTTTTATCAAGTCCCACTCAGTAAATCATAAATGATCACAGTTTGCAAAGGGGCCCTATCCTCCCTTGCCCATCTGCCATCTTTTTTTGTTCTTCAGACAGCAGCCATATTTTTGCTAGTGCTTGGTTGGATCCACTCATTTTGGGGGATGATACAACAGTGGCTGACCACTGATGCTGAAAGCAAATATTGAGAGGAGCCCACTGTCCTGCCCTTGCATTGACATTACTCCTAGGTCACTGGAAACCAGATTTGTGATCCCTTTGGAAGAATTAGTATATAGTCAGGCAAATAGCACAACACAAAGGAGAAAGAAGGCATTTGGCTTAACAGGCAGGGTATTTCCCTGGGCTGCTGCTCCAGATAGGAATGGTGACTGTTAATGCAATTTGGGGAGACAGATAACAGATAAGGGGGCTGGTGCTCTCATTAAAGGTACACACAATACCTGTGATTTTTCCACTGTAAAGAGCAACCTCCTTTTCTCCATGAATATGTTAATAGGAGCATAGGTTTTACATTCGCTGGCACTTGCCACCTAGACATTCCCCCCCCTTCCCCAAGCAAGAACAAAAGAAAAATTTTCTGGTCCTGGATCACAGGCCATGAAGCACTCAGTTCCAGAAATGTTTGCCAGATCCACTGTATATTTGAGCAGTCTTCCACAGAACAGAACCAGTAAAATGACTTTTCCCAACGCTAATCACAGAGAAGACCCTATGGTGATTAACAATTCTAAAAATCACTTCGAGCAAACTATCCCATGCCCTACAAGGCGAGTGTATTGTTTCCTAATCACACCCAAATATTTATTTGCCACACGCTCCAATTTTTCATCATAGTAAATATAATTCATTCAATTTCATGCATATACTGACTCGTCTGTTACAGTGATATATGGGTGATGAGAATGGAGGACATTGTAGCTCTTTTTCTTTCACAAACTGCCAATGAAATTTACAGGCATAGAGCTGGCATTCAAAATAGATTAAAGTTTATGTTGGTTCTAATTCACCTGCTAGTTCTAATGGCTGCTGTTATATCTCCCATTTTAAATTGCTTTTGGATAAAAATTATGCAGGCTCACACTCTTTAAGGATATGGAGCTTACAGCTATAATGAAGGCTTCAAATTGGGGCTATTCATTACCAGTTCCTTATATTTACAGTAGTGAAACATTTGACATGTAACAAAGACAGATAAGACTATCTGATTAAAACTATCAGGCCCAGTGTAGAGCTTCCAAATTGAGGTTTATATGGCAATATTGATTCTTTCTTCCTTGCCCACCAATCTTTAGGAATTCACTGATGCTGAAGACTAAATGGAGATTTTCGACAACTCTTAAAAAGCAACTGAACTAAAATGGGAGATATTTAGTCAGATACATCATTGACGTCAAGGTCTCCAAGTCAATAAAAACTCAGATGATTTTTTTTGTCAAAAAAGCCTCCAGAAGAAATAAATTGATCATCTGAGCTCAGAGACATTAGTCTCATGGAAGCTTCTTTTCAGTAATTCTTTGGATATAAGACAGAAAGATGATATTTATTCTTCCGGCTTCAAGTTAAATAACTTTTCAATCATCCAAACAGAACTTGTCTGCCACTTCTTTGGTAGAATGAGGTTATTAGGCTGCTCTCAAAGGACCAGGAAGCCACATGTACCAAAAGGCTATATCTTTCCAACCCTTTGTACCAGAGAAAGTGCTTTGGAAGCCAGTGTTGGGAGAGCAGGACCTCCAACTTTGGGTAAATTAGGAAAATTCCCTCAGACCTTGTAATGTATCAGCTTGGAAGGGGTGAAGTGGATAGTGTTCACTAAGTGCTATGAAGTCCAGGTCTTACTAGGGAGACAAAGGGAAAGGGGCCCAGTATCATCCCACTCTTGATATGAGTGCCTCTACCATTATCATGAATTCCATTGGAATGGAATTGGAACAGCACTCTTCATATTGCTTTCTCTTTCATATTTTTTATTGATTTTCAGCTTGCTTTCTTATATAGCAACTATTAAGATGGTATGACGTTGCAGACCAGTATTTTGTAACTAAGCACTCTAGACTTATCTGTCTTTATATGAACCATGGGTATCTTGTCCTTAGTAATGGTTTGAGATCCAGAATGTGTCCTGGACCTTTTAGGTTTTGATTTTATACTCTACAGGGTGTCCCCAAAGTGCAAGAGCACTAATATTTTGGGGATATCATGTATCTACTAGCTGGAAATTCCTTGTCATTACAGAACCCACTGGCTTAAAGAGGAAACTGTGGATCTACTCTCTTTTCCCAGGCATAGAACATAACTGAAATCAGAATAAAACTGCAAATTGACTTGAATCCTAAACTAGGAGCAGTGAGTCTTTTTCTATTGTTCTTTCTTTCTGTAACATCTAAACTTTGTCTCTCCCTGGCAGCTAAAGCAGTGCTCTGAACACAGCTTGTGTTTAGGAACTCTTTACAACATGAACAGATGCTGTGATCCTATTTCTAAATGACAAAATCTCAAAGTCTCAAATTTCTGATATTTGAGAAAGACCATCTGAGTATAGCTAAAGTTCAAACAGACAGAGCCCTATTTCTCACATCATCAGGCAACAGCAATGAACTTGGAGACTCAACATATGTACTTAATTCTAAGCATGAGGGTACACGAGACCACAAACAAGTTATTGAAACTATTTGAGCCACCTCTATTTCTTTATCTATAAGACAGGAATCATAATCATAATACTTGTACTTCCACTTACCTCAATGGTTTGGTGTAAAAAGCAAATGATGAACGGCATGCAAACCACTCCTTTGATTAAAAAGCATGAAAAACAAGAGAAAACTGTAAATCATCCCAACAGAAACCTGAATCTATTTTTACTATATGAGAAGGGCTGCCATTTAAAAAGTCATCCAGTATAAAAGCCATTATATAGGAAAAAAGAATACTAAAGTTTATTTGAAAAGTTTCACTTATGCTGTCCAGCACATCCCATGCTTGCTCCCTGCCAGCAGACAAGGCCTTTCCCAATGAGTATTTGGTTGGAGACTTCAGCACTCAGGAAGGAGTAGGGTGCAATACAAGACCTAGTAGTCCATGACCAACAACAGCTTAGATTCAGAATAGGACAATCAAGTAAACCCTAAAATATTTGTATGACTTGCCCTGCCACATGCCTTCTGACATAGGTTTTACCCAGAAGAATAAGGGCTTAGTGACTGCCAAATATTTAGCTATTTGCTGGGCTAGTAACAGAAACCTCACTGCCCAAGCTGTTGGTACATTTTGTACATAAGACAAGCACATTACATGGCACTCCTTTCTCCAGGGACAAACACAACCGAGGAGAAAAACACCATCACAGACACCAAGGGAAAGTCAGCTGGGGAAGGAGTCACCAGAACAGCACTACAACGCCACAAAGAAGTCTCATATCTCTCTAGCTCTCCCTCCCTCTAAGAGAAATGCAACTAAATCACCAAAAAAAGCACAGGACCTGAGCCTAATACCACTTTTATATGTTGCATAAAAGCAATGCCTCAGTGTCTTAAAATGGGCAGGCTGGTGCCCTTGTTCAGGCTTCTGGTAGCAGCTGCAGCCTTCCTGACCTAAAGACCAATTTCCCTGACTTCTAAATTCTGTACTCAAATTATACCAAGGAATACTCACTTCTTTCATAAAATGATATTACTCTATCCTCACAGTATCCAAAATGGCCTTATGTCTTCCAATTAGATTATCAATATGATTATGGAATGACAAAGATTATGTGTCAATATGATTATGGAATGACAAAGAGTATATGTAGAATTCAAAAGGTAGCTAAGTGATAAAGTTGATAGAGCAGTTACAGGATCTAGAGTCCAGCAGACAAATTCAAATGTGGCCTCAGATTATGACTTCTGCAGCCCTGGGAAAGTCACTTAACCTTTCTCTGCCTAATCTATAGCATTAACTGTTGTCCAGAAATTCCATAAATCTCATAGTTTTCCAATTTCATAAGACAGAAGCAATCCTTGATTGGCGGAACAGATGTGTATTACTAACAGTTGCTTCAAAAGAAGTTTCTGTTAAATGAAGCATTTTCCATTTGAATAGTAGAGACCCAATTGACTAGAAATCACTGTGACATGGGCTTAGTTTAAAGTCATATTTTAGAGGCTGTGTAAAGATGGCAGCATAGAGGCAGCAAAAATTCAGACCTCTGAAAACTCTTCCTTACCAATAAAAACTAAATGCTCCTAGGGGACTGAAAATCATACATAACAAGACAGGGCCAAGGAACCCTCCTGTTGGACTCAATTTAAAAGGTAAGTTCACCAAAAGCCGGAATTTGAGAACACTCAGGTTTACAGGGAAGGGAGAAGGAAGATTCCAGGACCCCCGCCTAGAGTGCTAAGCCTCCAGCAGCAGCAGGAATCTCTGGGCAGGCAAAGGCTCTGGTATGGAGGGAGTACCTTGCAGGAAAAGATTTCCCTGACTCAGACCATCGAACACAGGAGGTGGGGAAGGAGTTAGAGAAGGAGCAAAGAGTAGGCAGCCTAGTACCAGCAGCTTAGAGACTATCCGTATTGCTCCCCCCATCTAGGAGGTTTGGGCCTCAGGGCACATCCAGCCAAATCCAGTTGGACTTCAGAGGGCAGGGAAGCTCAAGTTCTAACACCCCTCCTCCCCCGCAGATTGCACTGAGAGACTTTCTGACAAAACTCCAAGAGGGAAGACTGACAGTAAAGCCCCAAACCAAAAAAAATGAGAGGAACAAGACCACAGACAACTTCAGAGAGTAAAGAAGGGGCAAATACGAGCAAACAGCAGAAAAAGAAAAAAGAAATTATAATTGACAGCTTCTATATAGGCAATGAACAAATAGCAAATAGAGGAGGAGGGAACACCAAGCTATAAAACAGAAAACCCAATGAATTGGACACAGGCTTTGGATGAACTCAAAATACAATTCAAAACACAATGAAAGGAGGCTAAAGACAATTGGGAAACGAACTTAAAAATTAAGATAAGTCATCTGGAAACAGAGGGACTTGAACTAAAATGAGAAAATACTGTCTTGAAACCCAGCTTGAAACTGAGGCAAAGGAGATGAAAGATGAGGCAAAGAAGATGAAAGATGAGGCAAAGGAGATGAAAGATGAGGTAAAGAGGATGAAAGATGACCTCCAAAGAAAATCAGACCAGAAGAAGAAGGATGACCAAAAAACCAGAAATGAAATACATTCTTTAAGAACCAGAATACCACAACTAGAATCAAGTGACTTCACAAAGCAGCAGGATACTATAGAACAAAATCTAAAGAATGAAAAAATTGAGGAAAATATGAAGAATCTCATTCACAAAACAGAAGATTTTGAAAGTCATTCCAGGAGAGACAACTTAAGAATCATTGGTCTACTGGAAGACAATGACAAAAGGAAAAGTCTGGACATAATACTACAGGAAATTATCCAAGAAAACTGCCCTGGTATTCTATAACAAGAGGGAAAAGTGGAGATTGAAAGAATCCACAAATCACCTCCTGTACTTAATCCCCAACTGACAACACCCAGGAATGTTATAGCCAAATTCAAGAACTAACAGACAAAGGAAAAAATATTACAATCTGCTAAGAAGAAGTCATTCAGATACCATGGAACCACAGCGAGGATAACACAGGATCTGACTGCATCTACACTGAAGGACAGAAAGGTATGGAATACGATATTCCGGAAAGCAAGGGAACTAAATCTACAACCAAGAATTAACTACCCAGCAAAAATGACTATATTCCTATGGGGGAAAGTGTAGTCATTTAACAAAATAGAAGAATTCCAAGCATTTGTAAAGAAGAGGCCAGACCTGAACAGAAAATTTGATGTCCAAGCACAGAATACAAGAGAATCATCAAAAGGTAATTAAAAAAGAGGGAAAAAAGAAAAACAAAACAAAACAAAATATTAAGAGACCCAATAATTTACAAGAATATGTATCCCTATAAGAAAAGAGGTCATTGGTAACTCTTAAATTGTTATTATCACCTGGGCAACTAGAAGAAGTCCACTGAGAGGGAACAGTGAAAAACTGTATAGGATGAAATGACAAGACATACATATGGATACAGATATATGTATGCATAAATACATATATATATGAGCATATATATATACACACACAACTAGAGCTTTAAAAAGAGGTTAATACTAAAACAAATGGGAAAAGAAACTGAAGGGAGTAAATGTATATATCACAAAAAAGCACATGGCGGGAGGGGGAAGAACATCCTTACCCTGGAAGGGTAAAGAGGTTGTAGATAGGAAATACTCAACTCTTACATGCATTCAAATTGACCCAAAGAGGGAAGAACAATCCAGTCTATCAGGGCAGAGAACTGATTTGAGCCATATAGGGGAGTAGAAGGGAAATAAACGGCCTGGTGGGGAGGGAAGCAGTACAAGGGAGTGAGAGGGTGGGAGGTAGTTTAAAAGGACTGTAAAGAATAAAGGGGGAAATGAGAAGGGAGGGGGTAGAAAGGGAAGTAAAATATGGGTGGGAATTAGGAGAACTGATTAAAAAAAACATTGCTGTAGAAGGAAATAGTGAAAGAAGAAAAGGCAGAACTAGGAGTAGAAATCAAAATGCTGGGAAATACATGGTGTAAACCTTAAAATTTCTTAGACTTAAAAATGTTGGAAATTTCACCATTGGGAAATTTCATACTTGAAAAATTTCCTACTGATAGTCTATTGGAATGTGAACCCCCCTTTGGCATGGGAGGGTCCTTCTCCTCCCTACTTAAGATTACTTTAGGACAGAAACCTTTTGCTGAACAATGGAAAGGGCTTTGACCTATGCTTAAGCATAGAACAGGAAGTTCTTTGAGTCATGATTGATTTTAGAATTGATACAATAAAGATACTTGGAATGACAGAACCAGGTCTTGGAAAATACAATTTCTACCCTACTTAGAGTAACAGGATTTAGGAAGGGCTGCAGCAAAGGATCAAGATTTAATTATTTGAGAATATGACCTTCAACAGACATGTGCAAAGCCACAGACCTCTGGGCGATCCTGGGTTAAGCTAGAGCCACCATTGGCACAGGGAAGACATGGACAGTGATTGGTAGATGTGAGAACTGAGGGGAGGGAACTTAGATGGTTTCCTTAAAGATAGCGGGGTCTGAGGACTAGGGAGGTTGGAGAGGTTTTTCTCTGAGAGGTTGTGCTCTGAGAAGCTTGCTCTGAAGGAAGCTGGAGGTGGAGGCCCCTGAGACTGTTTCTCCATTTTGGTCATGTGAGTGATAGGGACTGATCTCCTTTCTTTGTCTCAGCTATCTAAGGGCTTGGGCCTTTTGGCCCAGCCTAAACAGAGGGGTATTTAAGCCCTATTCCCTTCTCTTCCCTTTCTTTCTCTCTCTCTCTCTCTCTCTCTCTCTCTCTCTCTCTCTCTCTCTCTAATACTCTTCTTCCTCCTCTTTGTAATTTAAACTCCATAAAAGGTTGACTGCTGACTTGAGTTTTCATTTAGGAATTACATAGCTGAATTCCTTGGCAACCTTAAATTAATATATATCAGTCTTTTAAAGTGATTTCCTTTTCACAATGGCTGGTAATCATAACTCTGAATGTGAATGAAATGAACTCACCCATAAAACACAAGTGAATAGCAGAGTGGATTAGTATCTAAAACTTTACCATATGCTGTCTACAAGAAATAAACATGAGGAAGGTAGATATGCATAGGATGAAAGTAAGAGGATGGAGCCAAATCTATTGGGCATCTCAACTGTTAAAAAGAACGCAGGAGTCACCATCATGATATCTCACAAAGCCAAAGTAAAAATAGGTCAAAAACAGAGAAAGAAAACTATAGACCAATCTCCTTAATGAATATAGATGCAAAACTCTTAAATAGGATACGAGCAAAAAGACAACAGCAAGTGATCAGGAGGGTTATTCACTATGACCAGGTAGGATTCATACCAGGAATGCAAGGCTGATTCAATATTAGTAAAACCATCCACATGATCGACCATATTAACGAGCAAAACATCAAAAATCCCATGATCATCTCAATAGATGCAGAAAAAGCCTTTGACAAAATACAACATCCATTCCTATTGAAAACACTAGAAAGCATAGGCATAAAAGGGCCTTTCCTAAAAATAATAAACAGCGTATATCTAAAACCATCAACAAACATCATCTGCAATGGGGATAAACTAGAAGCCTTCCAAATAAGATCAGGAGTGAAACAAGGATGCCCATTATCACCTCTATTATTTAACATTGTACTAGAAACACTAGCTATAACAATTAGAGAAGAAAAAGAAATTGAAGGTATTGAAATGGGCAATGAAGAGACCAAGCTATCACTCTTTGCAGATGATATGATGGTCTTCTTAAAAAATCCTAGAAAATCAACCTAAAAGCTAGTGGAAATAACCAACAATTTTATCAATGTTGCAGGATAAAAAATGAAAACACATAAGTCATCAGCATTTCTATATATCTCCAACACATCTCAGCAGCAAGAATTAGAAAGAGAAATTCCATTTAAAATCCCCGTAGAAAATATAAAATACTTAGGAATCTATCTGCTGAGACAAACATAGGAACTATATGAATACAACTACAAAACACTCTCCACCCAATTAAAACTAGGTCTAAACAATTAGAAAAACATTGATTGCTCATGAGTAGGACGAGCTAACATAATAAAAATGGCAATCCTACCCAAATTAATTTACTTATTCAGTGCCATAGCCATTGAACTACCAAAAACCTTCTTTACTGAATTAGAAAAAACCATGACAAAGTTCATTTGAAAGAACAAAAGATCAAGGATATCCAGGGAAATCATGAAAAAAAATGCAAAGGAAGGAGGACTTGCAGACCCAGATCTCAAACTATATTATAAAACAGTGGTCATCAAAACAATTTGGTACTGGCTAAGAAACAGAGAGGAGGACCAGTAGAATAGACTTGGGGTAAGTGATCTCAACAAGACAGTCTATTTTAAGCCCAAAGACCCAAGCCTTTGGGACCAAATCCACTATTTGATAAAAGCTGTTAGGAAAATTGGAAGACAGTATGGGAGAGATTAGGTTTCGATCAACACCTCATACCCTACACCAAGATAAACTCAGAATGGGTAAATGATCTGAATATAAAGAAGGAAACTAAGTAAATTAGGGGAACACAATAGTATACATGTCAGATATTTGGGAAAGGAAAGATGTTAAGACCAAATAAGAGTTAGAAAAAAAATTACAAAATGTAAAATAAATTATTTTGATTATATTAAATTAAAAAGGTTTTGTATAAACAAAACCAATTCAACCAAAATTAGAAGGGAAGCAACAAATTGGGAAACACTGTTCATAACAAAAACCTCTGACAAAGGTCTAATTACTCAAATTTACAAAGAGCTAAATCAATTGTACAAAAAAATCAAGCCATTTTCCAATTGATAAATGGGCAAGGGACATGAATAGACAATTTTCAGACAAAGAAATCAAAAGTATTAATAAGTACATGAAAAAATTTTTCTAAATCTAGAGAAACGCAAATCAAAACAACTCTGAGGTATCACCTCACACCTAGCAGATTGGATAAGATGACAGCAAAGGAAATTAATGAATGCTGGAGGGGATGTGGCAATGTCAGGATATTAATTCATTGCTGGTGGAGTTGTGAATTGATCCAACTATTCTGGTGGGCAATTTGGAACTATGCCCAAAGAGCAGTAAAAGACTGTCTGCCCTTTGATCCAGTCATAGCACTGCTGGGTTTGTACCCCAAAGAGATAATAAGGAAAAAGACATGTACAAGAATATTCATAGTTATGCTCTTTGTGGTGGCAAAAAATTGGAAAATGAGGGGATGCCCTTCCATTGGGGAATGGCTGAACATTATGATATATGTTGGTGATGGAATACTATTGTGCTAAAAGGAATAAAGAAGTGGAGGAATTCCCTGGGAACTGGAACAACCTCCAGGAAGTGATGCAGAGTGAAAGGAGCAGAACCAGGAGAACATTATACTCAGAGACTGACACACTGTGGTACAATCGAATATAATGGACTTCCCCCTTAGTGGCAATGCAGTGATCCTGAACAACCTGGAGGGATCTATGAGAAAAACCACTATCCACATTCAGAAGAAAAACTGTGGGAGTAGAAACACAGAAGAAAAACAACTGTTTGATTACATAGGTCGAGGGGGATATGACTGGGGATATTGACACTAAAGGAACATCCTTGTGCAAACATCTACAGCATGGAAATCTTTTCTGAGAAAGGCCACATGTAATATTCAGTGGAATTGCACTTTGACAACAGGAAGGGCAGGGGGAGGGGAGGGAGGAATAGAATATGATTTTAGTAACCAAGGAATAATGTTTGAAATTGACCAAAGAAAATAAAGAAAAATTAAAAAAAATAAAATCATATTTTAGAATGAGGGGAAGCCTCTGAAACATCTTGAAACACTGCAAAATATAGAGAAAACCTTCCATGAGCATATTAACAATGATTGAAATATTATCAATACTAGTCTAAATGTAAATGAAATCTACTCCATATTGTATGAAGTTCATGGACAGGAGCCCCATCCATTTCACTAGGCTCAAGGACATCAGGACGTTGCAGCTTATTGCAACATCTGATGTTCATAAAGATGGCCCTGAATAAAAAAGGAAAGGCACAATTAGATTCATTTTACTATGTTTTCTAAGGAACAGAACAATGCAATTCATCATAGGAAAAAATTCTCCATTTGAAATTGCTAAAATATTAAAAAGCATTGATGCTAAAATGGGTGAAACATGAACTACTGGGATAATTCAGCTACCCAGAACTCCTCAATGATCATAGTTTCAGATGAAGCTTTTAGTTAAGAGAGTATATCTCTTCCTCAACTGGTGGTAAAAAAAATTTTTAAACTAGTAGCTAACATCCTTAGAAGGGGATAGAAATACAATTTATTTGGCTAAAAACTAAAGTGAAGATAGTGTCGAGTAGAACAAAATACTGAAGAACTATCTGTCATGGGAAGAACAAGAACCCCAAAGTACAAGCTCAGTTAAAGCTGTGGGTGAGAGGAGGGAAGAATGGAAAGGGCTGACTTTTAGGACAATGATGAATTCCTTAAAATTTAAAATTCAGGTGGATTAGTTTATATAATTAATTGCTAGCATCAATATAGTACTTTAAGGCTTGTAAAACCTTTTGATGTACATTTTATTTCATATGAATTGTCACGATAACCCTGTGAGGCCAATGGGCTATATTGTCATTATTTGAAATTTTCGGTTGGGTCTGATTTTCTGTGACCCCATTTACTGTTTTCTTGGCATAGGTGCTGGAACAGTTTAACAATTCATTCTCTAGCACATTTTACATATGAGAATACTGAGGCTAACAAGGTTAAGTGACTTTCCCAGGGTCACAAAGCTAGTAAATATCTGAGGTCATATTTGAACTCAAGAAGATAACTCTTCCTGACTTTGGGCCTAGCACTCTGTTCAACATATTACCTGAATGCCTCGTGCTATTATTATTCCCATTTTACAGACGAAGAAACAGGCCGATAGGGTTAAATTTTTTTTTTTGCACAATCATATAGTTCATAAGTAACTGAGAAAAGATTCAAACTCAAACCTTCCTAACTCGAAATCTAACACTCCATCTACAATGGCACCAAACTGCCTGTAAAATGAAGGATCCCTTACATTCCAAGCATCTAGCTTATCAAACCTCATGGAAACCAGTATCATTTTTATAAGACTAAATGAACCATACTGCAAAGATTCTACTTTACCTTCCCAATGCATTTATGCTTGCTATTGCAGAACATAAAATATTTTAATAGACCCTAATAGGCTTGCCAGGAATTCCTATTTGGTTGAGACTTGTGATCCTATTATATTTTATTACAATTACAAAATGCCTAATACAAATATGGCAAAGGGAGCTGCTTAGAAACTCAACTACGCTGATTAAAAATGTAACAAGAGCAGTTTATCTTTCTGTTGAAATCAAGTCCAATTCAACCCAACCAACATTCATAAAGCAACTACTCTATTCCAGACACTGCGCTAGGTGTTGGGAACACAATGACCAAAAAAAGGCTCTTTCCCTCAAAAGAATTTCCACTCACTTGGGAATATGGTAATTTTTCCATGGTGTATATTAGTATATATTTTGTAATATCCTGTGATTGAATCATAAATTTTAGTTGGAACATTTCCCCATGTAAAAAATTACATGTATGGTTACTGTGTGTCCATTTCTCTACATTTTTTGCAAACTTTCTCAGGATGAATCTATATCACAGTGGACCCCAAAGTATATGCCTCTCCTTTCAAGTGCCCATTGTGGGAATTTTAGCAATCCATCTTCCCATTAACTCAAGGTTGTCAGAATGACATCTCTTTTCCTGCATCTCAGCTTTTCCAATTTAAATGGCCTTGCAGCACTGAGACATGATAGATGAAAGACTATATTTTGAAAGTTTCCATACTCTGTTCATAGGCATTCTTATTGTCAGACTATGCTATGCTGAAGGTAAGCATCTTAATTCCAAGAGACAAAAACTTTTTCCCCAGAAGAGAATATTACACCACATGGCTTAACATAGTTTTTCTGGCTTTAACATCCTATCAAAAAAATAAGTATTTCTCTTCTAACTTGTGGAACAATAATTTTTATTACCCATAACTATTTAAAAACATTTTTCATACAATCATAATATTCAAGGTTTCTACTAGTATCCCAGGGAGAAAAATGAATTAAAGTTTGCAAATTATTTAGGGATTTCAGATCATGCAATGTGAATGTGTTTTAAACTTGGAATGACCTTCAGTGGTGAAATAAATGGTTGTAAACCTTTATCAGAGAATCATACAAACTGCGGCCAAGGAGAGATACAAGCAATAGATGGGTCTCGAGTAGTTCTGTGCTTCACAAGGTACTTAGGGATGTCAAAGAGGCAAGCTGTACAAGCTGAATTCATTTTATCCCAAGAAATCATGCTGAATCACAGTATCTTAAGAATGTGTTTCTGGACCTACATGAACTGATGCAGAGTGAGATAAGGAGAGAATTATTGAGTAACTGAAACACTGTGGGACAATAAAATGTAATTGACTTTGCTACTAAAAGCAAAGCAATGAACCAGGACAATTCTGAGGGACTTATGAGAAAGAATGCTATCTACATCTAGAGAAAGAATTGTGAGAGTAGAAATCCAGAGGAAAACATAGGATTTATCCCTTGTTTATATGTTTGTGATCTGGAACTTTGGTTTTAAAAGATTATTACAAAAATGAATAATATGGAAATAGGCTTTGAATGATGGTTTATGTATAATCCAGTTGAATTGCTTGTCAACTCTGGGAGAGGAGAGGGAAAGGGGGAGGGAGATGGCATGAATCATGTAACCATTGAAAATTTTCAAAAATAAAACAAAACCCTCCATGAATGTGTTTCTGCATTACCGAATACCATCAACTAGAAATCTACCTAGAACATTTTTTCCTAACTTCCAAAGCACAAGCAATATGACTCACCAGTGTGAAGATTTCTTGGTTCCTTAATGGGTGCTCCAGGAAGCAATTTACATGAATGTACTTCCCTACAGAAAAACCTATGATCCTATCATCTACATGTGTTGGAAATCAATCCTGGGACAGGAACAGAAATTATCATATGGTAACTTCATTCATGGAAAAGGAGGGCATTCACCTTCAAGAGGCATATTAAAAAGAGCTCTCATTTATGAGAGACATGGCCTATTGTGTCTGGCTAACCAGATTAGAGTCCATGCAAAAACAAAATCAGCCCCAAAGATACTCAGAACACAAAAAATCAGAGAAGCACTCATGTGGTTGGCAATTTTCAAGTATTTAGTATACTACCAGTGTATAAAGAGCTAAATACTGTTCTGGTCAGATATCTATGGGATATGTTAACTTTGATTTATTAATTCTTGCTGTATCATGAGATCATTAGCTTCTACTTGTCCAATTCTAGTCTCTAAAGACTGGTTTTCAAGTATAATCTTGTGATTTTCCTTTTTAGTTTGGTCTATTCTGCTTTTCATGGCTTCTAGCAGGTCAAATCTGGTTTCTAATTTGCTTATTACTTCAGTTGATTTATGTGCTTCTTTTTCCCAGTGGGAAATTTTGTCTTCTAAACTGTTTTCTTTTTGAATTACTTTCATTTCTTTTCGCAATATTCTTCCCATTTTTCTACTATTTTTCTTCCTTTTCCTTTTTAAAAAATCTTTTAATTTTTATTTAGAAAATTTTTCCATGGCTACATGATTCATGATGTCCCCTCCACTGCTCTCTCTTTCCCACTCCAAAAGCCAACAAGCAGTTTCACTGGGTTATACATGTATCATTGTTCAAAACATATTTCTATGTTATTCATATTTGCAATAGAGTGATCCTTCAACATCAAAAGCCTAATCAGCTCCCTCTCGCACTATGTGATCGAGCATATATTTTTCTAACACATTTCTGGTTCCATAGTTCTTTCTCTGGATGTAGATAACGTTGTTTCTCACAAATGCCTTTAGATTGTCCTGGGTCATTGCATTGCTGCTGATAGAAAAGTATCTTACATTTGATTGTGCCATAATGTATCACCTCTGTGTACAATGTTCTCCTGGTTCTGCTCCTTTTGCTCTGCATCAATTCCTGGAGGTCTTTCTAGTTCACATGGAATTCCGCCATTTCTTTATTCCTTTCAGCACAATAATATTCCATCACCAACATATATCACAATTGATTCAGCCATTCACCAATTGATAGACACCCCCTCATTTTCAATTTTTTTTGCCACCACAAAGAGCGTGGATATAAATTTTTTGTACAAGTATTTTTCCTTATCTTTTTTGGGGGAAAAACACATCAGTGGTATGGCTAGGTCAAAGGGCAGGCATTCATTTAAAGCCCTTTACACATAGTTCCAAATTGTCCTCCAGAATGGTTGGACCAATTCACAAATCCACCAGCAGTATATTAGTGTTTTGCCACACTCCCTCCAACATATATTACTTTGTTGCCATATTGGCCAATCTTCTAGGTGTGGGGTTGTACCTCAGGGTTGTTTTGATTTGCATTACTTTAATTATAAGAGATTTAGAACAATTTTTTCATGTGCTTATTGATAGTTTTGATTTCATCATGAGAAAACTGCCTATTCAGATCGTTTGGCCATTTGTCGATTTGGGGAATGGTTTGATTTTTTGTAGATTTGACTTAGTTCCTTATATATTTGGGTAATTAAACCTTTGTCAGAGAGTTTTGTTATAAAATGTCCTACCAGTTTGTGGCTGTCCTTCTAATTTTAGTTGCATTAGTTCTATTTGTATAAAACCTTTTTAATTTGATACAATCAAAGTCATTCATTTTAAATTTTGCAATTTTATCTATCTCTTGCTGGATCTTAAATTCCTTCCTTTCCCACAGATCTGACAGGTATGCTAATCTATGTTCACCTAATTTATTAAGGATTTCATTCTTTATATTTAAGTGATTTACTCATTTTGAATTTGTCTTGGTATCGCGTGTAAAATGTTGATCTAAACCTACTTTTCCCCATATATTTTTCAAATTTTCCTAGCAGTTTTTTTCAAAGAGTTCTTGTCCCAAAAGCTAGGATTTGGGGGTTTATTGAACACTAGCTTGCTGAGGTCATTTACCCCTAGTCTATTTCATTGGTCCAACCTTCAATTTCTTAGCCAGTACCATATTGTTTTGATGACCACTACTTTTTAGTACAGTTTAAGATCTGGTACTGCTAGGTCCCCATCCTTCTCATTTTTTTCATTATTTCGCATGATATTCTTGATCTTTTGTTCTTCCAGATGAACTCTGTTCTAATTTTTTCTAATTCAATAAAAAAGTTTTTGGTATTTTGATAGGTATGGCACTGAATACGTAGATTAATTTGGATAGGATTCTCATTTTTATTTTATTAGCTCATTCTACCCATGAGCAATTAATATTTTTCAAGTTATTTAGATCTGGTTTTAATTGTATGAAAAGTCTTTTGTAGTTGTATTCATATCATTCCTGTGTTTGTCTTGGCAAAAAGATTCTGAAATATTTTATATTGTCTAGATGATATTAAATGGAGTTTCTCTTTGTAATTCCTGCTGCTGAGTTTTGTTGGAAATATATAGAAATGCTGATGATTTATGTGGGTTTATTTTGTACCCTGCAAGTTTATAAAAATTGTTAATTATTTCTACTAGCCTTTTAGTTGATTTTCTAGGATTCTTAAAGTATACCATTATATCTTCTGCAAAGAGTGATAGTTTAGTTTCCTCATTGCCTACACTGATCTCCTCAATTTCTTTTTCCTCTCTAATTGCTACTGCTAGCACTTCTAGCACAATATTAAATAATAAAGGTGATAATGGTCAACCATGCTTCACTCCTTATCTTATTGGGAAGGCTTCTAACTTGTCACCATTGCAGAGGATACTTGCAGATGGTTTTAAATTTTTTGTTCATTATTTTGAGGAATAGCCCTTCTATTCCTACACTTTCTAGTGTTTTCAATAGGAATGGGTGTTATATTTTGTCAAAGGCTTTTTCATCATATATTGAGATAATCATGGCATTCCTGTTGGTTTGCTTGTTAATATGGTCAATTATATGGATGGTTTTCCTAATATTAAATCATCTTTGTATTGCTGGTATAAATCCCACCGGATCATTGTGGATAATGCTCTTAATCATTTGCTAGAGTCTTTTAGCTAGTATTCTATTTAAGATTTTTGCATCTATGTTCATTAAGGAGATTGGTCTGTAGTTTTCTTTCTCAATTTTTGGTCTGCCTGGCTTTGGAATCAGTACCATATTTGTGTCATAATAGGCATTTGGTAAAACTCCTTCTTTGTGTATTTTGTCAAATAATTTGTATAGTATTGGGATTAGTTGTTCTTTAAATGTTTGACAGAATTCACTTGTGATCCATCTGGCCCTGAGGAGTTTTTCATAGGAAGTTTCTTGATGGCTTGTTCAATTTCTTTTTCTGAGATGGGATTCTTTAAGAATTCCATTTCCTTTTTTGTTAATCTAGGCAATTTCTATTTTTTGTAAAAATTCACCCATTTCACTTAGATTGTCATATTTATTGTCATATAATTGAGCATAGTAGTTCTTAATCATTGTTTTAATTTCCTCTTCATTAGAGTTGAGATTCTCCCTTTCATCTTTGATAGTGTTAATTTGATTTTATTCTTTGTTTTATTAGAATGGCTAATACCTTATCTATTTTATTTATTTATTCAAAGTACCAGCTCCTAGTTTTATTTATTAGTTCAATAGTTCTTTACTTTCAATTTTATTAATTTCTTTTTAATTTTTAGGATTTCCAATTTAGTTTTTATCTGGAGATTTTTAATTTATTCTTTTTTCTAATTGTTTAAGTTGTAATTCCAATTCATTGATTTCTACTCTCTCTATTTTCTTGATATAGGCCCTCAGCAATATAAATTTTCCCCTGAATACCACTTTATCTGTATCATGCATGTTTTGGTATGATGTCTCCTAATTGTCATTCTCTTTAATGAAGTCTGTAATTGTTTTCTATGATTTCTTTCCTGACCCAATAGTTTTGAAGAATTAGCTTTAGTTTCCAATTAATTTTAAATTTGCCTTTCCATGAACCCTTGTTAACTATAATTTTTACTTCATTGTGATCTGAAAAAGTTGCATTTATTATTTCACTTTTCTGCATTGTTTGCAATATTTCTATGCCCTACTACATGGTTGATCTTTGTATATGTATCATGTACTGCTGAGAAGAATGACTTTTTGGCTATTTATCAATAGGTGACTCTGCGTTGTAAGCACAAATTTTTCACCTTTCTGAATATCATATTCCATGTCTTCCAGTCCTTTAATGTAGAAGCCACTAGGTCATGAGTGATCCTTATTGTAGCTCCATGGTATTTGAATACTTTCTTTCTGGCTGCTTAATTTCATTTTTTCCTTGGGTTGGTGGCTCTTGAATTTAGGTACCATATTCCTGGAATTTGTCTTTTGAGGATTTTTTTCTGGAAGTGATCTATAAGTGCTTTCCATTTCAATTTTATTTTCTTGTTCAAGGATCTCTGAGCAGTTATCTTTGATAATTTCATATAATATGATATCCAAGGTATTTTCTTCATCATGGCTTTCAAGTAATCCAATAATTTTCAGATTGTCTCACATAGAGGATCTATGTTCTAGGTCAGTTGCTTTTTCAATAAGATATTTCATGTTTTCCTCTGTTCTTTCATTCCTTTGATTCTGTTTTATTATTTCTTGATTTCTCATAAAATCATTGGTTTCTTGATGGTCAGCTCTGATTTTTAAGGCCTGCTTTTCCTCTGTCAGTTTTTGGTTCTCCTTTTTCAATTGGCCCATTTATTCTTGTATCACTTTCATTTCTCTTCCCTACTTTTCCAGTCCCTCTAATAATGGGGTTTTGAAGTCCTTTTTGGGCTCTTCCAGAATCTGGGTCCAATTCATATTTTTCTTTTGGATTTTGGGTATGTTTTCCTTTGCTTTCAATTTCACCTTCTGTATCTGCACCTTTCTCTTTGTCTCCATAAAATGTCTTTAGAGTTAGGTTGCTCCTTTCTCCTATCTAATTATAGGAAGACTCTGTTTTCTGGGAAGTTGGGGTACCCTCTTAAACTTCAGTCCTTCTTTTATGTTATTTTCAGCTTATTTTCTGTGTTGCTACTAGTTTACCAGATGATCTGATGGTTGAGAGCTCTGAGAATCCCCTCCCTCTCCTGATTCAATTGACCCTTGAGGTGCTGATAACTTAAAGTCTTTCCTCAGGCTTGGGTGTAAGCTTTGGATCTCAGTCTGAACTTGATCAGGTGGGGTGCTGATCACATTCTAGCCCTAGGCTTAGGCTCATGGTTTTTGGTCTCAAGGTGTTCTTGATTCCATCAGACACACCCCTGACTGACCTGTCCTGGAGATCTACCCTTAGTTTGGGGTAAAAAGATCCTGGCTAGGCTCCCCCTGAGAACTGTGTCCTCACCCCAACCAATCCCAGACTGCGATTCCTGGCTTTGCTCTGGGCCCATATGGATTGACCCCCTTTAGCCCAGATTGCCTTGGGCTGGAACTGCAGGCTTCTCCACAGGTTTGCAATTTTAAGAGGTGTTAGCTGACTTGGACCTCTTTTTACCAGCAGAATTTCAAGGTCTGACTTAGCTTAAGCTTAAGTTTGGAACCTGTAAGAGCAGATATGTGAGGAGGTAGGGGTTTGTGGTTTAGTCTTGGCTTGTTCTTCACTTGCTGCTATACCCCCTGCTAGCTCCACTCCCCTCTCACCTCAGTTCCCCAGATGGCCTGTGCCTACCTTGCCTACCTTTTGGGTTTTTCTTTTTTCTTTGAAGTTTGTTTCCCTCTGTCTCTTTTTTGGTTCTTTCACTCCTATGTTTTTGTGGTGATATTTTCATCTTTTTTGGAGAGGATTTTCATGGTGAAAAGGTGAGCTGTTGCCCTAGTTATTCCTCCATCTTGGCTCCACCCCTCTTCTATCTTTCTTACTTGGTTCTTGAACTCCTTCTTCAGTTCCTTGAGAACTTGTGACCAATTTCCATTAACTTTTTGGGAAAGTTTGGATTATTTGCTTATTTGTCACTCTCTGCAGTCTCTTCTGTATTTTGTATCTCTCTTTTTCACCACAGAAATAATCCAGAGTTAAAAACTTTTTCTGCTGTAGCTTATTTCTTTTGGTACTTGTGGGTTGTGGTTCCTGGTGTTGCTGGTCATTGCTGCCTTCCAGGCCAAAAGTTTGAGTGAGGAGGGCAGGCAGTTCTTTGTGTAGAGTGCTTTAAAGTGTTTTGCCCTGAGGCTATTTTTCCAGTCTCCATTGTTGTGGCCAGCCAGCTTCTGCCCTATCTCCATGCCCAGGCTCAGCACTCTTCAACCTCATGTCCCAAGTCTCACTGCCAAGGCCTTGCACTGCCCTCAGAGATAAGATTGTGGTGCCCTCAGCCAGTCCCTAAGAATTTAGAGATTGCTCTGGCCCTCATTCTGACTCTGGAGAGGTAGGTGGTATTTGGGAGGGGTGATCAGCTTGTGCTTTGGTAGGCATAATTTTACCCCCTTATAGCATGGAAATGCCCAAACACTGCCTACCTTTAAGGCTGTGCCTCATGGCAGAGGCCCTTCACCTGTTTGATGTTGATTTTTGTCCTTTTGAGACACTTTGTAGTGATCAGTTGTGAGGTGAGTCCAACAGTTCCTGCTACTTTGTGGCCATCTTAGCTCCGCCTCTTGGGATATGTTGAATAAACTCATGGCAGGTCAAATGTCAAGCAAGAGATTGTATTGCTGCAAATGGGCAGCCTGGCTATTTCAAGAGTCTTAGAAGCAGAATTCAATATCATTCAGTAATCCAAACTGCTGCTCAATGCTTGACTCTGATGATAGGGGCAACAATTTAAGAGGGAAATCAGTGAGCTGTATTGACTATAGCCTTGGACTATCCCTGTTATTTCAGTTCTGAAGATAGAGACCTCATCTCTTAACTCAAAAGCTGGGAGCCAGCCACTGGTCATGGAGGACAAGCTCTTAATGACTTTACTGGGAAGTCAGGAAACAGGATGGCAGCTGGCAGCAGCAGGGGAATAGGATGTTAGTTGGAAGGGAGCAGACCTGTACTGGGATCACTGGCATAATATTAGCTTCATATCAATGGCAGATAAATCAGTTGAATGTCACTTCCTTAAGAATACTAAAAGGTCTTAGTTTGACCTTTTTATTCACAGTCCCAAACATAATGCCTGAGATAAAGACCAGCTTCTTGAAATGAATTTGACAGTCAACATTACTGGAAGCTTATTTCAAACATGTTAATCCTGTCTTTATAACTTGAGACAGGCCATCTGTCATCCAGGTCTGGAATGCTTGCCTTCATCATGGTTACCTCAGTGAATCCCTGCTTCTCTTCAAAGCCCAGTTCTGGTGCCAGCTCTCACCTGGCTTTTTATTTAATACTTACTGGTAGTTCAGTAGCATCTACTCTGTGGAAGATATTTCACTGTGTATAATTGTGGAAATCCTTGGTTTTCCCTGGTCTGTGAACATGATGACTTCCATCCAGAGAAATGGAAACACCATGAGGACAGGGACATGTGAAAATGGGACTTCAACTTTCAGCATGATTGAATTCATACAGCAGAACCTAATAGCTGTTTGGCATAATTTAGGAGAATGCAGTGTAGTTAACTATCTTCTAACAACAAGATGCAAGCAAAAGAATCTTGTAAAGTTTCATGGGAATAAAGAGGGAGGGGTAGTGATTGGAATTACAAACCATAATTGAATAAATAGGTAAATAGTTGAAGTGGGTATTTACACTCGTCAAAGCACATTCACAGTCATTATCTTTGTGCTTAACCTCTTCTTATGAAAGTCATCCATGAAACTAAGAGAGCTTATGTGCTATGCTAGCTCACAATAACAATTTAACTGAAAATGGGTTTTTGACATTTCTTGATAACTATATGAGCTAAAAAGATGTGTCTGAGCATAAGTAGATTTTACATTATACTAGCCTTCTGAGCTCATAAATGATGCGCTCTGGTGCAATGCTGATATGTTTATTATAGTCAACATGCACAAACAAATGATTATTTCAAGGTCTTTTAATTTAAAAAGAAGAAAGGTTTTCAAAGAAACAAACAAGCTAATTCTGTAAAGGTCCACTGCTAAAATAATAATACAGAGATTACACAAAACAACAAGGGAACTAACATTCATTGTTAAAATATACACAGGACATTGTTTTGTTATGAGCTAGGTCAGGAATGAAAAAGCTGGGAGAATAGAAAAGGCACTGGAGATATGAGTTGAAATCAGAACTGTTTTATTTACTACCTGTGCAACATTGAACAAATCATGTCCCCTTTCCAGACCTGAGTTTGCCTAGTCATCAAATGAGGGGGCTGCAAGAAGATGATGGACATAACCGAGTCGATATGGGATCTTCATACATACACAGAGACATACCTACATGCACACACAAAGGAAAACAGTATCCCAGGCTGCACTGGAAAACCAGACTTTACTGATGAACTTCTGATCTGCATGGATAGAGGAAGTGCTGTCCCTGAATGAAATTATAGATCCAGACCTCTAAAACTTTGAGATGCAACAGTTTGCCTAGCCTATGCAGGTCATTTCTTTTGTTTAATTGTTTTCAGTCATGTCTAACTCTTGGTGACCCTGTTTGGGGGTTCCTGGCAAAGATACTGGAGTGCTTTGTCATTTCCTTCGCTAGCTCATTTTACAGATATTGAAGTCTTCCTGACGTCAGGCCTGACACTATCCACAGGCCCACCTGGCTGCTCCAGCTTATGCACACAGATATCTGTTTCCAGAAAGCAGGTGAGCACAAATGCTACAAGGTGCTGGCCAAGATCTGAGAACTTTGGACTGAAACTAAAGATGGTGATTTGGTTATTGGAAAAATGTCAATTCCACCCTACCTACAAGACTAAGAAAGCTTATGCTTATCCTTACTGAGCTTGATTTTAACTGAGAAGACTGAAATTAAGCTGCTTCCTCCCCTTTTGTGGGGAAGGGGTAGAAGACACCTGATTTCATGAAGAACTTCTAGAGCAGAGACTTAGACTTCCATTACGGAAACAGATTATTTACGGACCTTATAACCTGACAAAAAGACCTAGGGCCAGTAAGAGGTAAGGTTTGCTCAAAGCCACCAAGGCAGCATGTATGAAGCTCCTCTTTGTATATCACAAGTCTTCTGGTCTCAAAGGGTGTCACAAGGATGTGAAGGGTAGACAGAGAGGCAGAGACAAAGAGAGCAGCAATATAAACTCACAGTTAAACCTGGAGCATTTAATCCTTGTGTTCCCTTCTCCACTGGTGTAGTCCATTTCTTTATAACAACACTTGCTTTGAAGGAAATAAACAGCTTATCTTCAGAGGAAAACAAAATTCATTAGAAAAGAAGAATAAGTAAAGACCAACTGAAGAGAGCAGGAAACTCATGGGAGTGAGGGATGACAGGCTGAAATGAAGGAGAGGATTTGGAGGGCATGGAGAGGGGACATGCTAATTTGGTCCAGTAGCAGCAACAGTAAGGCAAAATCCTGTCCAGTCAGATCAGATTACCGAGCCCAGAAAGTCTTCGCAAGTTAAGCTATCTTCACATTAGGGTTACAGCAGCTTTGTCTCGTGAATGGTCAGCTATTGGCACTGGCTTTTATTTGTAACCTCAAGTCCTTCTATCCCCTAAGGCATCCTTCTTCCCATCATTTAGTCTATCCCTCCTTCTCGGTAGGAAAAACTTCACTTCTCATCAGCCTTCTTGGTGTGAAAGGGGCTACAGGTATCAGTCAGGAATGGAACTTGGGTATTCTTGACTCCAAGCTAGCTCTTCTAATATGTGTGGTTGCCTTCCACTGTCATCTGTACTTTAAAGATAATTCTTTTAGTCACAGCATTGCCATGAGGATCAAATGAAATAATAAGGAAAAAAGATTTCTGAAAAGCAAAAGTTCTTTCTGAGCATGTGAAATAGAGAAATGCTATTCATCCAAACAATTCTAGGGAAGACTGAAAGTTAAGGAGGACTGAGATGTAGGTGGAAATGTCTCCAAATCACCATTCCAGTAGAAGAATATGGAATCCGAGTTTCAAACATTTATATTGAAGATTGGGGTACATCTCAAACAGCTTCTAAAGGGGATTTGGGAGGTTAGAAGGATGAGAAACTGGACTGCCTTGTTTCTGAAGCAGTGATACAAATACTGCTACTAAACTCCTATATGAAAGAAATAACAATTCCAAGGGTGGAAGGAAGCATTTTAGTAGTACATTTGGAGGGGTTAGAGAGTCTTTTAAGTAACTAAGAGAAAAAGTACCAAAAACAGTAACAGTAATAAATTGTAAGCTCATTTCCCCATCCACACCTAACTCTAACCTTACACATGCCCAGTCCAGTCTCATTTCCAGATGGACCAATGAAATAATATACATTTTTGTCAAGTGGTGCAAAAAATAAATTTAAGCCAACAACAAAAAATATGAGCTAGAACCATAGGGCTTTCCATGGGAAATGATCTTTAGCTGTATGAAACTGAAAGCTGGACACTTATCAAATGGAATTTGCAAAATAACTACAGAAATGGTTACTGCCATTGCCATTGGCATAAAACATAGAGAGGGATCACTGATCTAAGAGAGTAGCTAAGATATTGAGGCCTCAAAACATGAAGGCTCCATAGACATAGTCCAACATTGTGAATTAAACCTCAACGAAAATATTTTTAAAAAGCATTGATTTAAGGGACCAGGTTTCATCAGCTCTAAACACTGAGATGCTTGGGCCACAGAGTTTCATCAGGTGAACTATTAAGCTGTCATTAAAGATAACCTTTGGCTGACTATTTACAATAGAATCTTCTTTTAATTTTTTTTCTCAGAAATGGAAGAAAAATATTACACAGAGCTTTAAAAAAGGGCAACCTGAGGGATGTTAATAAATTGATCATTACATTTTCTTAACCATGGCAATAATAAAGCCTTCTGCAAGCAGTGGATGATATGGTTCTTTGCAGACACAAACTTGGAATTAACTTCTACCACTTGATATATTTCATAAATTGATTCCAGGAAAAACAGTGATGACAATAAAGCATACCTTTCCATTCCCCTCTTTAAAATTTACCCCAAGGAGATGTTGACTCCGAATTTTGGCAACCTGACCTTTCACAAGTTTGATTTATATAAGTCTCTGAAATGATAGCTCTCATTTTTACATGGGTGACATTTTATCTATGAACATTAATCTTTCCATTTCAATCCATGGGGCAATCAGAGACATGATTCCAACCTCTTATAGAGTAAAATGAAGTTGCCTTTAAAGTTGAGAAAATTCTTTTTATCTTTAAAAAAGTGAACAAAGCGTATGTCTTCATGCGTGTTAACCTCAATTTCTAGCATTTATTACAATATAGAATTTGGGGAGAAAAATATTGTAGGAAATATGACTACAGGAATGGATTGATGAGAAAAGTCTTACCATTCTTTATAAGTGGTGCCAAAATTAAGAAGAATATCTGCCCCAGTAAAATGTCACATTTTAGTAGTTTGGTAGCAGGAAACAAAAAGCATTTTGCTTCCTTTCATTACTGCAGAATGATGCTGGTATATTTTCAGGAACAGTGTAGGCTGGAATTAACCACCATGAAGCCATTTAAATTTCTAGGTAGACCATGTGTTTAATTATGTGCTGTGAAAAATCAATACTGACAAGAATGTTTCATATTTATGAGAGCTTAGAAATAGAAGCTTCGATAGTCATCTTCCAATAGTGAACATTCTGTGGTGGCAGAAAAGGCAATCCTGTCAGTGCACTGGACTTGATTAGTTGAAATGGCTGCAGTTCTATTTAGGAAGGGGTCAGAGTAAGGTCTATCCAAAAGGCTGGTTGAGTAAATGTTCAGGTTGTCCAGGGGCATAACATGGATTTTGAGATAAGGATGGAGAAGAAAGGAGATGAGGTTAACAATACAGAAACAGATCATCTTATATAACATGTGAGGAAACTGAGTTATAGGAAGGTGAAGGAGCCTGCCCGGGGTCACATAGCAAGTTAGTGTGAGAGACATTTTGGGGAAAATGATATTTGGGTAAAGTGCAGGCAAATCAGGAGAGAAAGAGATTGACATCACAGTTAGTTTGGCTTCAGTCCTTGCCACTAGGGCAATAACCTCTCTTGCCCAAATTGCTGTGAGAAGTTAAGCCTTGAAGAAGAAGAGAAATTCAAGAAGGAAGTGTATGGCATGTAGATTGAGGCAGGTGGAGTGGATGAATGCAGTGAGGAGGAAAACTCTACAGCTCTGGAAGAAATCCCTGGTCACCCTATCTTTCCAAAAGTGTCTTAGAATCTAGACAATGGGATGATCAATGACTCCAAGATCTGAGACTGGAAAGGCCTTCACAACAGGTCATTCAGTGAAACTTCTTCATTTTACCAAAGAGGAAACTGAGACCCAGAGAGGTCAAGCAAATTGCCGAAGGGGAGGGTGTCAATGAACTTGTGAAGGTTTTGGCCCCTGCCAAAATTTTCCTCTCTTTAAAATACCTTCTAAAAATTGGAAAACAGTATTGGGAGGAATTAGGTTTAGATCAACATCTTACAGGCTATACCAAAATAAATTGAAGATGGGTAAATGACTTAAATATAATGAGTGAAATCATAAATAAATTAGGTAAACACAGAATAGTATACCTATCAGATCTTTGGGAAAGGAAGGAATTTAAGACCAAGAAAGAGATAGAGAACATTACAAAATGTAAAATGAATAATTTTGAGCATATTAAATTAAAAGGGTTTTGCACAAACCAAACCAATGCAACCAAAATTAGAAGAGAAGCAACAAATTGGAAAAAGAAATTACAACAAAAATCTCTGACAAAGGTCTAATTCCTCAAATTTATAAGGAACTAAGTCAATTGTACAAAAAATCAAGCCATTTCCTAATTGACAAATGGTCAAGTGACATAAATAGGCAGTCTTCAGATAAAGAAATCAAAACTATCAATAAGCACATGAAAAGTGTTCTAAATCTCTCCTAATTAGAGAAAAGCAAATAAAAAATGCTGACATATCACCTCATACCTAGCAGATTGGCCAGTATGACAGTAAAGGAAAAAATAAATGTTAGAGGGGATGTGGCAAAATTGGGACACAACTGTTGGAGTTGTGAATTAATCTAACCATTCTGGAAGGCAACTTGGAATTGGTTTTAAAAGATTACGTGCCCTTTGATCCAGTAATACCACTGCTGGATTTCTACCCCAAAGAGATAATAAGGAATAAGACTCTTACAAAAATATTTAGAGCTGTGCTCTTTGTGGTGGCAAAAAAACTGGAAAATGAGGGGGTGTCCAATGATTGGGGAATGGCTGAACAAACTGTGGTATCTGATGGTGATGGAATACTATTGTGCTGTATGAAATGATCATCTGGAGGATTTCTATATGAACTAGAAGAACCTCAATGAATTGATGCAGAGCGAAATGAGCAGAACCAAGAGAACATTGTAAAGAGAAAGTGAAACACTGTGTAACTATCCAATGTAATGTGTTTTGCTGCTAGTAGCATTGCAACAAGGCCAGAACACTCCTGAAGGACCTATGTGAAAGAATGCTATCTACGTTGAGAGAAAGAACTATGGGAATAGAAACACAAAATAAAAACATATAACCTCTCACTTATCACTTTATATATGGGTATATGAATTGGAGTTTGGGTTTTAAAAGATTTCTCTATAGTAAAAATGAATAATAAGGAAATAGGTATCAAGTGATTACATTTGTACAAACCAATGGAATTGCTTATTGGCTCTGGGAGGGGAAGGAAGAGGGAAGGGAAGGAAAATGAATCATGTAAATATGGAAAAATATTTTAAAAATAAAGAAATAAAAATTAAAGAAATAAAATATCTTTTATAGGAGACCTTTTCTGGCCCCCTCAGCTTCTAAGACCTTGCTCTCAGACTACCTTCCCATCCACATTCTAGACATGAACCCAATATTTCTCGCATTAGATTGCAAATTTTCAAGAGTGGAGATCTTTTTTCCCTTCATTTGTATGCCAGGCAATTATGACCATGACTGGTACAGGGTAAGTACTTAGTAAATGCATTGGGGTACTACATATTCCCTCACCTAATCACAATTAGCCAGAGATGTGCCCAGGTCTGCCCTTAGGTAAAATTGTGGAAGTGTGAATATTCAGCTGGGATACTTGGCTATCTTTCTTTTAATTCTTTTTTCTTCTCTCAGGAGGTAGTACAACTCAGGAAGTAGCATGGAAAGGACCCTAGATTTGGAAGGTAAAGAACCCTACTTCAAATTCTGCATTTGCATCTTACTAGATATGTGACCTTGGATAATGAACTTCTACTTTCTGGCCCATAGTTTGCTTATCTGTAAAATGAGAGGGATGGATCATATTCTAAAGTCTCTGCTATCTCTAACCTCAACAATCTATCACCCCCCCCCCCAATCCAGGACTGGCAGCTTTCTTTCTCTTCTTGTTGTGGGCAGCTAGGTGGTATTCAGGGGATAGAGTGCCAGGTCCTGTGTTTAAATCTGGCCTCAGACCCTTACTAGCTACTGGATCCTGGGCAAGTCACTTAATTCTCATTGCCTCAGTTTTCTCATCTATAAAATATGCTGAAGAAAGAAATGGCAAACCACTTGAGTATCTTTGCCAGAAAACCCCCAAATGGAGTCACAAAGATTTGGACATGACTGAACAACTCAACTGAATTAAGTTAAATTGGGAGCAAATGAGTGAAAATGTTTTGCAGAAAATGGCCTGATAGACTTTAATAGAGCACAACCCTTTAGTCTAAAGGAATGAAGATGAGCTGAGAGATTTGGAGTGAGTGCTCTGGACCTTTATAGGAAACCCTGAAATCCCACTAGGTAGGCAACCATATGGCTAAGAATACCACTAATCACTGCCCAATAAGTCTCTACTGTGATATGTGACTGTCTATAAACTTGGTTTTCAGCATTATAGTGGTCCTGACTTTACGTCATGAATTCTGTTCCTATGCTCAAAATACAGGGCTACCTTCCAATTTACTGGACTAGCTATTCTTTCAACCAGATTACAGATTTGTTGTACAAAGTCTTAAATCTTTACCCTAAAAATATTTTCTCTGCCCCCCACTTGCTAGAGAGAATATGGGAAAGCAAGTACAGAAGTAACATTTTCCCACTGTGGCCAGAGAATACATTATTCATCCCCAAAAGGAGTACTTGGGCTCTACAAGAAGAAACATTCATTTTCAGCCCCTTCACTGCCGTGGTCTCCAAGCTTGGAATGCTCTTTAGCTTTTCATTGCCCTTCTTAGAATGTGGTGTCGGGACTTCCGGTCAAGATGGCAGTGTAGAAGCAGCGAAAGCTCAGACCTCGGAAACCCTTCCTTATTGATCGCAAACAGAGTGCTCCTAGGCCACCGAAATTCAAGTTGAACAACAGGATAGACCTGGGGAAACCTCCTCCTGGACCAGGATCAAAAGGTACCACACCCCAAAAGCCAGAACCCTAGATCACTCGGATCTAAGGGGTAGACAGAAAGAAGGTCCCAGGACCCACCCCCCCACACACAGAGTGCTGAGCCCACGGCAGCAGCGGGAACCTCAGGGCTCTGAGGACTCACCTTGAAAGCAACCTGAGTCAGTCTCCGGGGCGCCCAACACAGAAGGCAGGGAAACTTAGAGAGAAGGGGGAAGCCTGTGGACCCCTGGCTGGGTCCTTCCATCTGAGTCTCAAGGGAGATCCCAGCTTTAGGGCACCACCTGAACCTAATCCCATCAGGAGCCCTCAGAGTCCAGGCAAGCCACAACCCCTCCCCCCTTAGAGAGCTGGGTCTTCGGGGAAAAAAAAAAACAGAAACCTAGAGGCGAAGTCAAGATGGCAGCCTAGAAGGAGCATAGACCTGGCAGCTTGGCCAGAGCTTTAGAGATCCTCCATATCTGCTCCAGCCATCCAGGAAGTTTAAAACTCAGAGTAAACTCAGCTCAACTAAGCTGAACTCAATCCCATCAAAAGCCTCCAGAACACAGGGAAGCCCAGGCTCCCCATCCATCCTCATTGACTGCTGGACTTTAAGCCAATCAAAAGCCCCCAGAGGACAGGAAAGCTCAAACTCCCAACAACCCTCCCTCAGAGATTACACCAAGAGATCCTCTGTTTAAAGCTCCAAGAGGGGAGACTGATAGAAGTCCCTAAAAAACAAAAAAAATAAGAGGAACAAGAGCACAGACAAATACGGGGAGGAAAGAAGGGGTGAATTTGAACAAACAACAGAAACAGAAGAAAGAAACTACAAGAGACAGCTACTACTCACCAAATGGAACAGAGGGGGAGAGATCAGCAAACAATAAACCAGAAATCCCAGCGAATTGGATACAGGCTGTGGAAGAAGTCAAAACACAACTAAGAGAGGCTGAAGACAATTGGGAAAAGAACTTAAAAATTAAGATATGTCATCTGGAAACAGAGGCACTTGAACTAAAACAAGAAAATAGTGTCCTGAAAGCCAAAATCATCCAGCTGGAAAATGAGGCAAAGGAGATGAAAGATGAGGCAACAGAGATGAAAGACGAGATAAAGAGGATGAAAGACAATCTTCAAAGAAAATCAGACCAGAAGGAAAAAGACGACCAAAAAGCCAAAGATGAAATCCAATCTTTAAGAACCAGAGTAAAACAACTAGAATCAAGTGTCCTCACAAGGCAGCAGGACACTATAAACCATAACAAAAAGAATGAAAAAATTGAGGAAAATGTGAAGCATCTCATTCACAAAACAGACGATTTAGAAAATCGTTCAAGAAGAGACAATTTAAGAATAATTGGACTACCAGAAGACCACGACAAAAGAAAAAGCCTGGACATAATACTAGAGGAAATTATCCAGGAAAACTGTCCCGAAATCCTAGAACAAGAGGGGAAAGTGGAGATTGAAAGAATCCACAGATCACCCCCTGTATTTAATCCCCAACTGACAACACCAAGAATTGTTATAGCCAAATTCAAAAACAATCAGATGAAAGAACAGGTATTACAAGCTGCCAAGAAGAAACCATTCAGATAGCATGGAAACATGGTGAGGATAACACAGGATCTGTCAGCATCCACACTGAAGGACCGAAAGGCATGGAATATGATATTCCAGAAAGCAAGGGAACTAGGCCTACAGCCAAGAATAAAATACCCATCAAAACTGACTATATTCTTACAGGGGAAAGTATGGTCATTTAACACAACAGAAGAGTTCCAAGAATTCATAAATAAAAGACCAGACCTGAACAGAAAATTTGAAGTCCAACTCAAAAGAATCATCAAAAGGTAATTAAAAAAGAGGGGAAAAACAACAACAAAAAAGTTTTTTTTAAGAAACTCAATAAGTTAAAATGATATGTATCCCTATAAGAAAAGAGGTCATTGGCAACTCTTAAAAACTGTTGCTATCACCTAAGCAGCTAGAAGAACTACACTCAGAGGGAACAGTGACAAACTGTATAGGATGAAAGGACAAGACATGAATAGGTATATAGATATATGCATGCATAAATGCATATACATGTGTGTATATATATATATATACACACACATGACTAAAGCTAAAAAAGAAATGAGGTTATGACTAAAAGAAATGGGAAAAGAAACAAATGGGGGTAAATTTATATGTCACAAAGAAGCTCATGGCGGGAGGGGGGAGAACATCGATACACTGGAAGGGTAAAGAGGTTGGAGATGGGAAATACTCAACTCTTACATACTTTGAAACTGACCCAAAGAGGGAAGAACAATCCAATCCATTGGGGAAGAGAATAGATTTGCGCCCTATAGGGGAGTAGAAGGGTAAAAAACAGACTGGTGGGGAGGGAAGCAGTACAAGGGAGGGAGAGGGTGGGGGGGGGAATTTTAAAAAGACTACAGGGGAAAATAAGGGAGGGAATAAGAAGGGAGGGGGGGTAGAAAGGGAAATACAAGGGGGAATGATTTAAAGTAAATCACTGAACTAAAAGGTAGAGCTGAAGAAGAAAGGTTAGAATTAGGGAAGGATATCAAAATGCCAGGGAGTCCACAAGTGACAGTCATAACATTGAACGTGAATGGGATGAACTCACCCATAAAACGTAGACGAATAGAAGAATGGATTAGAATCCAAAATCCTACCATATGTTGTCTCCAAGAAACACACATGAGGTGGGTAGACACCCACAAGGTCAGAATTAAAGGATGGAGTAAGGCCTTCTGGGCATCAACTGACAGAAAGAAGGCAGGAGTGGCAATCATGATATCTGATAAAGCCAAAGCAAAAATAGACCTGATCAAAAGGGATAGGGAAGGTAATTATATTTTGTTAAAAGGGACTTTAGATAATGAGGAAATATCACTAATCAACATGTATGCACCAAATAATATAGCTCCCAAATTTCTAATGGAGAATCTAGGAGAATTGAAGGAAGAAATAGACAGTAAAACCATATTAGTGGGAGACTTGAACCAACCATTATCAAATTTAGATAAATCAAATCAAAAAATAAATAAGAAAGAGGTAAAAGAAGTGAATGAAATCTTAGAAAAATTAGAATTAATAGACATATGGAGAAAAATAAATAGGGATAAAAAGGAATACACCTTCTTCTCAGCAACACATGGCACATTCACAGAGATTGACCATACATTAGGTCACAGAAACATGGCACACAAATGTAGAAAAACAGAAATAATAAATGCAGCCTTTTCAGACCACAAGGCAATAAAAATAACGATGAGTAATGGTACATGGAAAACCAAATCAAAAACTAATTGGAAACTAGACAATATGATACTCCAAAATCGTTTAGTTAGAGAAAAAATCATAGAAACAATTAATAATTTCATTGAGGAAAATGACAATGGTGAGACATCCTTTCAAATCTTTTGGGATGCAGCCAAAGCGTTAATCAGAGGTAAATTCATATCCCTGAGTGCATATATTAACAAACTAGGGAGAGCAGAGATCAATCAATTGGAAATGCAAATAAAAAAACTCAAAAGTGACCAAATTAAAAAACCCCAGCAGAAAACCAAACTAGAAATCCTAAAAACTAAGGGAGAAATTAATAAAATCGAAAGTGATAGAACTATTGATTTAATAAATAAGACAAGAAGCTGATACTTTGAAAAAAACAAACAAAATAGACAAAGTACTGGTCAATCTAATTAAAAAAAGGAAGGAAGAAAAGCAAATTAACAGCATCAAAGATGAAAAGGGGGACATCACCTCTGATGAAGAGGAAATTAAGGCAATCATTAAAAATTACTTTGCCCAATTATATGGCAATAAATATACCAATTTAAGTGATATGGATGAATATATACAAAAATACAAACTGCCTAGACTAATAGAAGAAGAAATAGATTTCTTAAATAATCCCATATCAGAAAATGAAATCCAACAGGCCATCAAAGAACTTCCTAAGAAAAAATCCCCAGGGCCTGATGGATTCACCAGTGAATTCTATCAAACATTCAGAGAACAGTTAATCCCAATACTATACAAACTATTTTACATAATAAGCAAAGAGGGAGTTCTCCCAAACTCCTTTTACGGCACAAACATGGTACTGATTCCAAAACCAGGCAGGTCAAAAACAGAGAAAGAAAACTATAGACCAATCTCCCTAATGAAAATAGATGCAAAAAACTTAAATAGGATACTAGCAAAAAGACTCCAGCAAGTGATCAGAAGGGTCATCCACCATGATCAAGTAGGATTTATACCAGGGATGCAGGGCTGGTTCAATATTAGGAAAACCATCCACATAATTGACCACATCAACAAGCAAACCAACAAGAACCACATGATTATCTCAATAGACGCAGAAAAAGCCTTTGATAAAATACAACACCCATTCCTATTAAAAACACTAGAAAGCATAGGAATAGAAGGGTCATTCCTAAAAATAATAAACAGTATATATCTAAAACCATTAGCTAATATCATTTGCAATGGGGATAAACTAGATCCATTCCCAATAAGATCAGGAGTGAAACAAGGATGCCCATTATCACCTCTACTATTTGACATTGTACTAGAAACACTAGCAGCAGCAATTAGAGAAGAAAAAGAAATTGAAGGCATCAAAATAGGCAAGGAGGAGACCAAGTTATCACTCTTTGCAGATGACATGATGGTCTACTTAAAGAATCCTAGAGATTCAACCAAAAAGCTAATTGAAATAATCAACAACTTTAGCAAAGTTGCAGGATACAAAATAAACCCACATAAGTCATCAGCTTTTCTATATATCTCCAACACAGCTCAGCAGCAAAAACTAGAAAGAGAAATCCCATTCAAAATCACCTTAGACAAAATAAAATACCTAGGAATCTACCTCCCGAGACAAACACAGGAACTGTATGAACACAACTACAAAACACTCTCCACACAACTAAAACTAGACTTGAGCAATTGGAAAAACATTAACTGCTCATGGGTAGGACGAGCCAATATAATAAAAATGACCATCCTACCCAAACTTATTTATCTATTTAGTGCCATACCCATTGAACTACCAAAATACTTCTTTACTGATTTGGAAAAAAACATAACAAAGTTCATTTGGAAGAACAAAAGATCAAGGATATCCAGGGAAATAATGAAAAAAAAACACAAATGAGGGGGGCCTTGCAGTCCCAGACCTTAAACTATATTACAAAGCAGCAGTCATCAAAACAATTTGGTACTGGCTAAGAGACAGAAAGGAGGATTAGTGGAAAAAACTGGGGGCAAGTGACCTCAGCCAGACAGTATACAACAAACCCAAAGATCCCAGCTTTTGGGACAAAAATCCACTATTCGATAAAAACTGCTGGGAAAATTGGAAGACAGTATGGGAGAGATTAGGAATTGATCAACACCTGACACCCTACACCAAGATAAATTCAAAATGGGTGAAAGACTTAAACATAAAGAAGGAAACCATAAGTAAATAGGGTAAACACAGAATAGTATACATGTCAGACCTTTGGAAAGGGAAAGACTTTAAAACCAAGCAAGACATAGAAAGAATCACAAAATGTAAAATAAATAATTTTGACTACATCAAATTAAAAAGCTTTTGTACAAACAAAACCAATGTAACTAAAATCAGAAGGAAAACAACAAATTGGGAAAAAATCTTCATAAAAACCTCTGACAAAGGTTTAATTACTCAAATTTATAAAGAGCTAAATCAATTGTACAAAAAATCAAGCCATTCCCCAATTAATAAATGGGCAAGGGACATGGTTAGGCAGTTTTCAGATAAAGAAATCAAAACTATTAATAAGCACATGAAGAAGTGTTCTAAATCTCTTATAATCAGACAGATGCAAATCAAAACAACTCTGAGGTATCCCCTCACACCTAGCAGATTGGCTAACATGACAGCTATGGAAAGTAATGAATGCTGGAGGGGATGTGGCAAAGTAGGGACATTAATTCATTGATGGTGGAGTTGTGAACTGATCCAGCCATTCTGTAGGGCAATTTGGAACTATGCCCAAAGGGTGATAAAAGAATGTCTACCCTTTGATCCAGCCATAGCACTGCTGGGTCTGTACCCCAAAGAGATAATGGACAAAAAGATTTGTACAAAAATATTCATAGCTGCGCTCTTTGTGGTGGCCAAAAATTGGAAAACGAGTTGATGCCCATCAATTGGGGAATGGCTGAACAAATTGTGGTATATGTTGTTGATGGAATATTATTGTGCAAAAAGGAATAATAAAGTGGAGGAATTCCATGGAGACTGGAACGACCTCCAGGAAGTGATGCAGAGCGAGAGGAACAGAACCAGGAGAACATTGTACACAGAGACAAACACACTGTGGTATAATCGAACGTAATGGACTTCTCCATTAGTGGCGGTGTAATGTCCCTGAACAATCTGCAGGGATCTAGGAGAAAAAACACTATCCATAAGCAGAGGAGAAACTGAGGGAGTAGAAACACCGAGGAAAAGCAACTGCCTGACTACAGTGGACATGACAGAGGAGAGACTCTAAACGAACACTCTAATGCAAATATTAACAACATGGAAATGGGTTCGAATTAAGAACACATGTAATACCCAGTGGAATCACGCGTCGACTAAGGGGGGTGGGAGGGAGGAAAAGAAAATGATCTTTGTCTTTAATGAATAATGCATGGAAATGATCAAATAAAATACTATAAAATTAAAAAAAAAAGAAGGTGCCCAGGCATTTCTTATTAAGGTAGCAGTATTTAGTGTGGAGAAGACTAAGATCAGGGAGGGGGACAATAAAGATGTCATCCAATATTTAAAAAAAAAAAGAATGTGGTATCCTGAGCTAGACCTTAGATGTGACCTGACTAGGTCAAAGTTGGGCCTGATTTACACATTAGACTTGTACTCAGGCACCACTGTTGCCTTATATTAGGATTCTGTTCAGCCCCATCCTCCAGATTCCTTTTACAAAGATGATCACACATAGCCAGTGTTTTCTCAGCCTGCATTTGTGCACTTGATTTTTTTTTTGAGTGAGGAACTCCATGGAGGATTCTATAATCATGATTTATGATGGTCTGATTCTTTGCAAATAATCTGAGAAAGGGGGTCATTTGACTAACAAGTAGGCAAATAAAATAACCAACTAAAAGGGAATGAAAGTGATTCCACAAATTGTATTCCATATCAATATCCTCTTCCTCCTCCATCATCATCAGTATGATTCAATTTCTCATAGGCTCCTGCTAGGGAATTTAGGTAGGTAAAAGACAAAACCCCACTGGTGCCTACTGGGATTTGCAGTGAAAACAGTAAAATTGTCTACTTGGCTACCTTAGCATGGGTGCGACATCAGTTTGTTCACACTCATTAAAATACTCCTCTTGGGAATACAAAGGACCATATGTTACAGGAGCTACAGAGATCCTAAAAATAAAGTGACCGGACTAAGGTCATACAGTGGGTTGTAGAATTTAAGCTTTGGATTCCAAGGTGTGTGCTCTTTTTTATTAGTCCATGGATAAATATTTAGTATTACAACAAATGTGAAACACAGCATTTGGTATTACATAATAGAGATGAGAAGCAAAGCACAGTCATTTTAGATTGGAGCACTATGAATCCAGAGAAGGTCATTCCAGTGTTAATGAATGTTTGCTATAATGTATTCAGTATGTTATTTTAAATTTCATTTTTTTCCATGGGGTAAACCAGCTACCTATTGGCTGTTAAGAGGCTCGTATATTTTATTTCCTAGGTATCTGAGGAAGATGATGACCATATGTAATACATATGGACTTAATACTGTTTTGCCTGCAGTCGAGATCTCTTCAGTGTATACTTGGTATTATCCAGATATCCTTCCCATTCTTGGTTTTTCTTTTTAGAGTGCCATTTCCTCTTCCATGTGCTCCATATTGGGATCAGTGCTGCTAGACTCCAAGCATGGCATAATCAACAGAGAAAATGCTTCACTATAATCATCTTGAAAGATCTTTACCATTTTTTATCTGTTTGTTGTCCAGCTTACTGTAACATTCTTAAAGGCTTTGGAGATAAACTAGTTTTATCGATTCTCTCAGTAAGCTTTTGGCAAGTGTATTTTTTCCCCTTTGCTCCATTTTTATTGACATTTCAGTCTATATTCCTTATAATATTCAATAATCTTTCTCTTTGAGATTTTTATAAACTAGCTGGTATTTGAAAAAAAAAAAGATGGCCTTTGGGTACTATTTCTCTCATTTTGGCAAGGAAATCAAGGGAGCCCTGGCTATGGTGGTTTCTATGTTCTTGTAGTGTCTCTATTAAGGCAATTCTTTCATACTGGTTAAATTTCATAAGGAAATGGTGATAGTTTGTGTCAATGGTTATGCTTTCCTTTCTCTAATCTTCACTCTTTTAACTGGGTACAAATCATCATAGAATACAAGAATTTATGTTAGGGGGAATGCCAAAAATTATCTAATCTAACCCCTCTCATTTTTACAGCTGAGAAAATCAAGGTTCAGAGAGATTATATGACTTAAAAATATAGCTAGAGGGACTGCTGGGTCTGTACCCCAAAGAGATAATGGACAAAAAGACTTGTACAAAAATATTCATAGCTGAGCTCTTTGTGGTGGCCAAAAATTGGAAAATGAGGGGATGCCCTTCCATTGGGGAATGGCTGAACAAATTGTGGTATATGTTGGTGATGGAATATCATTGTGCAAAAAGGAATAATAAAGTAGAAGAATTCCATGGAAACTGGAACGACCTCCAGGAAGTGATGCAGAGCAAGAGGAGCAGAACCAGGAGAACATTGTACGCAGAGACAAACACACTGTGGTATAATGGAACATAATGGACTTCTCCATTAGTGGCGGTGTAATGTCCCTGAACAATCTGTAGGGATCTAAGAGAAAAAACACTATCCATAAGCAAAGGACAAACTGTGGGAGTAGAAACACCAAGGAAAAGCAACTGCCTGGCTACGGCAGTTGAGGGGACATGACAGAGGAGAGACTCTAAACGAACACTCAATGCAAATATTAACAACATGGCAATGGATTCGAAGCAAGAACACATGTGATACCCAGTGGAATCATGCATCAGCTATGGGGGGTGGGGGGGAGGAAAAGAAAACGATCTTTGTCTTTAATGAATAATGCATGGAAATGATCAAATAAAATACTATAAAATTAAAAAAAAACAAAAAATATATAGCTAGAGGACGGATTTGAACCTAGGTCCTCTGACCAAAGGGCCAATGTTCCTCCCACTGTAATAAGCATGCTTTAACATATATGTATATATCCACACGCATATATGTAAGCAATAATGAACATATAATTGTGATAGCCAAACTTGGCCTTAGAGAAAAGATGAGAAAATTTCCTTTCCAATTTTCATGGTAGGATTTCTTTCTATTTGTATGCACACAATATCTACGTCTACGTGTTGGCTGGTTAAGATTTTTTTCCTTAAGGCTGGACTAAGTGGGGGTGGAGGGTGGGGAATATGTATTTATTAAATGCTATTCTATGCCAGGAACCAGGCCATGTGATTTATAATATTATCTATTTGATCTTAACAACAATCCTGGAAGATATAGGCTATCATTATGCCTACTTTATAGTTGAAACAACTGAGGCAGGAAGAAGTTAAGTGACTTTCCCAGAGACACACAAGTGTCTGAGGCCATATTTGAACTCAGGTATTTTTGACTTTCTGTTCAGTATTCTGTGTATTGTGACACTTAGCAAGGAGGAAGAAGATAGGGACATAATTCAGAAATTCCTGTGATTAAAAAACAAAAGTCATCAGTGCAACTTTCAAAATACAATAATAAAGTTAAAAAAACTCAAACCAGTGAATGTTTCCCTGTGGAGTAAAACATTTTCTCATAACTTGTTATCCCAAATGATAGATTGCTTTTGTTTAGAGGAATGACATTTCCTTTATGGGACTAGCCCGAATCTGTTAGTTTAATCTAATCATGATGAGATGTCAAGTAATTGGCCTGGCACACAACAGTTTATGTCATTCACAGAAACCACAATATTTCCCCCACTAGGTGCAAGGAAGCCATGCTAGTAGGGCTAGTCACATCAGAACTACTAACATGTTTGGAAATAAAATTTCTTCCTCTGTCCTAGTCTGGTTGCCCAATTCTCCTGGCAGCAGCTGCTTCTTCCCCACCCACCAACAGTTAACAGCTGTTCACTACCTGAACCAGTGACTAACATTCTCTATCCATCCAATGCCAGAATGTGTTCATCCTCCCTCTGTACCAGCTGTCTGTAAAGAATCTCTCCTCTTCCTGCCAACTACCAGTAGTCATTCATCCTTGCCTTCCCGCTTCCACCAGCTGCCCCCTTCTCCCTTCCATGGTGCTTTATTTTCTACTTCCTTTACACCAGCAGACACACCTTTGTTAGTACCAACTGTTAGAGGCTTTCCACATAGTCCCTTTTCCTGGACTTGTACATCCTAAGCATATATCCTTGATCCTGAAAGACAGTTGTTTTGTTTCTCCAACAGAATGGATGCAGTCTAAGAACACATGTACATATCTATACATATACATATATACACATAATAGAGCATTTGAGAACTCATTTGAGTAGAGAAGATTTAAAAACAGGAGATGAAGAACAATATTAAAAGCGTATGGCTATATATGCTTGGAGAGACTAATCTAGGCAGTCTGTATTCTATTGTGTGTAATGTGATATTACAGAAATGAAAGCATCCCAGAGGTTGTTCACTTGGAAGATTCTGGACCAATTCACTACTATTATCAACATCTCCATCTGCTACATAATTTGGAGAAAACCAGCTACATTTAATGGAAGAGAGTTCATCACATGATGTGGCCTTTTTAGGCAGTTTCATGCAAAGATCTAAATGAATGACTATCTTTGATATGCATAGGGCTAACACTTAGTCTTGCCAATTCCTATGTAATCAGATATGTTATTATAGAGCTGTCTACCTATGCTCTAATTTGTTCATGAAACAGACTGCAGGAGCAGAAGTACCACTGACCTTGAGTCTGGGAAATCTAGTTTCCCATCTAGTCTCTGATATTTGGTAGCTGGGTGGCCACAGACTAATCACTTAATTTTCCTAAGCTCCAGTTTCCTTTCCATATAAGGGGTCACAACAATTCTCAAAGGGTCCACAGTAGGGGCTGAGAACACCACAACCTTCAAAGAAATAAATGTGAGGATTACTCCAAGCACAATGGAGTGGTATCTCAGGGCCATTATCAAGATTCAACACTTTATAAATGAGGAATTGGGCAGAAAGAGAGGGAATAAAATTCAAGAAACTTCCAACTGGAAAAAAATGATCCAGTTATGTGTCAAGGCTAAGAGGCTGGCATCCTCACCATGTAAGAAAGTGTGATGGATGATGTCTCCAGTACATTAGATGGACCCACATGGTGAAGCCATTGTAGGCTATGGGCATGAGTTGAACAGGATGGGCAGGTATGAATGGGTTGCCATCTGCAATGATTCCTGGAGTACAAGGAAACCAATCTAATAGGACTGTTATGAAGAGCAAAGTATTCAAGCAACCCTAATACCATATTTGTTCCCATTCTATAAAAAACTTGTTGATTCAAAATTATTTTGATCTGATTTTTAAAAGTCAATTCAGCAATATTCTGTTGATTCTTTTTCATGGAATCACAGAATAGTAGGACTGGAAATGACTTTGGATATCTTCCAATTCAAGATGATAAAAAAATGACAACATATCTGCTATATTTAAAGGCACTGTGCTCAAGGTGCTGACCACACAAAGACAAAAATAAAAAACTCTGCCCTGAAGGAGTCTGGAAACCAGTCTCTCCATTTCTGAAGTTGACAATGATCAAATTATACCTCTAAAATTATTCCATCAGTTAAAGCAACATAGGAAGAAAATGTATTAAAAAGTTGGGCCTGCTCTCTCCTGCCCCTTGTCGGTGTCACATGCTGAGGGAGAGGAACTCCTTACACTTCCCTCAGCCTTCTTTCCTTTCCTGGCTTCCTGAGCTAACATAGCTGGAGGGAGGCCATGGCGTCCAGCAGTAAATGGTTGTTGTCCAGGGTGAACATAGTGCTGGTGATGGCCTACAGGAGCTTGCTATTTGTGCTGTTATTCATTTTTGTGAAGAGGCAGATAATGCGTTTTGCTATAGTCTCGAGGAGGTCCTCATTTCCCTGTGGGGCACAATGCTCCTAAGGATCTAAAGGAGGAGATTGACATCTGACTATCCAAGGTCCAGGATGTAAGGCATGAACCCAAGCTTCTTGAAGAGGATGATGCCAGACTTTTACAGCTGGAGACACTAGGAAATCAACATTGCTACAACTACCTGTACAGAATGAAAGCATTGGATGCCATTCATGCCTCTGGTAAGAGTCAGTCAGAGATCCCGTTCCATTCTTTCCTTGATGGGCAAGAATTTCCGATCATATCTGCTGGAGTTTTGAAACACAAGTACTCCCTTCAAGGGTGTCCAAAAGGCCCTCATTGATACCCTGTTAGATGGTTTTGAGACGGCTCGATATGGAATTGGAGTCTTTGGCCAGACAAAATATCTACATTATCAGGAAGCACTGAGTGAACTGGCTGCCACGTGATTTGTCAAAGCCCGTAGTGGAAACTCCCAGAAGCAGTACCAGTCAGTAACTAAGGATCTAAGACAATGTCCTGAAGTTTCCTTCCAGACAACTATCCAAGTCACCTATCTGCCGTCCAGCCAGAAGAGTAAAAGAGCCAAGCACTTCCTAGAGCCGAAGAGTTGTAAGGATAACTACAACACACTAGAGATCACCCTTTGACTGAATTTGAGGAGAGCCATAGCTAATGTGGCTCCAATAAGAGAATCCAGTCTCAGTACCCAGGGATTTCTCCAGGGCAGCAGACAGAACAGCATTGGACAGCATTGATACCAGTAGGCCCAGAATTCCTGCAATGTATGCCTAGAGATCCTTCTTTAGCTTTTTCCTCTGGTCTGCTGTAGAACTACACATTAGAGGCAATCTTTTCCCCTCCACTAGCATTTTTATGGATTTGAATCCACATATTCTCACTGTCTATGGCACTTTCTCCTTACCCCAACTTGTTTTTGATCATGGTTAACTTTTGCTCTCCTAAAGTCAGTTTTACTCTAAATGGGTTGGGGTGGGGGAGAACACATAATGGTAGAAATGGAAACCACAGAGCCCCTATCTTACACAGTTGGATGGGGACTCCAGCCCATGGACATGTCATTTAAAGTTATGGAATGAGAAGGGCAGGAGGAACCAAGCCCTGTTGAGATTTGTATTGTACATCAAGGCGAGTGACTATGGGGAACTGTTGTGATATAGGCACTAATTCCTTATTCCCCCAATAAGTCACTACATTGGTCTCACTTTATCAACTGGTTATTTAATAAAACAGCTGTAAAAATAAAAATAAAAATAAAAAGTTGGGCCTCAGTTAGAGAGAGAAATCATACAAAGGGTCATACAAAGTACTGGCACAATGCTCAGAGGCAATTCAGCCCAGTCTCTTCCTATTTAATATAGCCAATTTATTAATCATTTGCAGTTATCTGTAACATCTACAGATATCACATTGATATGTATATAAAGTTTAAATGTGGGTGTATATATGTATGAATTGATGCACACACATATGTATTCAGGTTGTTCAAGTCTCTAGGATTTCCATCAAATGGTGTATCACAGTGTGGTCAACAGATATTCCTCATCATTTTAATTCTCCCTGTGTTGGTATTTATGCTGTATCCTGGAGTGATTATAGATCTCATTTAGGAAACTTCACAATGCTTTAGGGAGTGCTACAATCAGGACATGATAGCTCTCTCCAAGTCTAAATTCTGATAAGATCATCCTATGGATGCATCTGTAGAACATCACCAGTTAAAGAAAATTTCCCCTTGCATTTGAACTTTGGACCAGATATTCTCCTTGGCAGGGACAAGATATTTTAATTGTGCATATTGTAATCTTCCTATTTTATGGCTTTTGATGTTAATAATCAAAGGATCTTCAAACAAAGTTACATTGTTACATCATCTATAAAATATTATTGAACTAGGAGATCTTCTACTTTAAATCAACAAAACTATAATTTGTTGCTGACCACACAATGTGGACATATACTCCTGTAATCAGTTTCCTTGATTTTGACCCTTTCGATTTTGGTCATCCTCCCATGTTTGGTCATCACACTGCCTCAAGAAAAAAAGCTTCCTTGGCTTAGAATTTGTGAGGGGATTACCTCTTCATACTCAGAGGAAGAATGCAATAATTCACATGTACAACTGACAGCTACAAAAGCTCTTTCGAGATTCCATTCAGTGGCTAAGGAATAGACATATTCTTTTTTTTTAATAATATTTTATTTGATCATTTCCAAGCATTACTCATTAAAGACAAAGATCATTTTCTTTTCCTCCCCCCACCCCCCATAACCGATGTGTGATTCCACTGGGTGTCACATGTGTTCTTGATTCGAACCCATTTCTATGTTGTCAATATTTGCATTAGAGTTTCGTTTAGAGTCTTTCCTCTGTCATGTCCCCTCAACCGCTGTAGTCAGGCAGTTGCTTTTCCTCAGTGTTTCCACTCCCATACTTTATCCTTTGCTTAGGAATAGTGTTTTTTTCTCCTAGATCCCTACAGATTGTTCAGGGACATTACACCACCACCAATGGAGAAGTCCATTACATTCAATTATACCACAGTGTATTAGTTTCTGTGTACAATGTTCTCCTGGTTCTGCTCCTTTCACTCTGTATCACTTCCTGGAGGTTGTTCCAGTCTCCATGCAATTCCTCCACTTTATTATTCCTTTTAGCACAATAGTATTACATCACAAACATATACCACAATTTGCTCAGCCATTCCCCAATTGATGGGCATCCCCTCGTTTTCCAGTTTTTGGCCACCACAAAGAGTGCAGCTATGAATATTCTTGGACAAGTCTTTATGTCCATTATCTCTTTGGGGTACAGACCCAGCAGTGCTATGGCTGGATCAAAGGGTAGACATTCTTTTGTCGCCCTTTGGGCATAGTTCCAAATTGCCCTACAGAAAATGGTTGGATCAGTTCACAACTCCACCATCAATGAATTAATGTCCCTACTTTGCCACATCCCCTCCAGCATTCATTACTTTCCATAGCTGTCATGTTAGCCAATCTGCTAGGTGTGAGGGGATACCTCAGAGTTGTTTTGATTTGCATCTGTCTGATTATAAGAGATTTAGAACACTTCTTCATGTGCTTATTAATAGTTTTGATTTCTTTATCTGAGAACTGCCTATCCATGTCCCTTGCCTATTTATCAATTGGAGAATGGCTTGATTTTTTGTACAGTTGATTTAGCTCCTTATAAATTTCAGTAATTAAACATCTGTCAGAGGTTTCTATGAAGATTTTTTCCCAATTTGTTGTTTCCCTTCTGATTTTAGTTACATTGGTTTTGTTTGTACAAAAGCTTCTTAATTTGATGTAGTCAAAATTATTTATTTTACATTTTGTGATTCTTTCTATGTCTTGCTTGGTTTTAAAGCCTTTCCCTCCCAAAGGTCTGACATGTATACTATTCTGTGTTTACCCAATTTACTTATGGTTTCCTTCTTTATGTTTAAGTCACTCACCCATTTTGAATTTATCTTGGTGTAGGGTGTGAGGTGTTGATCCAAACCTAATCTCTCCCACACTGTCTTCCAGTTTTCCCAGCAGTTTTTATCGAATAGTGGATTTTTGTCCCAAAAGCTGGGTTCTCTGGGTTTGTCGTATACTGTCCTGCTGAGGTCACTTACCCGAGTCTATTCCACTGATCTTCCTTTCTGTCTCTTAGCCAGTACCAAATTGTTTTGATGACTGCTGCTGTGTAATATAGTTTAAGGTCTGCGACTGCAAGGCCCCCATCATATGTGCTTTTTTCATGATTTCCCTGGATACCCTTGACGTTTTGTTCTTTCAAATGAACTTTGCTTTTATTTTCTAATTCAGTAAAAAATATTTTTGGTAGTTCGATGGGCATGGCACTAAATAAGTAAGTAAGTTTGTGTAGGACTGTCTTTTTATTATGTTAGCTTGCCCTATCCATGAGCAATTAATGTTTATCCAATTATTTAGATATCCTTCCCTGGTTCTAACCTTTTCTTCTTCAGCTCTACCTTTTAGTCCAATGATTTACTTTAAATTGGTCCCCCTTGTCCCCTCCCTTGATAGGTTTCCCTTTTTAGTCCTTCCCTTTTTATTCCCTCCCCTTCCCCCCTCTCTTTCCCTCCCCTTCCCTTTTGTTTTCCCTCTCCCCCTCCCCCCCTTGGTTTTCCCTTCTCCCTACCCTTGTTGGGTAATATAGAATTCAAGATCCCAATGGATCTGGATGTTTTTCCCTCTCAGAGTTGATTTCCCTGAGAGTAAGGTTTAAGTAAAAACTCTCTTCCTCTCCTTCTTATAGGAGTTTTCTTCCCCTCTCCTTCCCATGTGAATCTTTGTGTGAGAATGATTATTCTATTTGGTCTTTCTTTTCCCCCTATTTACACATTACATTTTCCTCACATGTTAGTATACATAGATTGATATAAATGTAGTCCTTAAAGAAGAGAGTTTGAGTAAAAGAAGAAGATAACATTTTTCTCCTTTTCCCTTTCCTTCATATTTACCTTTTCAGGTATTCCATGCTCTTTGATTTTCGATATCAAACTTTCCACAGAGCTCTGGTCTTTTCATTGCAAAAACTTGGAAATCTTCTATTTTGCTGAATGCCCATACTTTCCCTTGGAAGTATATAGTCAGTTTTGCTGGATAGCTGATTCTTGGTTGAAGACCCAGCTCTCTTGCCTTTCTGAAGATCATGTTCCATGCTTTACGATCATTTAGAGTAGAACTTGCAAGGTCTTGTGTGACCATGATTGGCATTCCTTTATATCTAAATTGTCTTTTTCTGGCTTCTTGCAGGATTTTTTCTTTTGTTTGAGAGCTTTGGAATTTGGCAATTACATTCCTGGGAGTTGTCTTTTGGGGGTTTAGTGTAGAGGATGTTCTGTGAGCTCTGTCAGTGGCTGTATTTCCCCCTTATTCTAGAATCTCTGGGCAATTTTCCCTGGGTTGAACTGAGATTCTGATGGAAGGATCCAGCCAGGGATCACTTTCTGACCAAGAGTTATTTGAAATTTACAGCCATGTGTTAAAAAACAGTCATATAGAAAAAGAATATAACAACTTATTGGAGTGTGCAGGAAGTTTAGTTATACTTTGCTTTTTAATGAAAGTATAATGTCAATCTCCTGAGTCTTTCCTATCTTAGTAGCATGCCAGGCAAAAATGTCTCCCCACTCCCACATCCATTTGTGTACCACCCAAATATCTTATGGAAGGAAGACTTTCCTTTTAAAGACTTTCCAACTAAATATGTGGACTAATTTCCACAGATGTGATGACATTTTGACTCATCGATCCAGACAGATAAATCACTTGAGTCCATAGAACTCAAGATTTGTCCAATTTAGCAGCAACCAAAATAGCAACTCAAATGTCTAAAAATAAAGCAGCTAAGGGATTGCCACAACCCAATGAGCCCCCACTATTTTCCCCAAAGTAAACAAATGTTACTTTTGGGTAGCTGTTTGACAAGAAAATATTCATGCTGTGTCATTTCCCCTAAGCATCCATTTATACTACCAGTCACAACAGCAACAAGGCAGTGCCAGGCATATCAACACTGCTGTCTTCCACCATCTGCCAGCCAAGAGTCAGGATAGGTTTTTGTTGTCATTGTTTTTCCAGTGATGTTCCAAATATGCATGAATTTATATTTAATGACATAGAAATGTCAACAGAGAGAGGAAAGGTGGACACTTGGGAACTTTAAGATATTTATCAAAACTAGACGGTGTGATGGCTCTGTAGTAAAAGTCAGCCATATGAAAAAGTAATGCAATATTCCCAACAAAAGTGACATGACTAAAAGGGGAGACAGAATGGAACTTCAAAGCCAAGGTGCTAAAAACAAAGCCATGAAGGAATTCCTCCAAACTCCTGTTTCTAGAAGTCATCATGACAAGAGAGACTTATGTAAGTTAAGGACACTCTGTGTGAAATATGGACTAGTAAAGGTTATCTTTTCCAGAAGCCTGGTGAACTTGAGCCATTGAAACAAGAGCTCTCTTTATTACTCTAATAATTCTGCTTGAATATTTCAAAGTGAGATTGGTTTAAACTTTTTTCTCTGCATTATGGGTAACTGTCCTCCTGACCATAAATAACTTGCCTACTGTCAAACTAAAGATGCATTTATCTTTAAAATCAAAGAAATAAAAATGGATTGACTGATTAGAAGCTAACAATGAATGTAAGGAGCAAAGTTATGTGTTGCCAATAATACTCAATTATAATCAGAAGGAATCATGCACATTTTACTCAAGTACTAATTATATAGTTTTCTAACAGAACATTTCTCTTGTTTTTCTACATATAAGGAATAGGTTTACTTCAATTAACTTGAATCTTCAGTGAGTTGTTTAACCTTTGGCTTTCCTCCCTTGGCCATCTCCATTGTGACTACATACATACTGACTTCAATGGGATTTATGGAGTTTTTAATATATATTTTTCTTTGGGTGCCTTTAGACTTATTAAATAATAAAATCATCCCAACTCCTAAATGAGTTTCAGAAAATAACTGTCATTTTCTTTAAAAATTACCTGTCTTAAATTTATAGAAAAGCACTCTGTGGTATATCTGATATTTATACTACACACTATCTCTTAGGACAATAATGTTTGAGCACTATTCTTGGTGTTAGGATGTCCTAGGTTCAAATACTGACCTTTATATTTACCAGCACAAGAACATGTCTAGTAACTTCCTCATGGAGCTGTGAGGTTTAAATGACATCATGTATGTAAAAAAACTTACATGTTTTAATATGCTAGGGAAATGCCAACTCTTGTTTTTCATTATCTTAATGTGTATGCCTAGAGATTTACAAATATGTGTCTCTATGTCCTAATAACATGTGAGACAATAATAGCAGCTTCTATTTGTATAGACTTTATGTATAGACATAAAGCACCATACAATATCCATTTTTCCATTTGGTACACACAATAGCCTGCTGTAGTAGGTGGTACCAAGAGAATTTCATGTTGTGGATGAGAACCAGTAATAAAGTATACTGATCCACGACAAGAACATCAACTTTCTAACTCCAAATCTGTGCCTCTGCCTGACAGGAATTCCTGCATATTGAGGATGGTGGCATTATAACACATAGAGAAACTCACTTATCTATAAAGTCATATATATGGCATCAGGTGAGTGAACATCAATCAGTTTCCCAACTTTTCTCATCCCTCTGAAAAATGATGATGAGTCCATCCCAAAGATATCTTTTTAGCAGCCAAAAATGTTCAAGGTTGATGCAGAGCTCATTAGCCATAACATTTTGTAATATATTGGCCTAAGATCCAGCACACTTGATATGGAAAAGAAACTGAGCAGATTAGATGACAACTTATCATAGATGCCACAAGTGATGCCTTGGTGAACTTTATCAGGACCACCAAAGTACCATTTATAAAATTAAAGTCATGAAATTACATGAACATATATTACCCAGTCAATAAATATTTAGTAATAGCCTGGAAGCAGCTAACTGGATAGAGCTCTGGGCATGAAGTCAAGACTTGATTTCAAATCTGGTCTCAGGAATTTACTAGCTATGTGCCCCTGGGCAAGTCACATAACCTCTGCCTTAATCCACTGGAGAAGGAAATGGCCAACCACTCTAGCACCTTTGCCAAGAAAACCCCATGGAGTACTATATGGACCACAGGGTTACAAAGAATTGGGCCCAACTGAACAACTGAAAGATATGCCAGGAACTGTGTAAGAAGATGGGAATCCAAAAGAAACAAGTGTCCTTGCTCTCAAAGAGTTCCCAATGTAATGGGGAGACAAGTATATAAATATGTAAAACAAGTGATATGCAGGATAAACAGGAAGTAATTGAAAGACAAAAGGGACCAGAATTGAGAGAGCTAGGGAAAGGCCTCCTATAGAAGATAGAATTTTAGTTGGGACTAAAGGAAGCCAGAAAAAACAGAAGGTGATAAAGAGGGAGAGTATACTAGACATGAGGGGCAGTCAGAGAAAATAACTAGAGCTTAGAAATAGTTTTGTGTTCATGGGACAGGGAGGAGGCCAGCATCACTAGTTTGAAGAATAAGTGGTGGACAATAAAGTATAAGAAAAACAAAAGAAGTAGGAGAGTGTTAAGATATCATGGGTTCTGAATGGCAATGGATTTTGTATTTGATGCTGAAAGTCTTCAGGAACTACTTGAGTTTATTGTATGGGGGATGGGGGTGCCATAGTTAGACATGAACTTTAGGAAAATCGCTTCAGTGAATGAATAAAGTTGGATCATGGTGAGAGACTTTAGGCAGCAGAAGGTTATTGCAGTAGTTCAGATGTGAGGAGATGAAGACCTGTACCAGAATATTGATGGTTTTAGAGGAGAAAAGGGGGAATATTTGAGAGATGCTACAGAGGAAATTGAAAGGCCTTACAGCAGATTGGATATTTAAGGTAAAAGATAATGAAAGATCACAGGTGAAACCTAGGTTGTGGGACTGGGAGACTGATGTTGCCTTCAACAATAATAGATTAGTCTGGAGCAGAGGAGGCTCTAGAACAGCACAGGTGAATCTTTTCTGGAGTTCGAGTGCCCAAAGGGCAAATTTAAGTTGTCTATGAGCCCCTGCATTACACCAGAGAGTTGAGGGAGAAAGTGCTGGCTTTGGGCAGGTGAACAGAGGGGTGGGGCATGTGAAAAATGTTCTTGGTTCCTGGGAAGAGGGGAAATGGAGCAATTCCCCAAGTGCCAGCTCTGCAAGTGTGCCATATCTTCTTCAATACTGCTCTAGAAGAAAAGACAATGCATTGGGTTTGGGAAATGTTGGATTTAAGACATCTACTGAATGTCTAGGTCTAGATGACAGAGAGGCAGTAGGAACTGAGGTGCTGAAGGTGAGCAGAGAGATCAGGACAGGTTAGGCAGACCTGAGTATTGTTAGCATAGAAATGGTCATTAAAACCAAGCAGAAAAATCACTAACTGATATAGTATAGAGAACGAAGAGAAGAAGATCCCATACAGAATCCTGTGTACATTTAGTGTGATCCAAAGGAGAATCCAGGAAAGGGAGAGACTGAAAAATAAGTGATGGAATGCAGATTACAAAGGTGTCAATCAAAAGGTGATGCATCAGATAAGTAAATTAAAATTGCAACAAGAAGGACAGGTGATGGGAAATGCCTTCAAATAATGTGTTGAGCCTGAAAAAAGAATAAGGGCAATGAGTAAAGAATCTATATTCCCACCCTAGCACCCACCCGACAATTTTCACTACAAATCACCCATGCCTTTCCCTGGAAGTATAGTTGGATTAATTTAACTTCAGAATCAACCTATTCTGATTCCAACAACTACCTCTTAATGGATGAAGGGAGAGCAGCAACTATACCTTTATGTGTACCTGGAGAGTGTGGCCAACAGGGAAGAAACCCAACAGTGCAAAGCCAATTTTTGGGAAGAAGTGGGGTACAACTCCAGCCAAGAGTATCCTCTGCAAAGGTTTCTTATAGCAAGAGCAAGTCCCAACTCAAAGAGGACTGTGGAATTTCTTAGAAAGGATGTGAATTAAGCCTTAAGTTAGGTTGGAAATCAGAACTCTTAAGGAAGAAATCAGTAAGAAGACTGAGACAGTGGGCAGTTCAGAACACATGACAGAGAACATCCCTAAGAAAACAATGTCTCTGCAAAGGAGAAAAGGAGAGAGAGAATTTAAGAAAATAAAGTTGGAAGAAAATCTAATAAAACAGAGTAAAAGACATATGGGTATTCCACATTGGTATATGTTGCATATTTAAGGGTTGAAATTAAAAAAAACTGGGCGGTAACATTCCAAAATTACATTTAAGATATGTATAAGTAAAACTACAAAATAGTTTTGAGAATTCAAGAACTGAAATAACTGGAAATTTGCCTTGTCAATGTAATGAAGATTACTATACTATTTAAATGAATTTGTAGATTTGATTCTGTATCAACTGAAAAACCAATGCATTATTTTATATAATTATCTGTTATTCTACTAGAAATGATTTTGAGAATCACAAATTATAAAATCTACTGAAGAAAAGACAATAATGGCAAAAACATATGAGGGATGAATGCATAGCATTAACAGATCCTGAATTAAATTATAAAACAATAATTCTTAAAACTGATACTTGTTAAAATACAGACCTGTATATAAACAAGACCTAGAAACAACTGAATTCCATACTATAATGTTTGATAAATCCAATAACAAAAATGACAGTGGCTAAGATCTATCTATTTATCAAGAACCACTAGAAAAGCTTAAAAGCAGTTTGGCAGAAAATATACCAGCATCTAATACCATATGATAAGCTCCAAATGGTTGGAGGGTCTAAATACAAAAGATCACATCTAATACTAAGGGTATACAAGAAGTGACATAAATATGTAAGAACAGGAACCATTCAAAAAGATCATAATGAACTATCTGCAGAAGAAATACCAATGATCAACAATCACACGAAAAAGGCTTCAAGTAAATAACATTATGTATAATTATAAGTGTTATATCTAATTAAAACAATGAGATTTCACATCATGCTTATCATATTGACAATGAAGATGAAAAACTTTAAATCATCAATTTCTGAGTGCAAAAGATATAATAGGAAAATAGTCACAATTCGGAAGTAAATGAAAGAATTCACCAAACTGCTCATATCCTTAAAGCTAGGGAAATGACTGGCATACCTTTTTTGGTCATACATCTCTCTGATGACTGTATATTACCTCTCCTGCACAATTCTTTATTGAGATTATATTCAATTCACATGTACATCAAAATTTTAAAAAAACCTTGCATTTCTCTTCACATATTCTGTAACTCAGTGTTTTGTCATGGCCAGCTGATTTAGCAAGGTGTGCCGAAAACTGTCTTCAGATTTATGATTCAAAAAATCAATTTCACCAAATAACTGAGCCCTGAATGGGTGTTCAGAAAAGAGCTTCAATAATGGTAGAGTGTTTAAGTCTCATGGAACTTTGAAGAGTATAGCTTAAAAAGAAATGTAAAGAAAATATAATCAGTTCCAACATTCTGTAAATGTAAGTCAAAAGGAGAGGAATTACGACAGGTAAAGAGAAGAACACTTTTGGAGGCAATCAATTGAATACTCCATTCATTTTCTAAATCTGGTTTAGTTACCTGATTATTTTTTGGATTGAGTTATAATTGAGTACGACAATGACAAAAGCTTAGCCCTTTCCCCCAACATCTAAGTAGCTCCATCAGTCTTCAAAGAGATTTGAACTATTTCCTTAAACTATGGGTTCAAGTTACAAATTTACCTCATTTATCGAGTTGCTCGAAATTGGATGCCCAAAATGGGGCTGTTATGTGAATTGATAGATATCTTCACTTTCTTATGTTGATAATTTGTTGATACAGTGAGATCACATGTATTTTGGGAGATCCAGCTGGATGTTTCAGTTTTCTTCTTTTTCTTTTTTTGGATGATCTATTTTACAGCAATTCTTTCAGAGCCCCAAATGGATTGAATGTCTCTCCAGTACACCTCATCTCACCATGCCAAGAATCCAAACACAACTGATCCTTGCTAAGAAGGTAAGATTTCTCACGTTAGAAATAAATCACGCATATGCAGCCAACATTCTGCTCACCAAGAGAGAAATCAATTTATCTATAACACATTAGTACTTATCTCCCAACTGAGAAAAGTCCAAGAGAAATGTGCTACCAAATCAAATTCACCATTTAACACTAAATCAAAGAATATCAAACTAATTTCCTTTTACAATTACCTATCCTATGAAATCATCACAATTTTGCTGTTGCTATGATAATGTTCCATTTTTGTTACTGTTCAGACAACAATCTCTTACTGCCTCTGAATGTCCTCATAGTGAGACTGAATTCAAAAGCAGGCTTTTGACTCAAGTGAGATTATCTTTTCTCAGGGCTCTCCAAGTGGCTCCCAAGTTGGTTTAATAATTTCCATATCACTGTACTCATATCACAGAGAATCAACTAGTCTCAGAGTTGGAAGGCATCCAAAGAGGAAAAAAAGAATTCCTGCTATGACATACCCCAAAGGTGATCATTCAACATTTGCCTGAAGCACTCCAAAGGAGGGAAAGCAAACACACTTTTATCAGTGAATAATTTGTCACATCATAGAACTAGTGGCACTTAGATATGTCAGAACAAGAATTTAGCTAAATATGAAGATTTTGACAAATGTCAAAGGTTTAGACAGGCCGGGTCCAACAGCCCAACAGGTCAGGTGACAAGTATGGATGGCACACAAATTTCAGACTAAAAGTTCTTTGTTCTGTTTCCTGTACTATCTCACCTAATGGGTCAGTTAGTGCAGTCCTGGGTCCACTGTAGTTAATCTTCATCTAAAGAATCTTATAGATCAGCAGATGACTCCTTCCCACAATTAAGGAGAAACAGACCTTTAATGAATCAAGTGAACTATGGAGAAAGCTCTTTGGGGGCATATTTAGATTAGGGATGTTGATTTGCCTGTTACCAGATGAACTCTTCTAGCACTGGATGCCATCAGAATCAAATTGCCCCAATTAAGGTCTCAAATGAAGAGATTGATCTGTAGGAATTCCTATTTCCCCTCCATTCCAAAGCACGCACATACATACATACATACATACATACATACATATATATATATATATATATGTTGCAAAAACATTTTTACAGCATTTATGAGTGAAATATTCTGACAGCACTGGAGGCTGATTAAAGTACTAAATGTGCCACGAAGCATTCTATTGGTAATGGTTTCCTTTCTATTTTATAAAATAAAATATAGGCACAGAGGAGTTTATATGAACTGAAGAACATTTTCATTGTTCCTTTCCTTTTTAAAGCAAATTTCTTATAGTTCCATTTTTACTAAATAAAACAACATAACAAAAATTCATATCTAACCATGAAAAGAAATCTAAAAAAGAAACATATTTAAAGCTTCGAGATAGTGAATCTTAAACAAAAAGTCTAGAAAATTAGACAAAAGTCATGAGTCTTTCAGTACTCTGTTCCCTGGGGAAACAGAGGGCAGGGCTGTTTAGAACCCTTCAAGATACTAATCAGACACTGGGTACAAGCTGGCAATATTCAGAACAGTTTGGCTCAGGGGACCAGCAATATGCATCCCTCCAACCTGAGATGCTTTTAAGGACCTTGATGGTCACAACACTCAAACAGTATAAACCAGAAAGGCCTGAAACTAAGAAGCACATTGAGCACAATCAAAGCAAGGGAGGTCAAAGTTAGTGGTAGGAGAGTAGGAGATTGAAATACCAAGAAAACTTAACAAAGAAATGGTCACAACCAAGATCTCCAAAAAGGCAACAACAAAACAAACCAAAAAATCAGACACGGTTTAAGAGTAGAAGCAAGAAAAGCACATTATTCTTAAATGTGCCATAGATTACAAATAATATCATTATTCATCAAAGATAAGAGCAACTATTCAGTTAAGAAAATTAGAGAGAAACACAGAAAAATATAATATTTAGAAACTTTAATATACTCATGTTTAGAATTGGAAAAATCTAACAAAAATATAACAAAAAAATTTAAGGACTTAATAGAATTTTAGAAATATTTGATGTGTTCAGAGTTCTGATGAGTAATAAAGAAAAGAGTTCACATAGATATATACATACGTGGGCATAGCTATATCATATATGTACATATACATACATTTCAGATTCATATAGCATCTTATAAAAACCAAGCAGTCACTAAAAACCTCAAACAAAAACACAAAAGAAAAATATTAAATAAATCTTCTATGGACCACAACTCCATAAAAATAGCAACCAAAGAGTATATAAAAGGATAAAAAAATAAGTGCTGATTAAAAAAATCCAATCTTAAAAATCATCTAGGTCAAAGTACACATAATAGGAAAAAGAGATAATTTTAACAAAGACAATAGCAATAATGACACAGCACTGCAAAATCTTTAGGATATAATCAAAGTCATTATTAACTATTGGAGAATGGCCTTTTCATGAATCACTCTTTCTTTTGACAACTTCTCTTATTATAGCTTCAATTTTTTTGGTAATCAAATTTATTAAATCTTTTTGAATGGCCTCAATTTCTTATTGGGTTAAGAATACATCTCTTATAGCCATGAGAGGTTTGATCTGCCTCTCTTATAATTTTTTATAGTTTGATCTTTACTATTAAGGTAGCATATCCATGTATAATATATGGGGGCGAATGGTATAAGATATCAGCATAAGCATAATTTTTGCCTAAGTCATTTATGTTTCCTGGTCTACTATGAAAGACTGGGTTAATGAATTATACTTTTTCCTGATTCTTTATAGTCATATGTTATACTAGTCTATCGACTTTTTAACCAGTACTAGACTGATATTTTATAATATAAGTTTGAGGTCTGGAAATGCTTGTATCCCTTTGTTTCTATCCATTTTTATTATTTTCCTTAATTTTCTAGATTATTTATATTTGCAAAAGAACTTTTAAAATTATTTTATCAAAGTCTGTAAGAGTATATTTGCTAATTTGATTGGCATGGCATTAAAACTAGAAATTGACTTTAGGGCCCAGCCCCCATGAATAATGAATATTCTCCCCAACTATATGTTATACTTATTTATTTATTTATTTATTTATTTATTTGTTTATTTATTTATTTATTTATTTATTTATTTAGAATCAATACTTTGGGTTTCAAGACAGAAGAGTGGTATGTGCTAGACAAGGGAGTTTAAATGACTTGCCCAGGGTCACACATCTAAGAAATGCCGGAGACCAAATTTGAACCCAGGCCCTCCCATCTCCAGGCCTGGCTCTCAATTCACCTGGCTGCTTCTACACTTTATTTTTTAAGGAATATTTTATAGCTGAATCTACATGAGGATTTTGTGTTTTGGTAACCTGATTCCCAGATATATGATATATTTTATCATTATTTGGAATGTGATTTCTCTATTATTGCTTCTTGGATTTTATTACTACTATATAGAGTTATTTTTGAAGGTTCGTTTTGTAGTCAGGACCTTGGCTAAAGCTATTAATTCTCTCACTATCTCAAAGAATATTTCTGCTGATTCCATAGATTTTCCAAAGTAAACATTCATATCCTGAGCAAATTAGGTTAAGTCCTATTTCATCTTTACCTATCTCCCTGCCTTTAATTCTTCCTGCTGCTTTAACAGTATTGCGGGCATTCCCAGAAACATATTAAATAATTAACAGCTAGAGAATGAGCATCCTTCCTTTGTTCCTTTAATTACTAGGAAGACTTACAGTGTCTCTTCACTGCATGAAATGTTTGTTTTTGGTTTTAGAAAGATACATTACAGGATATTTTTTTAAAATCCCCTCTATGCTTCTATCTTCTTTATTTCTTTTTTTAAAACTCTTACCTTCTGACTTAGTATCTATTCTAAGACTAAAGAGAAGCAAGCACTAGGCAACTGTGACTTAACTGTGACTTGCCAGGGTCATACAGTCACAAAATATCTGAGGCAAAATTTGAACACAGGTCTTCCTGACTCCAAGCTTGGCTCTCTATTTAATGTGCTACGTAGCTGCCCATTTGCCCATATTTTCTAAGTTTTTAACATCATAAATAATCACTGTACTTCATTAAAGGTTTTTGTGACAACTCGAAATAATTATGTGGTTTGTGATACTTTTGTTTTGAATACAAGGAATTATGCTGGTTATTTTCCTAACATAAGTTTGAACATACTTGTATCCCTGATATCAATCCAAATTAGTCATGATAAATTACTGCATTGGATGAAGCACTGTAGTCTAGTTGACAAGACTGAATTCAAATTTTTTGAATCAGTATTCATTAATGATATGTCAATAGATCCTTTTCCATACTTTATGCTTTGCTCCTTTAGATATTATGACTGTCTCATAAAAGTAATCTGGTCAGGTACTTCCTTTTTCAATTTTTGAGAATAATTCATATATAATTAGTATGAATTATTCCTTAAAAGTTTATAGAATTCTACTATGGATCCATCAGGACCTAGAGTTTCTCCTCTTGATCTTTGTTTGCTTGTTTGATGTACCCATTACTGCTAACTTTATTTCTTTTTTCTTCAAATTGTATTATGTTAAATCACAGTTTGGTGTTTTCTTTGGGTTTTTAAAAATTATTAAAGTTTTATTTTATTTCATTTATGTTCTTACTTTTAAACTGGTAACTACATAGTATATTCAGATATTTCTTTTAATTTCACTGGGAATGCTGTGGTTTAATCTTGTTCATTTACTATTTTGGGGATAGCATTTTGAGCTCTTTTTAAATAATATTAGGTAAAATAAGTTATTGATTTTATTTATTGTTTTTATATATTTTTTATTTATAAGTGATTTCTCCTCTAATTTTTGGTATTTCCTCCTTAGTTCTTATTTTGATTTGTTGGCCAAGTTTTTAAAATTGGATTTTCAGGGGGCAGCTACGTAGAAAAGTAGATTGAGAGCCAGGTCCAGGAAGGAGATGTCCTGGGTTCAAATCTGTCCTCAGACACTTCCTAGCTGTGCAACCCTGGCCAATTCACTTGATGCCCATTGCCTAGTCCTTACCACTATTTGGTCTTGGAACCAATAAGATGGAAGATAAGTGTTTTTTAAAAAATGGATTTTCAGTTCACTAATCATTTCTATTTTGTGAATTTATGTTCAGAGGAATATAACATCTCATCTGAACACTGATTTAACTGCATCCCAGAAATTTTTGTTATTTAATCAATATTCTTCCCTTATATGTAATTATTATTTCTATGATTTCTTCTTTGACTCACTCATTATTTGAGATTTCATTCCTAAGTGTCTATTAGTATCCATATCTTTTGTATTTTCTCCCCAAATGGCTTAATTTTTATTGATCTATAAAGATTCTGTTTACTATTTCTGAACATTTTATGTTAGTTTGCAATATGTTTGCACTGATCACTGACAAAATCACTAATTTTTGTACAAGTTTAAAATGGTACTAAGAAATATAGCTATTTGCTGCATACTCTTTGATCCAGAAATACCACTACTATGCTTGTACGCTAAGGAGATAATAATGAAAAATGTTTGTACGGAAATAGTCACAGCAGTGTTTTCTGTGGGGACAAAAAAATTGGAAAATGAGGGGATGTCCTTCAATTGGGCAATGGCTGAACAAATTGTGGTATATGTTGGTGATGGAATACTGTTGTGCACAAAGAAATAATGAACTGGAGGAATTTCATGGGAAATGGAACAACCTCCAGGAATTGATGCAGAACGAGAGGAGCAGAACCAAGAGAACATTGTACACAGAAAGTGAAATATTGTAGAACAATACAATGTAATAGACTTTGCTAATATAAATATAAACCCATCCCAAGGAACTTATGAGAATACTATCCACATCGAGAGAAAGAACAGTGAGAGTAGAAATGCAGAAGGAAAAGCAAATGACATCACTTGTTTATATGGATATATGATTTGGGCTTTTGCTCTATTGCAAAAATGAATAATATGGAAGTAGGTATAAATGATAACATTTCTATAACCCAGGGGAAGTGGTTGTTGGGTCTGGGAGGGATGAGGGAAGAGGGGAGAGAAAGAAAATGAAATATGTAAATATAGAAAAATACTTTTAAAAATAAAAAATAAGTATAAATATTCTCTATCATTTAAAAACTTCCATAATTTTTAAATTCAGGTTTCTCTAGCAAGTTGTTTGATTTATATCTTCCCTTTCATTTATTTGACTCATCCAAAACTGAAAGGGGGACAATGAAATCTCTTGCTACTCTTTATTAGTCTCTATATCTTCTCTTAGATCTATTTTTTATTATGAAAATGGATATTAAGGCATTTGGATCATTTATGTTTAATAATGACATTGAATTGTTTTTTATAATACCCTTTAGTGAATTACACTTTGCTTGTTTATTCCTTTAGATGTTGTGAATATGTTTTTTTCTTTGTTAAGACCTTCCTTTTTTTGATTCATATGATACATAGTAATTTTTTTCGCAGTCCTTCATTTTTATTGTGCCTGTTTTTTGGTAGGTATGTCTTGCAAACAACCTGAAGTGGGGCTTAATGTATTGTTTCATTTTTTTCAACAGAGCTAGGATCATTTATCTTTGGACATAAATTTGGTGAGATCAATTCTACATAGGAATGAAGCCAAATTTTGAGTCTACTCACAACAGGGGATGGGAAGACTTTTGCACATTTGTTCACCACTATGTCTTGAAAATAAATAAACCCTTTGTAAAAGTTAATCACTAAGATGCAGGTATGTAGCACAGTTGATACAGCACTAGGCATGGAATTGGGATGACCTTGGTTTAAACAGGGACTCAGATACTTCATGGCAATGTGACCCTGGCCATGTTACTTCACCCTGATTGCCTAGCACTTGCCCATATCTCTTATAATTGATACTAAGAAGGTAAAGGTTTTTAAAAAGCTAATCAGTGTTGAGTGGCCATCTCGAAATGGGGTACTGATCATTAGCTCCCTATCAATGGGGATGGTGCAACCAGCAGAGGCTTGAGCCAATGGTAATAAATAAAAGGAGATAGGTGATGGAGCAGCTTGGATCTGGGAGAGAGCATTAGGGTATACAAGTTGCAAATTCCTGTTTCTTTGAAACTTTATAACTTTGCTCATAACGTTACTTTTAATTTTATCCCATAATTATCTGAAAATGCATCATTTATGCCTTTTTGAATTTATGTAGTAACCTTGTAACATGATCAATTTTTATGAGAATTCCACAAGCTTTTTAATTCTCCAGACTTTCAACCTCACTCTAACTAAGCCACCCACAGGGATGGTCATACCTTAGATCTTAGGATCACCAATATTTGTGCCACATCCTGAATTTTTAATGCTGCAGTAGCTCTTCCTAATCATCATCTCCACTCTATCTCTATTCCTTCAGCTTGCCTCCTTTCACATTTATTCTTCTGTAGTCAATACCTTAAAAACTCTCTATTTTAGCCCCATCCTCTCATTTTTTGTTCTAGACTCTGAAAAAAAGGCCACCTATTTTTACAAAATCAACTCCCTGTCATTGTGCTGGTTATCCTTTCAATTGTCCTACTGTAGCATTCTAGTAACCATTTCTAAATTATATTGGACTACATGAGCAAATTATACATATAATAAAAATAAGAATGAATAAAGCCCAGTTCGTTACAGAAAAGTAAAAATAATAATTGCTACAATGCTTTAAGGTTTACAAAGGGCTTTTACAAGTATGGTTTCATTTTATCCTTAAAATAACCTCAGGAGAAACCCAATAAAGTTAAAATGATATGTATCCTTATAAGAAAAGAGGTGATTGGTAATTCTTAAAAACTGCTGTTATCACCTGGGCAGCTAGAACAATTACACTTAGAGGGAACAGGGACAAAATGTATAGGATGAAATGAAAAAATATATATATGTATACAGATATATGTATGCATAAATACATATACATGTGTGTATATATATACATATACAGACAACTAGCGCTTAAAAAGAGGTTAATACTAAAAGAATTGGGAAAAGAAACAAAATGGGGTAAATTTATATGTCACAAAGAAGCTCATGGCAGGATGCGGAATAACATCAATACACTGGAAGGGTAAAGAGATTGGAGATAGGAAATACTCCACTCTTACGTGCATTGAAATTGACCCAAAGAGAGAAGAACAATCTAATCCATTGGGGAAGAGAATAGATTTGGTTCCTATAGGGAAGTAGAAAGGTAACAAACAGACTGGTGAGGAGGGAAGCAGTACAAGGGAGAGGGTGAGGGGGTAGTTCTAAAAAGACTGCAAAGAAAATAAGGGGGGGGGAATAAGAATGGATGAAGGTAGAAAGGGAAATAAAATAAGGGTGGGAACTAGGGGGACTGATTAAAAACAAACATTGGTGTCGAATGAAATAGTGAAAGAAGAAAATGCAGGACTAGGAGTAGAAATCAAAATGCTGGGAAATACAAAGCTGGTAATCATAACTCTGAATGTGACTGGAATGAACTCACCCATAAAAAGCAAGCGAATAGGAGAGTGGATTAGAATCCAAAACCTTACCATATGATGTCTACAAGAAACACATATGAGGAAGGTAGATACGCATAGGGTCAAAGTAAGAGGATGGAGCCAAATCTATTGGGCATCAACTGATAAAAAGAAGGCAGGAGTCACAATCATATCTGACAAAGCCAAAGTAAAAATTAACCTAGTTAAAAGACATAGAGAAGCTAATTACATCCTGATAAAAGGCAGTATAGACAATGAGGAAATATCAGTACTCAACATGTATGCACCAAATGGCATAGCATCCAAATTTCTAAAAGAGAAACTAGTGGAGCTCAAGGATGAAATAGATAGAAAAGGTATACTAGTGGCAGACCTGAACTTTCCTCTATCAGAACTAGATAAATCAACCCAAAATATGAATAAGAAGTAAAAGAAGCGAATGAAATCTTAAGAAAAATTAGAGTTAGTAGATATGTGGAGAAAAATAAATAGGGGAAAAAAGGAATACACCTTCTTTTCAGCAGCACATGGTACATTCACAAAAACTGACCATGTATTAGGGCATAAAAACATTGCAAACAAGTGCAAAAGAGCAGAAATAATAAATGCAAACTCCTCAGATCACAATGCAATGAAAATATTAATTAGTAAGAGTACATGAGGAGGTAAATAAAAAATTAATTGGAAATTAAACAATACAATTCTCCAAAACCAGTTAGTCAAAGAACAAATCATAGAAACAATTAACAATTTCATTGAAGAAAAGGACAATGATGAGATGTCCTTTCAAAACCTATGGGATGCAGCCAAAGTAGTACTCAGAGGGACATTTATATCCTTGAGTTCAATATTAACAAATTAAGGAAAGCAGAGGTCAATGAATTAGGCATGCAAATTAAAAATCTAGGAAGTGAATAAATTAAAAATCCTCAGATGAAGACTAAATTAGAGATCCTAAAAATCAAAGGAGAAATTAATAAAATTGAATGTCAAAGAACTATTGATTTAATAAATAAGACTAGAAACTGGTACTTTGAAAAAGAAAACAAATAAAATAGACAAAGTACCAGTCAGTCTAATTAAAAAGAGGAAAGAAGAAAACCAAATTGATAGTATCCAAGATGAAAAGGGAGATCTCACCTCTAATGAAGAGGAAATTAAGGCAATCATTAAAAACTATTATACCCAACTCTATGGCAATAAATATGTCAATCTAGGTGATATGGATGAATATTTATAAAAATATAAATTGCTTGACTAACAGAGGAAGAAATAGATTACCTAAACAACCCCATATCAGAAAAAGAAATTGAACAAGCCATCAAAGAACTTCCAAAGAAAAAATTCCCAGGTCCAGATGGATAAACAAATGAATTCTATCAAACATTCATAGAACAACTAATCCCAATATTATACAAACTATATGACAGAATAAGCAAAGAAGTAGTTCTACCAAATTCATTTTACGACACAAATATGGTAGTGATTCCAAAACCAGGCAGGTCAAAAACAGGTAAAGAAAACTATAGACCAATCTTCCTAATGAATATAGATGCAAAATCTTAAATAGTGTGATATAGAATTCACTTTTAAAAGACTGATATGTTAATTTAAGGTCACCAAGGAATTCACTTATGAAATTCCTAAATGAAGCCCTCAAGTCAGAATGGAGCTTTATAGTAGTTTAATTACAACGGGAATAAGAAAAAAGGTTGATGGAGAGAAGGAAAGAAGGGAAGAAGGAAAGAGGTTAACTCAACCTCCTGGCATAGCCAGAGGGAGTTTAGGCCTTGGAATGCCAAGGCAGGGAAGGGAATCAGTCCTTTCACTCATGTGACTGATCCAAAAGAAAGCTGCCTGCAGGCCTCCTCCCTGCTTGAGCTCCTAGAACCAACTGGCTCCTAGCCCTGTCTACAGGAAGCGAGCAAACTCCAGAGGCTGTTCTCTACCTCACTTCCTGAGCCTCACATGTGCCAATGGAGGCTCAAGCTTCTCTTAGGACTACCCAGGAATTATTTCTGATTTGTCATTAACTAGCACATGCCCGTGTAGTGTGTGTGTGCACAATTTTGGGTGCTAGACTGAACAAGATGGAGGAAATTTAAAATTTCACAATAGGATACTAGTAAAAAGACTCCAGCAAGTAATCACAAGGGTTATTCACTATGACCAGGTAGTATTCATACCAGGAATGCAAGGATGGTTCAATATTAGGAAAACCATCCACATAATGGACCATATTAACAAGCAAACTGACAAAAATCACATGATTATCTCAACAGATACAGAAAAAGCCTTTGAAGAAATACCACACTCATTCCTATTGAAAACACTAGAAAGTATAGGAATAAAAGGGCCTTTCCTAAAAATAATAAATAGCATATATCTAAAACCATCAGCAAACATCATCTGCAATGGGATTAACTAGAAGCCTTCCCAGTAAGATCAGGAGTAAAAAAAGGATGCCCATTATCACCTCTATTATTTAATATCTTACTAGAAACACTAGCTGTGGCAATTAGAGAGGAAAAAGAAACTGAATGTATTAAAATAGGCAATGAGGAGACCAAGCTATTACTATTTGTAGATGACATGATGGTCTACTTAAAGAATCCTAGAGAATCAACCAAAAAGCTAGTCAAAATAATCAACAACTTAAGCAAAGTTGTAGGATACAAAATAAACTCACATAAGTCATCAGTATTTCTATATATCCCCAACCCATCTCAGCAGCAAGAATTAGAAAGAGAAATTCCATTAAAATCACCCTAGACAATATAAAATACTTAGGAATCTATCTGCTGAGACAAACACAGGAACTATATGAACACAACTACAAAACAGTCTCCACACAATTAAAACTAAATCTAAACAATTGGAAAAACATTGATTGCTTATGGGTAGGATGAGCTAACATAATAAAAATGGCAATCCTACCCAAATTAATTTACTTATTTAGTGCCATGCCCACTGAACTACCAAATTTTTTTTTTACTTAATTAGAAAAAAACATAACAAAGTTCATTTGGAAGAACAAAATATCAAGGATATCCAGGGAAATCATGAAAAAAATGCAAAGGAAGGAGGACTTGCAGAACCAGATCTCAAACTATACTATAAAGCAGTGGTCATCAAAACAATTTGGTACTTGCTAAGAGACAGAAAGGAGGATCAGTGGAATAGCCTAGGGGTAAATGACCTCAGCAAGACAGTCTATGATAAGCCCAAAGATCCCAGTTTTGGGGACCAAAAACCACTATTTGATAAAAAGTGCTGGGAAAATTGGAAGACAGTATGGGAGAGATTAAGTTTGGATCAACATCTCAAACCCTATACCAAGATAAACTCAGAATGGGTGAATGACCTGAATATAAAGAAGGAAACTATAACCAAATTAGGAGAAAACAGAATAGTATGCTTGACAGATCTTTAGGAAATGAAAGACTTAAAAACCAAGCAAGAGCTAGAAACAAATCACAAAATGTAAAATCAATAATTTTGATTATATCAAAATAAGTTTTTGTACAAACAAAACCAATGCATCCAAAATTAGAAGGAAAGAAACAAATAGGGAAATAATCTTCATTACAAAAACCTCTGACAAAGGTCTAATTACTCAAATTTATAAAGAGATAAACCAATTGTACAAAAAATCAGGCCATTCTCCAATTGATAAACAGGCAAGGGACAAGAATAGACAATTTTCAAATAAAGAAATCAAAACTATTAATAAGCACATGAAAAAGGTGTTCTAAATCTCTTATAATCAGAGAGATGCAAATCAAAAGAACTCTAAGGTATCATCTCACACATAGCAGGTTGGCTAACATGACAGCAAAGGAAACTAATGAATGTTGGAGGGGATATGGCAAAGTTGGGACATTAATGCGTTGCTGGTGGAGTTGTAAATTGATCCAACCATTCTGGAGGGCAATTTGGAACTATGCCCAAAGGGTGATAAAAGACTGTCTGCCCTGTTATCCAGCTATAGCACAGCCATACCCCAAAGAGATAATAAGGAAAAAGAGTTGTAGAAGAATATTCATAGCTGCGCTCTTTGTGGTGGCAAAAAATTGGAAAATAAGGGGATGCCCTTCAATTGGGGAATGGCTGAACAAATTGTGGTATATGTTGGTGATGGAATACTATTGTGCTCAAAGGAATAATAAAGTGTAGGAATTCCATGGGAACTGAAATGACCGCCAGGAAGTGATGCAGAGCAAAAGGAGCAGAACCAGGAAAACATTGTACACAGAGACTGATACACTGTGGTACAATCGAATGTAATGGACTTCTCCATTAGTGGCAATGCATTGATCCTGAACAACTTGCAGGAATCTATGAGAAAAACCACTATCCACATCCAGAGGAAACACTGTGGGAGTAGATACACCGAAGAAAAAACATCTGCTTGATTACATGGGTCCAGGGCGTTAGGGTTGGGGATGTTGACTCTAAATGAATATCCTAATGCAAACATCAACAACATGGAAATAGGTTCTGATCAAGGACACAACCCTATGAAATTGTGTGTTGGATGTGGGAAAGGTGGGTGGAGGGGAAGGAGGGAAATATTGTGATCATTGTAACAAAGGAATAATGTTTTAAACTGACTAAATAAATTAATTTTAAAAAATAACCTCAGGAAGTAGTTATTATAATTGCACCCCCTCCCCGCATAATGTGAATTACTCAAGGTCACACAGCCAGAACATATCTTAGACTGCATTTCACCTCCAGTCTTTCTGCACTGTATTATAGCCGCTAAGTCAGTTGGCTGCCTCAAAAATAGAATCCTAGTTTTTAGATCTGAAAGACCTCTTTAAAGTCACTGAGTACAACTTTCTCATTTTACAGTTGAGGAAACTAAGATCTAAAGGGATCATGTATTTTGCCTAAGTTACTCAGTTATTAAAGGCTAGAAGAAAGATTTGAAAACAGGCTCTCTGGCTCCAAACTGAGTGTTCTTACTTAGGTATACCCTGTGGTCTTTGCTTCTTGTGCTAATAAGCCTCAAGAAGATCAACTTTTATTTTATACTTTGATAAAAACCAATCATGGTTTCCCCAACTGGATCATTTCAGGGCATGTAGGCACAGAATGGACTTCCATATCAGGACCTGGGCCCACTTGAGACTATCATAAAAAGCTGCAAGAGAAAGCCCAAAGTCCTATTGCAGAAAGCATTTAAAAGAGAACTTGTTTCCTCTCAAAGATACAACATGAGGTCATACGGGAGGAAGAAGGTTGTCAAGTCACCTTAGCTAGACCCTTGCCACAGAGGAGCATACTTTAACTATATCTGTACAACAGAGCATAGCATTTGAACTTTTCAGCTTTTCATCTCCTGTTTAGTTTCTAATTAATACAGCACTAACATCTCAGAAAGATGAGAAACTAACCTTTTGTAAAGGACTCAGAGAAGATTCTTGCAATTTCCTTTAAGCATATTTCCAAATGATAATAAGAAGCTATTAGGAAACTAGCAATAATCATTGCTTTTCAGATATCTCTCACCTTGGGCCACAGGGGTCTCTGAACAGGTCTGACCCGTGTCGTTTGTCTTTGTTCTTCCCCTCGCAACTGTTCTTTTTGGGGGATTAGAGTGGTCTTTTATTGCTAGTGTCCAAGGGTAGAAGTAAACTAACATAAATCCCTCATTTACTTCTAAAGGGATATCAAGTTACTAGTAATTGTCAATGGAGAGGCAGATTAGGACAGATGAAAGTGTGAGACTTGGAATGAGGAAGCCCTAAGTTTGAATCTTTGGATACTGATTTGGTATCTAATCAGGGTTAATTATTGTGTTTATAAATTACCTACACACCTCTCAAGACCCTAAATTTCATACAAGTTCCTCGTCATGGGGTCAGAAATATTTGAGTTCAAATTCCATTTTACTAGCTCTGTGACTCTGGGTAAGTCACTCAACCTTAGTCTGCTTTAGTTTCCTCAAATGTAAAAAGGGGATAATAATCTGGACTGTTCTCCAGATGCCAGGCTCCAAAAACATGCCTACAAGAAAAAAATTCTAGGAGAAAAAGCTTGGGTCTATCTAAATTATGTTTTACAAATCATGTAGAAGCTGAAAAATCACCAAATTCTCTGTATTGATATAAAAATGTTAGAAGGCCATCAATATATGCTCAAGTAGCCTTTCTTTACTTAAGCTGAATATTAATGGATTTCCCCATAATTCAGATCAGTAAAAATTAAATGAAGCTGCTGTTTCATTACCAAGGTGATTCTTGGAAATGAACCCTGGGCCCAGGAACTGGCCTTGAGAAAGAACATTAGTTGTGTTTTTCCGAACAGATCATTATCAGTGGAGTGTTCTCTCCTTCTCTGCCCCCCTTCAGGGGATTTTAATCCAAGCTCTCAATTCAACAAACATTTTTAGGCATCTGCTATGTGCAATTCACTAGCCGAGGCACCGTGGCTATATAGAGGATCTCTAAAACCCAACAATGGTCTTAAGCCATTTAGGCTTATTAAACAAACAAGCAAACAAAAAATCTGAATTTTTAGGCTACCCTAGAAATACCTAAGTACATCATGATATATGTGCAGATGTGAACACATACATATTCACATGTGCACATATAAATATACATCCATATCTGGATTCAAACTAAATTCCCAATAAAGCGTATTTTAAAACAGACTTTTTAAAGGAAGTCAGAAAAGCCACCTTGTACATCAAAAGAATTGTGTAATGTATGCAATGTTCCACGTCCTTAGAGTCTATACAGCTTCATGCCAATACACCTCTGTAATGGGGTGGGGAAAGGTAGCTTCTCAGCTTGCCATTTGAGAGCCACATTTAATACAAGTGAATTTCTAGGGCAATGTCTAAAGTGATAGTAAAGAGGGGGTGGATGATTAGAGGGAAGAATCAAGCAGGGACTCATTTTGCTGCTTTGAAGAGAACCTGTGATTCTATTATGTACAAGTTAGCAAAGGGGCGAAACCTTCCAAAATGAGTTTAGATGGGGGGCATAATCCTGTGAAATGACCAGTTTCAAATAGGCCTTGTAGAGAAAGTATCTGAATGTTTTAAAATGAAACCAATTACATTTGTCACTGCTAAATAACAAGGAAGTGATTGACTTAACCTGCAATTAAATGGAAAAACCTACACAGTGAATCCTAGTTTAACAGCTTAACACAAATACTTTTTTACGTGCATACAAAAAATGGGATCCTATTTCTCCTTCTTATTTCCTTGGGACAAAGTCAGTATTATGCCCAAGATTCTGCTCAACAGCAGTGTGATTTAGCTCATTGATCAAGGATACTTTTACATTTGATTTCGATATCAGCCATCCATAACATCAAGTTGATAGCATTCTGACACTTGTGTAATGTCCCCTAGCAGCAACCTTTATTGAATGTAAGTTGGTATGGATCTCTCTCTCTCTCTCTGTCTCTCTCTCTCTCTCTCTTTCTCTCAATCTATACTTGTAATCTTATTTCCTGAAGCACCAAGGATTCAATATTTGTACACTCCACTATTCCAAAGTGATATTAAAGCATCCCAATGCACCCTTTAGGTTTTAGTCTTTTCTCATTCCCTCCAAACTACAAAGGCACAGAGCAATGCAAAAGCCACCTTGGAGTTACTGTCTAGGATCTCTCAGCTAAGAAACGGTAAAAGGGTCAGACAATCGATCAGAGAGATTTCAGGGGATCTTTTGCTAGCATTAATTATTTTCTCCTATTACTACCCCCATTTTTCAGTTAAGAAAACTGAGGCAAACAGAGGTTAAAAGACTTACTCAATGTCACACAGCTAATCAGTGTCTTAGGCCAAATGTGAAATCAGGTCTTTCTGTCTCCTGGAGTAGAACTCTAATAACTGTACCACCTAGCAGTCCTTTGCATGTCATATAGGTTGGTTAATGTTACATCTTCCAAGAAGGTTTGAAAATTCTCACCTCCTCCAATTAAAATGATCTTTAGTCCCTTTCATGAAGGATTTGGTTTGCACCTCCCTTGGTCTCTAAAAATACTCTATTTTGCCATTGAATTATTACTTCATTATGCCAAACAATCTATTCCTAATTGAAAGTGCACCAGGGCAAACTGATGTGAGAGAAATGAGTTCACAGGAAAGAGACTCCACTGGTTTTCTCATGTAGGGAGGGTACAACTTATCTATTAGAGACCTCCTGGGAGGAGGAACCTTAGAATAGGACCTTTGGTGAGGTGACCAGAGACAGTTGTATCCTAATCCTCTACAGGAACTTGAGGCAAGGAACAGAGATGGCAGCTGCCATAAGGATTAAGGGCCCCAGTGCTACACATACCTTCTCTATGAGATACAGGAGATAGTTAAATTCTAGAAGATAACATAATCTTCTTAAAGGTAGGGACTTTGAATGACACTCCTTTTCAAAATGAGTTGAATTTCACACTCTTATCTGCTTCTACTTTTAAAACTCACCAATCTATAATCCATGAAGTGGCAAAAAGAAAGCTCCTAAAGCACAAGTCTGAGAATGCCACGGTCTTAGCCAATATCCTTTGTTGTTGGTCAGTAGTTGCAGTCGTGTTTGACTCTTTTTGACCCTAGTGGGGGCTTTTGGTAAAGATACTAATGTGGTTTGCCATTTCCTTCTGCAGCTCATTTAACAGAAGAGGAACTGAGGCAAACAGGATTAAGAACATTGCTCAGGGACACATAGCTAGTAAGTGTCTGTCTGAGGCCAGATTTCAACTCATGAAGGTGCTCTATCCACTGGGCCGCCTAGTTACCCAACATCTTTAATGGCTTCCTACCGTATCTATTAAGACAGAGGTACCCAATGGGTTGTCATTGCAACCTACAATACTCCCTGGGGTGGGCCAAACCAGGTTTGAATATAGATCTCATCTTATTTTAACATGTTGATATATTAGTGAAAGAAGAAAGCAGCAGCATAAAATATGTATGGTTTTCTAAGTCAGTGTGTGGCTTACAAGGATCCATTATGTTCAGTTTAGTTTGACAACCCTGGCCTAGGATAAAATGCAAGTCCTTTAGAGCATGACATTTAAAGTCCTGCCCAAATTGTGCCCAGCCTCGACTCCATAATTATGGAATATTGCTGCCCTTAATTCCATGTGACAGCCAAAAGTACTCCATTTCTCATCTGAATGCCTCTACAGAACTGTGGCTCAATCATTGAATTTATTCTTTCTTCACCTCTGACTTCTTGAAATTTGGACCTGGAATTTCATTTTGCCAAGTAATACTAATGATGGTGGATAGGTATAGAGCATGTTCCTCTGCATTTTCCCTTTTAATATCCCAACAGTTATATGAGGTACATAATACAAGCATAAAGATTTTCCTTATTAAAACTTTATGGGGCTTGAATTCAAGATCTTTATCCTAGTCATCCATGGATCCTCCTCCCCTGGCAACATACTGTAAGGGTTAGATGTAGGACTTTGACAAAGTGAGGAGATCCGTTTAATAAAAATTTTGTTTAATTTAATTTAGAAAGAAGTACAGACGATGGAAAGATAGAAAAGAGAAAAAGAGAGATTAAACTCATGCCCTCTAAATCTACCTAAATTAAGTCTCACTAACAAGTAATTCTTAAAAACTACCTAAAATTTCCTGATTCTATTTCTGTCTTCTCAGGACAGGTTCTTCTGCCTGGCACACCAGGCCTAATCTACTCTATCTGTAAAATATTAACTAACCAATTAACTCCTACTCTACTCTATCTGTAAAATATTCTCTAATTCACTCACTCCCTAAAACAATAGACAGCCATCTGTCACCAGCCAACTGCCAGCAGCCCCTTGCCTGAGAGCCAAACTTCTTGCTCTCTAAAGATCTTAGAAGCAAAAAGCCCCTTCCCTCAATGGCTTCTTCCTTTATGTCCTCACTCACCAACTGCTGTTTTACAACTTTCCTGCCAGAAAGCAGTTCCTACTTCCTCTCCTCAGTGTCTCTTTGGTAAATCTTCAGCTCTGGCCCACTGCTCACTGAACCTGTCAGTTCTCTGATCCACTGAGAAACCCTGCTCTCTCCCCTTTTTAGCTAGACAGAGAGAGAGATGAAGAAAATCCCTGGACCACTGCATTTCATGGAGGGGGTACTCAGTTATTTATTGCATAGTGGAACTAAACTGTATTGAGAAATGCTGGAGGGAGAAAGCTTGGATTCATGCAATTGTTACTTACTATGCTATGTTGTGGACCCAATCACAAGTTCCTTGGCAGGATATTAAATGAGATCAATGCACCAGGCAGAAAACCAATCAAATGAAGAGGAAACATGAGAAACTAGAGTTGAAAAAATGTTTCAATGTTAGGAAAATGTAGAAAGAAAATAAATCTTCAAAAAGTCCCTTTTATAATTATTCTTGGAGCAACAATGAATATCATGTTGATAATTGATTAATAATGTAGGTAATATTAATCTTACTTTAGATTAAATTTTAAGAGATAGGGAAGACGGAAAGTTAGGAGCCAGAATGAGAGTTCATTATAAAGTTCATTACTTTCCTTAGAAAATGAATATAATATTTATTCCAAGCAACTATAGAGATTCCTTAGAGCTATTCTATTAATTCTCATGGCAAAATAATTACAATAATCATATATGCTCTTCATCCAAATGAAAAGAGGCATAGAAACAATAATACCCTATAATGAAACAATTAGTTTTCCAAATTAAACTGATAAAATTCTTGTGGGGACTGGGATATATTATAATAGAGAGCAAAGATAAGACAGAGGGCCTTGAGATCATGACCCATGTGCATTGGGACATGCTCAAGTGGGGCACACTAGTTCTCTTCTAGTATGTGAAGGACTAGCACGTGGAAATATTAGGTTGGTTCTGCTTGGTCCCAGGGAGAAGAAGGACCAATAGGAGAAGCTGAAAAAGCTGCAGATTTACACTTGATGTAAGGAAAAGTTTCTTACCTGTCTGAGCTAGGCCATATGGGAAGGGGCAATGGGTTCACCTTTACTATTAGTCTTTCAGCAAAGGCTGAGTGATCACTAGTATAGGGACTTGGGGAGCTAATTCCTGTTCCAATATAGACTAGACTAGATAGGCTCTCCAGGTTGGAAGAGTCCTCTGAGAATATGAGTTTGAAAGCTAAGTTTTTTTTTTTTAACAATTAGAGTCAATAATAGTCACTAGTTAGTGACCATTTGTTATGTGCCAGGCACTGTACTAGGATTGAGGATTCAATTGAGGATTCAAACAGGAACAAAAAGACAGTCCCTGTCTTCAGGCAGATTATCTAAGAAGACAATACACAGAAGGAAGCTGAGTACCAGTTAAATCCAAGCAGAGCAACTGATGGCAAATACAATTTCCTGGAAAACACTAAACCTTCTATAAAGGAAAGCATTGGAGGAAGTTAATTGCTCCAACACCCAATCTCCAATCAGAGAGGAGAAGTGACTGAGGATTCAAAGGAAGTGCTGAGTATCAAAGCTGATTCACTCTCCTAGATAATAAGATTGCAGGTAAAAAGCTTCCCTGGACAAGGTATGATAATCAAAACCACGCAGAGCAGCTAACAGAAAATCTATTAATGATTGCAAGACATTTGATTCTATTATTTTGGGTGGTCTGGAGTGCTCTCTGACTGATCTGCCTGATCAGCCCAAAATTCTAAATTAAAGGAAGATAGCATCATACATTTAGATTTTAAGGGACCTTATACATCACTTAGTCTGAAACTGAAGTCCAAAGGGGGAGTCATACTAGTGTTTTTGTTGTTGTTGTTGTTTTTTATAAAACCCTTACCTTCCATCTTGGAGTCAATACTGTGTATTGGCTCTAAGGCAGAAGAGTGGTAAGGGCTAGGCAATGGGGGTCAAGTGACTTGCCCAGGGTCACACAGCTGGGAAGTCTCTGAGGCCAGATTTGAACCTAGAACCTCCCATCTCTAGGCCTGGCTCTCAATCCACTGAGCTACCCAGTTGCTCCCCATACTAGTGTTAAGTAGAGTTAAGATTGGAACCTAGGTACACCTCAAGGAAATTACCTACTGGGAAAGTCTATCAAATGAACAGACAATCCAAACATTATGACACACTCATCTGTGAAGACACCTTAGTTAAACAATAGCACAAAGTTACTTGCCATTTTAGACAAAGAAAATCTCACAATCACAAAGGATTAGAGTAGCTATCTGATACAATCTATATTTCCCAAAGAACAACTATCATCATTTCCCAAGCCTCATCCAAAATGACTTCAAAAGCTTTGGAAATTATTCAAGACTACACCATGTTTCAGTTCCTAAAAAAAGTTTTATAGATTTATTGTCATAAAAGACAACTGTTTTATTAGGAAGTTTGTTTTTTTTCCATTGAGCTTAAATGTATGTCTCTAAAATGTTCACCTGTTGGAGTTATTCCTAGATATAATATATGCCTTTATTAACTAAAAATGGAGCCTTCTGATTCTTTTTAGTAAGGATCAGCAGATTATAGTACTGGCAGGATTTGGCCTAGGTGCTGTGGTAGGCCATCCCTTGCCTGAGAAGAATGTTATATATATGATTTCTAGATAGCTTTGTCACATTCTTATGGTGATATTATTTCTCTAGCTACTGCTCTAATATTTCATAGGAGTGGCTTTTCACAGTGAGAGAATCAGGCTACTGAATTACAAGAATCTACCACCTTCAAAAAAAATCTTCAGTGTCTTCCAGGTTAAGGTGGCCCGAGAGTAGAAGCAAGGCTCTTCCTCTCTTCTCCACTAACTGATATGAAATGCGTCAAATGGACAAAACCAAAATCAGATGAGCAAAAGGACTTCACTGTAAGGCACAACATGGAAGGTAAGCAGACTTTGGGAGCATTTCGACGCTAAAAAGGGGACAAAATTACTCCTACCAAAACATGAACTCATCACCCCTCCCCCACTCAACCTATGGCACCAGAGTCAGAGTGACAGTGGGGCAACATCTAGGTTCTTGGGGGTTGGCTGAGGATATCACATACCTGCCCCTGACAGCAAAAAGACTTGGGACCTCAGGAGGCTGAGGAACATGGAGCTTGGGCTCAGAGATAGGGTAGGGCTGCAAACAGCAGACTCCACAGACACTTGAAAAATAGCCTCAGTGAATAATGTTTGGAAATGACCAGATAAAAATTAAAAAAAATAGCCTCAGTGCAAAAACCATTCCATAGCTCCATACACAGAGAGCCTGCCCTCATCACTCAGAGTTCTGATTGGGAAGGGAAAGAAAAAACAACAAAGAAATGGTCACCAAAGAAATACAATCTATAAAGACCAAAAAGAACAAGAGGAAGGAATTGCCCTTTGGATAATTTTTATGGAGAAAAAATCCAGGCTACAGCAGACATGGAGACAGGAGACAGCAGAGGATGACAAACAAGCAAACACATTGAAACTTTGCCCCCAAAATGGAAATTTGTCACAAGCTCTCTAAGAAATAAAGCCGGAATTTGAGAACCAAGTTAAAAAGATAGGAGAAACTTGGCAAGAAAAGTAGGAAATAGTTCAAAAAGAAAAAAAAAACAGTTTATAAGACAGAATCTCAACTGGAAAAAGACATTCAGAAATCAAATTAAATGATCAGCAAATTGAAGACTAGAAATGACCTGGTGGAAGCCATAGGAAGGATAGACCAAACTGAAAAGGAAAATAAAAAAAAAATCATAGCTGAAAATCAGTCTTTAAAGTCCAGAAATGGGTGATTAGAAGCTAATGATCTCACAAGAGATCAAGAATTAATAAAGCAAAGTCAACAGAATGACAAAATAGAAGGAAACATGAAATACCTCACAGAGAAAATGATGGACCTGGAAAAACAATCTAGAAAAGACCATTTGAGAATCACTGATCTACCTGAAAACCCAAAAATAAAGAGAAACCTTGACATGCTACAAGAAATTATCCAAGAAAACCGCCCTGATATTCTTCAACAGGAGGGCAAATTGGACATTGAAAGAATCCACAGATCACCCTCTACATTAAATCCTCAAAAGCAACTCCCAGGAATGTAATTACCAAATTCAAGAGCTTCCAAGCTAAGGAGAAAATATTACAAGAACAAGACAATTCAGATATCAAAGAGCACCAATCAGGATTACACAGGATCTGGCAGGATCCGCACTAAAGAACCACAAGGCTTAAAATTTGATATTCAGAAAGGCAAGAGAATCTTGGGTTTACAACCAAGGATCACCTACCCATCAAAACTGACTATATATTTCCAGGGAGAAAGTATGGGCATTCAACAAAATAGGAGATTTCCAAATATTTGTAAGAAAAGACCAGAACTAAAGAGAAAATTTGATATCCAAATACAAAAATCAAGAGAAACATGAAAAGATAAATAAGAAATATAGAGGATTTTTTCCTTTTCATTTCTTTCCTTTAAGGGCTTCAATAAAGTCAAATTATTTACATTTCTATATGGAAAAATGTTATTTGTAACTCTCAAAATTTTTTTCACTATTATAATACTTAGAAGAATTATTCATAGGTAGAGGTTAGGATACCAAATGGTTTAAGGTGATATGAAAAATAAGAAAAGAAAAGGGGCAGGGGAAATAGAAGATGGCACCAAGAGAAATTTGAAGGAATAAGAAAAATATGAAAATTTATTCTACACAAAGAGGTGCATGGAAGGGGGATGAGAAGAATAATATTATAAGAGGAAGAGAGTTCTAATAGTTAATACTCAAATCTTACTCTCTGTGAAATTAATTCTGAGAGGGAAGATCATCTAGATCCATTGGGTTATCAAATTCTATTTTACCCTACAGGAAAGCTGAGAGGGGAAAAACCAAGGGGGCGAAGAGTACAAAAAGGAAGAGAAAGAGAGGGAGGATGGAATTTAATAGACACTAAAGAAATAAGAGAGTAATAAAAAGGGAGAGGTGGAAAAGGGAAGTAAAATAAGGGTGGGGTAAAGGGGGAAAGATTAAAAGCAAATAATGGTGTAGTAGGAAATAATGAAAGAAGAAAGGGCAGAACTAGGAGAAGAAATCAAATGTTAGGGAATACACAGGTGGTAATCATAACTCTGAATGTGAATAGGATGAACTCACCCATAAAATGGAAGCAAATTGAAAAGTGGTTTAGAAACCAAAATCCTACCATATCTTGTCTACAAGAAACACACATGAAACAGGTAGACACCCACATGGTAAAAATTAAAGGTTGAACCAAACTCTATTGGGCATCAACTGAGAAAAAGAAGGCAGGAGTTGCAATCATGATATCCGACAAAATCAAAGTAAAAATACATCTGATTAAAAGAGATAGGGAAGGTAATTACATCCTGATAAAAGGCAGTATAGACAATGAGGAAATATCAGTAATCAACATGTATGCATGAAATAGTATAGCATCCAAATTTCTAAAGAAGAAACTAGTGGAACATAAGGACAAAATAGATAGTAAAACTATACTAGTGGGAGACCTGAAACTTCCTCTATCAGAACTAGATAAATCAAAAAAATACATAAATAAGAAAGAGGTAAGAGATGTGATTGAAATCTTAGAAAAATTAGAGTTAACAGATATGTGGAGAAAAATAGAGATAAAAAGGATTATACCTTCTTTTCAGCAGCACATGATACATTCACAAAGATTGACCATGTACTAGGGAATAAAAACATGGCAAACAAGTGCAAAAGAGCAGAAATAATGAATGCAACCCTTTCAGATCAAAATTAAATAAAAATAATAATTAATAAGAGTACATGGAGAGGCAAATCAAAAATTAAATGGAAATTAAATAATATATTTCTCCAAAACAGTTAAAGAACAAATAAAAAACAATAATTTCATTGAAGAGAATTATTAATTTAATTGAAGAAAATTAATAATTTCATTGAAGACAATGACAAGATATCCTATCAATATCCTATCAAAATCTATGAGATGCAGCCAAAGCAGTGCTCAGGTGGAAATTCATATCCTTGAGTGCATATATTAACAATTTAGGGACAGCAGAGGTCAATGAGTTGGGCAACATAATTAAAAAACTAGAAAGAGAACAACTAAAAATCCCCAGATAAAAACTAAATTAGAAATCCTAAAAATTAAAGGAGAAATTAATAAAATTGAAAGTGAATGAAATATTGATTTAATGAATAAAACCAGAAGCTGATACTAGGAAAAAACAAACAAAATAGACAAAGTATTGGTTAATATAATAAAGAAAAGGAAAGAAGAAAACCAATTTAGCTATATCAAAGATGAAAAGTGATACCTCACATCTAATGAAGAGGAAATTAAAGTAATCATTAAAGAATATTTTTCCCAAATGTTTGACAATAAATATGGCAATCTAGATGATATGTATGAATATTTACAAAAATATAAATTGCCTAGATTAACAGAAGAAGAAATACAATACTAAATATAAGAAAAAGGAATTGAACAAGCCATCAAAGAAATCCCTAAGAAAAAATCCCCAGGGCCAGATGGATTCACAAGTGAATTCTATTAAACATTTAAAGAACAACTAAACCAATTATGAAAGAAATAATTTGACAAAATAAGCAAACTAGGAGTTCTACCAAATTCCTTTTATGACACCAATATGGTACTAATTCCAAAGCCAGGCAGACCAAAAACTGAGAAAAAAATACAAACTGCAGACCCATCTCCTGAATGAACATAGATGCAAAAATCTTAAATAGAATATTAGTTAAAAGACTCCAACAAGTGATCATGAGGGTTATTCATTATAATCAGGTAGGATTTATACCAGGAATGCAAGGATGGTTCAATATTTAGATAACCATCCACATAATTGACCACATCAACAAGCAAACTGATAAAAATCACATGATTATCTCAATAGATGCAGAAAAAGCCTTTGGCAAAATACAACACTTATTCCTATTGAAATCAAACCAAAAAAAATAAAAAAAAGGTAAGAGAAGTGAATGATGGTCTATGTAAAGAATCCTAGAGAATTAGCTAAAAAGCTAGTGGAAATAATCATCTTTAGCAAAGTTGCAGGATACAAAATAAACCCATATAAATCATCAGGATTTTTATATATTTCCAATACATCCTGGCAGCAAGAGTTAGAAAGAGAAATTCCCTTTATAATCACCATAGACAATATAAAATACTTAGAAATCTATCTGCTAAGGAACTATATGAACACAACTACAAAACACTTTCTACACAGTTAAAATTAGATCTAAACAATTGTAAAAACATTAATTGCTCATGGGTAGGATGAGCTAACATAATAAAAATAACAATCCTACCCAAATTAATTTACTTAGTCAGTGCCATACCTACCAAACTACCAGGAAACTTTTTTACTGAATTAGAAAAAACTGTAACAAAGTTCATTTGGAATAACAAAAGATCAAGAATATCAAGGTAAATAATGAAAAAAATGTGAATTAGGGGGTGGAGGATACCAGTACCGAATCTTAAACAGCACAACAAAGCAGTGGTCATCAAAACAATATGGTACTGGTTAAGAGACAGAAGGGAGGATCAGTGGAATAGACTTTGGGTAAATGACCTCAGCAATACAGTCTATGATAAACCCAAAGATCCCAGTTTTTGGCACCAAAACCCACTATTTGACAAAAACTACTGGGAAAATTGGAAAACAGTGAGGGAGAGATTAGGTTTAGATCAACATATAACACCCTACACCAAGATAAATCCAGAATGGGTAAATGGCTTTAATATAAAGAAGGAAACTGTAAGTCAATTGGGTCAACACAGAAGAGTATACCTGTCAGATATTTGGGAAGGGAAAGATTTCAGGACCAAGAAATAGTTAGAAAAAATTACAAAATGTAAAATAAATAATTTTGACTACATTAAATTAAAAGGGATTTGTAGAAACAAAACCAATGTAACCAAAATGAGAAGGGAAGCAACAAATTGGGGAAAAAATTTATAATAAAACCTCTGACAAAGGTCTAATTACTCAAATATATAAGGAGCTAAATCAATTGTATAAAAAATCAAGCCATTCTCCAATTGATAAATGGGCATAGGACATGAATAGGCAATTTTCAGTTAAAGAAATCAAAATTATCAATAAGCACATGAAAAAGTGTTCTAAATCTCTTATAATTATAGAAATTCAAATCAAAACAACTCTGAGGTATCACTTCACACCTAGCAGATTAGCTAACATGACAGCAAAGGAAAGTAATGAGTGTTGGAGGGGATGTAGCAAAAGAGGTAGCTTAAATTAATGCATTGCTGTTGGAGTTGTGAATTTGATCCAATCATTCTGGAAATCAATTTGTTTCTAAGCCCAAAGGACTTTAAAAGACTGCTTGCCCATCGATCCAGCCATAGCACTGCTGGGTTTATACCCCAAGGAGATAATAAGGAAAAAGACTTGTACAAAGATATTTATAGCCTCACTCTTTGTGGTGGCAAAAAAATTGGAAAATGAGGGGATGCCCTTCAATTGGGAAATGGCTAAACAAATTGTTGTATCTGTTGGTGATGGAATACTATTGTGATTGTGCTGAAATGAACAACAAACTGGAGGAATTCCATGTGAACTGAAACAACCTCCATGAATTGATACCGAGTGAACAGAAGAGAACCAGAAGAACCTTATACACAGAGACGGACACACTGTGGCACAATCTAATGTAATGGACTTCTCTACTATCACCAATACAATTATTAAAGACATTTCTGAGAGACCTATGTGAAAGAACACTATGCACATCAAGAGAAAGAACTATGGGAGCAGAAACACAGAAGAAAAACAACTGATTGTTCACATGGATCGATGGGAATATGATTGGAGATGTAGACTCTAAATGATCACCCTAATGCAAATATCAATAATATGGAAATAGGTCTTGAACAATGATATATGTATAACCCAGTGGAATTGAGCATTGGCTATGGGAGGTGTATGGGAGGAGGGGAAGGAAAGAACATGAATAATGTAACCATGGAAAAATTCTCTTAATTAATCAATTAAATAAAATTTCAAAGGACAAAAAAACCTTTCAGTGGATCTCCTCAGTTCCACAAGCCATCAGCCTAGATCTCATATCTATTTCACAACTCTCCCCTTCAGAAGAGTATATACAAGTATTGTCTCCTGTCCTCTCCTTTCATTGTCTGCTAACTTTTCTGAACTCATAACTCAGCTGAACAAAGCTCTCCAAAGTTACCAATGATCTCTTCATTGGTACATTTAATAACTTTTCCACAGTGCTCATCTTTCTTGACCATTTCACAGCCTTTGAAACTGTTAATCACCCTCTTCTTGATATTCTCTGCTGTCTATGTTTATATGACATATCTTTCTCCTGCATGTCCTACTTGCCTGACTGCTCCTTCTCAGGCCTTCCCTGAATCTTCATCTAATTTACATGTGGTAACTACTGCTATCCCTTAAGGTTGTATGTGGACATACCTATTTTCTCTATACATATTATTACCCTTGGTGATCTCATCAGTTCTAATTGATTTAATTGTCATATCTATGCAAATTATTCTCTGATCTAATTATCTAGTTTTAATCCCTCTCGTGATTTCCACTCTTACATCTCCAGTTGAGATTGGACATATCAAACTGGGTGTCCCATAGACATCTTAAATTCACAATGTTCAAAAGTATACTCATCCTTCTCCTCAGTCTTCCTCATCTCTTTCTAACCTTCTGGTTATACACTTGAGACCCACTGTCCTCCCAGTCATCAAAGCTCCCACCCTAGGTATCTTCCTCAACTCCTTGATCTTTCATTGTCTCATCTCTAATATTACTACATTTTATTCTTTACATTTCATATATATCTCCTTCCCTTTTCTTTTCTGACAACACCACTACTCAGGCACTGACTCTCACTACCTAATGCCTAGCCCACTCAATATCCTGCTGGTAATTCTCTCTGACACAAGTCTTTTCCCATTTCCCTATTGCATTTTCCATTCAACTTTCAATGTGATCATCACAAAGCAAAGATGTAACTATGTTACTCCCATATAAATAAACTCCAGTGCTTCCCTACTGTCTCCAAGTAAAATCCTCTGGCTTTTCAATCTCTTAATAACCTGGCACCTTCTGTTTTTCCAGTTTTCTTTATACCCTTCCAGGTTTCGTAGATCTTATTTCCCTCCCCATATTCGATGATCCAGGACACAGTGCTCATTTTTGTTTCTCATATAATGCACTGCATCTGCCATTTCCATTCATTTTCACTTATTTCCCCATCCCTCTTTCCTGGAATTCTTTAAATCCTCAGTTCTGATCAGGGTTCCTTCAAATGTGAACTAAAACTTTATCTTTTGAAGATAGTTTGATACAACCAATAAATTTCTCTCCTACCCTCCCCAACCCCATGCAGTCAACCTGTTCTCCACAACTTTCCTTGGCCTTCTTAATTTATCTTTCCTCTGAAAGTATCTGCAATTTATCTTTTATATATCTTATCTGTATATAACTGTTTGCATGTTGCCTCCATTTTGAGTTTCTTGAGGACAAAGATCGTTTTGGATTTATTTTTTGGTATCTACATGCTGAGAAGAAAGCCCAACATATAACAGGTACTTAATTAATCCTTAATTACCTGCTGTTCCCTGTTCCTCAGTTGCTCTCTGGCTATCAGGGCTTCATGAAGTCATCTCAGTTGCAATCACAGTTACTACTTATCTTTGCTTTTCAGGACAAATCCAAACTAGTCAAGCTGGAAATCCTTAATGTTGTAAATGTCATATTCACTGCATAGCTTGCCCTTAAGAAATAAGAATTGGTGTCTACTGCCACAGTGCACTCAGTAGCCACTGAATCCTGTGGCTAAAAGACTGTTATACTGAAATAGTCTGGAACATGGCTGTCAGGACCATCTGAGTACATCCCTCATTTCCAATGGACACTCCCAATGTGAGCAGAAAAAAGCTGAAGTCACTCACAGATCTATTTACCATGCAGATGTGGCCAAAGGCTTATGTGCACAAGCTTGTGCACATGCTACAAACAGGTATGGTTGTGTTCCACATGGGGTAAGTCCTATACTTATAATTTTCTGTTCCATAGCACTCTAAGGTACCTCTTTGAATAGTCTTCCAAAATGTTAAATTCTTTCCCATCACATCCCCTGTTCTCAAAAGTATCACACGATCAAGGGCAAGTCCCAATCTGACTAGTGCAAAACTCAAGGCTTTGTGGGTGACAAGCTTTTGTTCAGATTTGTAACTCAGCAGAGATGGAATAGTGACATCCTTTCTGAGGAGGGCTATCAGAATCTTCTTGTTGCTTTGGATTTGGCTATACATTTTTCAGATGTTATACTCTGCTATGTTTTTAGAAAGATTATTTGCATGCTGGGGATTCCTGGTCTTCAATTTCTGGAATCCATCTGCAATTTAATAGCTTCATAAGGATAGCCATTACCTGACACTCAGCTTGGAAAGAGCCCATTCAGAGTTTCTCTACTCACTACAATTGTACTCCTCTCAAAATATTCATAATCCCTTTGGGACATATCCATTTAGTGCATAAGCAGGGTAGAGACACTTTGATCCAGCCAGGTAACTCAAGGACAGTGACCATTTTTTCCAAGTTGTACTTGACCTTGAAGGCTGTGGCCTCCCATAACCAGCCTTCAGATAACACCCATGTTATAGCTAATCTTGAAGGCTATCCTATGCCTCTTCACAAGAAAACCAATAACCACATCTCTAAAATCTCATTTCTGAAATGAGTAGGGATCTAAAATGGAAGTGATTTTCCTTAGGTTCAAAGCTAGTGTCTGACAACAAGCTTGATTCAGTCCATGTCACATATAAAAGGGAACTGGGCTAACGTTAGAGAACAAAATGCTGGTGTTAATATCATAAAGTTTATAATTAATGGTGTGGAAAAAGTTCTGTTATGTTTTTTACACAGTTACATGATGTGGGGAGTCCCAAGTCCACCACCATGGTGGTCTGCACTGAGTTCATCTGTAGTTGGTCATTCAGGAACTACAGATTCTACTGACTGATTATGAATGGGGTGGCAGAACCTGCGGCAAGGGTAGGAAGAGAGCAGAATGACTGCATGGGGTGGAGAGAAAAAATAAGTCTTAGTGGGCATATCTTAACTGACTTCAAACATCTGAAGGGTTCTCAGGAGGGAAAGGCTATGTTTTCTATTTGGCCCTATTAGAAGTGGAAACAATGTACAGATGCTTCAGAGAAGCACATTTAGCCTGGAAGTAAGGAAAAACTTCTAATAAGAAGATACATCTCAAAGTGGGCTAGGATGCCTCAAAAGGATGGAGGTCTTCAATCCACCCAGGTCTATGACTCTGCAAAGAAATAATCGTCAAGAGGAAAAAGGAATTAAAGGGCAAATCAGGAAAAAAGAAAAGAAACAAAGATTACATTAGATGGGAGGAATTAGGCAAGGACAATGCAGGATAACAGTCATCACCAGTTTTAATGCTCTTATAGCAAATAAAAATCAAGGAATGAACAGCATAATAAGACATTTTAATAGCATTTTCACATTAAAAGCTAGGCAAAGAGCAAGAAAGAGTGAAGGTAGACTATGGAAGACCCAACTTGTTTACCATTTTACTTAGTGCAATAGCTCCTCTAACTGAGCTGTCAGCTGAAAAAAAAGTAATCTGAAAAATGAAGGATTGCTGGCATATTCATTTGAAATAAATATCAGCCCATTTTATTAAATATTTCCATCTCACCTTAGACATTCTTTCTTTCACAGAAATAGATGTAAAGACATTTACTCTTGTCTTTGCCTATTTGCCTGAGAACATATACACTGTGTCAGAGAAAATAAAAGAATGTCAATATTTCTTCTACAAAAATAATTGGAAAATAATTTTTATATTTCAAAAGTAATTTCAAAAGTCATAAATGATGCGCAGAAACAAACAGAATATATTTTAACATCAGGGATATATCTTTTGGCCAACATAAACTTCTTAAACAACATATGTTTAAGTTATCCTGGCTTTGTATCAACATTGTTCACTGAATTTGATCACAGGTTTACTGCTTTTCAATGGTGCTTTAATTACAATAACCATTTGTGTTTGCTTTCTTTCCTCTGCATCATATCATATATGTCTTTCTAGGTTTTTCTGATTTTTAAAAATTCATTACTCCTCAGTGCAATAATATTTAAACACATTCATATATTAATTGCGCTTGGCAATGCCCTGATTTTAAGTGAATATATACATATAAAATTTCCAGCTTTTTCTCATCAGGAATGCCATTGTCATAAATATTTATTTTATAGATATAGTGTTTTATCTTGTCATCATTAATTTTCGTGAGAGTAGAAACAAAAAAGTAATTTCACTGAATCACAGTGTATGAAAAATTCTGTAGCTTTCTACTAATCATTCCAAATTGTTTTACAAACCGTTGGGCCAATTCATAGATCTAGCAGCACCAAATTATAGAATCATAGTATTTCAGAATGAAAAGGAGCTTCAATGGTCATCTAATACAACTCATACTTAAAAAGACAATTCCCTCTATATCGCTGTTAGAAGTGATTTTCTAAGCCATTTCACAAAGACCTCCAGTGAAGGTTATCCACCATCTACCAACCCAGTGCTTTCCACTCTTAGGCATTTCCTTTTTGTAAGGAATTTTCCCCATTTAAATAAGTTAAAACTTCCCTCTTCCCAATGTCTACCACTGTTCACAGTTCTGCCTTATGGAGCCAAGCTAAAGAAGTTTTCTATACAATTAACCTTTAGATACTTGAAGACACCCTGCATTGTTTCCTTTCTCAGGCTAAACATCCCCAGTTCCTTCAATTGATGCTCATATAGCATAAACTCAAGGTCCTATGACATCTTATGGGCACTTTCCAGCTTATCGTTCTTTTCTAAAATGTAGTGCTCAGAACTGAACATACTACTTCAGATGTAGTATGACCAGAGTACAATGGTACAACCATCTTCCTATTTATTTCTGGATGCTTTTCTGTCTTTCATGTAATATTATCCATTCATACTGAACTAAAGTTCACCATACTGCAGAGATCCATTTTATTCTTAGATGAACTGTTGTAGAGTCATACATCTCTCATCTTACCCTTTTGAAATTTGTCATTCCACATGAAAGATTTACAATTATTCTTATGTAAGGGTAAGGATTGAAGTAAGTATAGCAATCAAACCATCTATCCTACCCCACCTGAAGCAGGAGACAAGATGATGAGCTCAGATAATTAAAGAAGAACATGTTCTATCTACTCAGTCAATATTTAATGGCCCTGAAGAAATGGAGAGGCACTGCACAGAAAATGGGTTCCTGGCTACACTTTGGGCAGGAAAGATTTAACTTAAAGAGAAGAGAGTGTTCCTTCTAAACACGTAAGGAAAAATCAATTTGGTGGGGGGAAGTAGAGCCTCTGTTATTGCTTCAGAGCTTCTCCCCCATGCTTTAATAAATGTTGTGCTTATTAAATTGAATTTGACTGTTCTAAATTTTTTCTTAATTCTGTCATCCATAGCATTACTATTCCTTGATATCTGACAAGCATTCTTTCTACATATTTCTCCATACCACTGCTAAAAGTGATAAGCATTACTAGTAAATTATCACACATGTGTTTTCATAGTTTCTTGGATATTATAATTTCCCATTAACATTCTGTCAGTGTCATAGGTATGACATAATACTTTATTCTTCATTTGCCTTAAAATTATATTTGGATTTGAAACTTTTCTGAATGACCATTGTATTTTTTTCTTTTAAAAACTGTGGATGACCTAGATATTGACTATGGCTCATAATGCTGTAGACTTGTAAAAATTCTCTATGGTGTTTGCATACATATGGTTGGATACATTTAAGGCAAAGAGTTTAACCCAATCTATCTTTTTTTTAAATCTTATTTTTTGTAACATCTTTTCATTTTTATGCAACTGAAATTGTCATTTGTATTTTATAATGTTTCATATCTAGTTTTTGTAGTATTTCCCAATCCACAGATTTCCAAGATATAACCTTTTTATGTTATGATTTTTAACATTTCAATCATTTATATATTTTGGATTTCTTCTGTCAGATGGTATAGAATGGTGATAAAAATCTTTCTCTTAAATAAACTTTTATTTTTCTCATCAGTTCTTGCCAAATAAAAGTTTCTTTCTCTGGTAGTTGATATTCTTAACTTTTTCCAACACTAGACTCCAATGTACATTTACTTCTAGGTCTTGCTTGGGAAAATGAAATTTATTACACTAAGACATTCTTCAATATTTTACTCAGTGCTAGAAAACACTGATGTTTACTACTCTATAATTGCTTTTGAAATCTGTAACAAATCCCTCTCATTTTTACTTTAAAAAAAGCAAACATTTCGCCTGATAATCTTGACCTTCTGTTCCTACATTTAATTTTTTAAATTTTGCAATGTTACATCTTGATAATTTGACTGGCAGAATAAAAATTTCATTGATTACTTTGTATAGTAATATTTTTATTATAATAGTGCAGGCTAGAATTATACATCAACTCCAATCACTTAGGTTTTATTTCATTCTTGAGAATATAATCTTATGGTTTTGCATTTTTGTGCAAGTATGTTTATATATGTATATATGCGTATTTCATGGTAACTGCACATTAATTCCAAGATACTTAACTTTTTTTTAAATTTTAAATGCTATGCTTCCCATACTTCTGTTAGCATTAGAAGGCTATTTCTGTGGACTTATTCATTAACATGCCACTTTACTAAAGCTACTATCTCAATTCATTTTGTTGTTGTGTTGGATGCTTTTTAAGATCTTCTAAGTCATCAAATGGCAGACTAAAAGAGAATTTTAGACCTGCTTTTCCAATACATCTGCATATTTCTTTCCTTTTAGCTATATCTAAAGTACTAGTAGATGCACTATGTGTTTAACTTAACCCCGAGTTTATCAGGAAAAATTCCCATTTTCCACACTATTAAGAATGAACTTTTAGTAAGTAAAAGTTTGGTCATATTAAGGAAAATCCCTTTCAATTCTATACTCTGTATTTTAAAAAATATAATGAATATTTGATCTTATCAAAGGCATTTTGTGTATCTCTTTAAAAAGTCATGTAATGTTTGTTTCTTTTCAAATTAATCTAATTGACTTAAAAGAGTTTGGTAAGAGTTCAATTTATCCTAAATAAATACTTATTTGTATATAACACTGTAGAATCATTGCTAATATTTATTTGTGATATTAGTCTATAGTTCTATATCTCTACTTCCTGCCTTCTGGGTCTATATTTGTCTCACAGAAGGAATGTTGTAACAGTCTGTTCTCAATGATGTTCATCTTACCTTTAATTTTTGAAAATGTATTCTTTTATGCTTGTTTGGGGATTTTTAAGTTTGGACTTTGGAGTTTTTAATCCCATGTTAAATTATTTAATACTGTCTTTTTCTATCATGTTAACATAGGTGTTGAAAGTCAAAATTTTAGTTCTAAGTACTGTTTTAGCTGTATCCCACAAACCATGCTATGTTATTTTACCAATAGTATGTTTAATACAAATATTAATCATTTCTTTGATTTGCTTTCTGATCCACTCATTTGTACATTTCTAATTCATATTTCCATGATTTATTACAATGTTCACTATTATGATTGCTATAGGCTGGGTTATATAAGTATACTTTTATGCATATTTTTGAGTTCTTTAAGCCTTAACATCTGCTCAATTCTGATAAAGGTGTCATGTGATGCTCAAGGGTAACCACCAATAAAACATCATTCAGGCATGCTTAATACTCTATCAGCTCTTCTTCCCTCCATTCCAATATTTAATGAAGGCCCATAATTTCCTTTAAATTCATCTTTCTGATATGTGTCAATTGTTGTTTGAAAGTGGTACATTAAAATCATCTTCAATTATTTTCTAGCTAGCCTTTTTAGCACTGAACTGGCTAAGTTCTTTTCTTCTTAGTACTCAAATATTATGGCATTTAAAGCATACATAATTTAATATTGATTTGGTATCCATGTTGTCTTTAAGCCTACTAAAGACTGCCCTCTTTATTTCTTATTTAACTGTTTCCATATTTAAAATACACACATTTCCCTCTATCCTACATGAAACTCCTTTGGTTCAACATATGTAGATATAATCTTTTTTACTTTTTGTTTGCCTAGCACAAATCATTAAGGAGTCCCCTGCTTCTACCATAGCTTTCCATCTTTTTTTGCAATTCTCTTCAAACTGAACTCTTATCTCTCTGAACTTTATGTACTATACATGCCACAGAAATTTCGTAAGCTTAGAAGTTCACTACAGTCCTGGCCTTCTCATAAAGTAAATATTCTCTGGACCAGCAGCCCCTTCCTTTGACTGACTAGTTCCTTCGGGAATCTTCAAAGTAAGGAGCGTGTCCATTTCGGTCCAGATATTCTCTACTATAACTCTACATGGGACATTGCTCTCTTTTTCAGTTTACTGTGAATGTGTAATTAGAATGCAAACTCTTTAAGGTTAAGGATGGCCTATCATCTGAATTCTTAGGGCTTCAAAAGGCTTTAAAAGACTGTCTGCCCTTTGATCCAGCGACAGCACTGCTGGGTTTATACCCAAAAGAGATCATAGGGAAAAAGACTTGTACAAGACTATTCATAGGTGCACTCTTTATAGTGGCAAAAAATTGGAAAATGAGGGGATGCCCTTCCATTGGGGAATGGCTGAACACATTGTGGTATGTGTTGGTGATGGAATACTATTGTGCTCAAAGGAATAATAAAGTGGAGGAATTCCATGGGAACTGGAATGACCTCCATGAATTGATGCAGAGTGAAAGGAGCAGAACCAGGAGAACATTGTACACAGAGATGGATACACTGTGGCACAATCAAATGTAATGGACTTTTCTACTAGCAGCAATGCAATGACCCAGGACAATTCTGAGGGACTTATGAGAAAAGAACATTATCCACATCAAGAGAAAGAACTGTGGGAGTAGAAACACAAAAGAAAAACATTTGCTTGATCACATAGTTTGATGGGGATATGATTGGGGATGGAGACTTTAAATGATCACTCTAGTGCAAACATTAATATAGTGCAAATATTAATAATATGGAAATGGATCTTAATCAATGACACATGTAAAATCCAATGGAATTGCTCATCAGCTCTGGGAGGTAGGTGGGAGGAAGGGAGGGAAAGGAAATGAATCATCTAACTATAAAAAATTACTCTTAATTAATTAAATAAAAATTTTCAATTAAAAAAACACCGAATCCATAGGGCTTAATAAATGTGAAGTAGGTACTTCAGAAAGGCTTGCTGTCTAGAATTTTGAATGGCCATGCACCTATGGTGCCTAATTTCAAGAAATACTAAGTCAATATATCCCTACCTAGTGTTTCCATGATGCCATATATGTCTAACTGATCACTACTTATAGGATTAGTCAATAAGTATTCTTTTTTTTCCTCCCAATGTTCCCCAATCCAGGCTGTACCCATTAAAAAGAACAGCCTTTTCATGGTCAATAGATTGCATCTTTATTAAATTTCTTTTGTTACCATATTTGAATTTCAAAGGCTCTGATTATCTCTGAATTATTATGAAGGAATGATTTAATGTCTATACTCCAAGAGCCATATATCTTTTTCATGTAGTAGTATGCTCATAATTGCAAATTTTATTATACTTCAACATAAGTCCATTTTCCTATGCTTTTCAACACATCACAATCCATTGCTTTCTCCATTTGAGAAAATGTTAATCACATTGAATAGTATTCTACAATTCAAACTGAAAAATATGTTACCTGAAATACTCTTTAACAAAGATGATGTGAAACTTGACTAGGTTTCAGAGAGGAAACCTTTGCATTTCCTTCTGATAGCATACTATAGATTTTTAAAACAATCTTCATTTTGTCCTCTTTCCTTCATAATTCCAGGACACTTAATTTTAAAACATTTATTACTGAGACTGTTTCCTTTCCCAACCCATTCTGGGTTATCAGATGATATCCCAGACATCTTTTCATGTTTATTAGTTCTGATTTGTAGAGACTGTAAGTCTGCCTGCCTCCCCGCATCAATTTTATTTTTTTTTAATTGTACTATGTTGTTCCACTTCTTTTTTTTCTATTCCATTTCTGCTATTATTTTCCAGAGAGTATTATTATTTTTCATGATTTCTCAATGTGTTTGAAATCAGTGATTTTTCCATATTTTATCTTTTAAAACTCCTCTTAAATAACTTCAATTTTCTTCCTTATTCTTCTCTCAATTCTTTTAGCTTCAGGAGGGGATAGAGAGGCCTTTTAATCGTTCCATTCTCATTAACAGGATTAAATTTATTATTTCAGGATTATTCCTTCCTTCTAGCTATTTCTGTGGTTCGATTATTTCAATCATATCCAATTCTTTGTGACCCCATTTAGGGTTTACTTGGCAAGGATACTAGAGCGATTTGGCATGACTATCTCCAGTTCATTTTATATATGCGGAAACTGAGGCAAACAGAATATTCTGAATATGAATTCTTGCTTTATTTCTTCCTCTATAGAATTTATTAATTACATTACGAATTCTTTTTATTTTCTAATTTCTTTTTTTTCTCAGATTATTTTTCTGTTAGATTTCATTATGAAGATTTCTTTGCTTTTGATTGTGGTACCCGCTCTCTGTCTCTGTCTCTCTTTCTCCTGGGCATATTCCTTTCTGTTCTGAGGGGTGAAATGGAATTGAACTTAAATATGACCAATAACTTAGCCAAATTACTAGTCCCTCTTGTGTATTCTCTAATGAATTTTTTTCAAAGATGTTACTAAGGCCTTTATATCAAGGACATTTTTCATTTTGAAGCAATCAGCTTTTAATTAAACCAATGGGTATTGCAGATTACTAGAACTATCCAGCTAATGATTATGATACTATTATTTTGTCAGCTGAATACATCTGTAAATTTAATTGACAGGAAGTCAAAATTAGCCTATCTTGAAAGCTGTGGAAATTTTTTAGTGTTTAGATATTCAGAAGGAATATTGTTAAGTTATTTGAATAGTGCTTGAAAAGTCAATTCCAATAATGTTTTTGTATTAGCCTTATTTCCTTGGGAAAATGTGACATATATAAGAAATTATTTTTACAAAAAGACACCTCAGAGAATATCATATACGAGGTTGCCACTAACATCAAACTCTGAATAGATGTTAATGTCTATCATTTATGGGAGAAATACAACAAAGTAAAATGTGAATTTTAAGATGAGAGAGACAGACAGGCACAGGAAGCAGAGGCTGCCTTATGGAATTTATTTTTTGGCGATTTCCAGGAGACTGGATACACTGAATGAAAGCAAAAAATTTAAAGCAATGCAATAAATATTTATATAACACCTGCTAAGAACAGGATACTATGATGAAGTGGAGAGGTAAAGGAAACAAACGCTAAATAAAAGATCCTCTTTTACTGAGTTTATAATCTGCTAAAATGGTTACTTTTCCCTAAATAATCCCAAATAAGAAATAGAAATCAAACAAGCCATCAAAGAATTCTCTAAGAAAAAATCCCCAGGGCCAGATAGATTCACAAGTGAATTCTATCAAACATTTAAAAGACAACTAATCTCAATACTCTACAAACTATTTGACAAAATAGACAAAGAAGATGTCTTACCAAATTCTTTTCATAAAACAAAAATGATACTCATTCCAAAGCCAGGAAGACCAAAAACAGAGAAGTAAAATTATATGATGCTTAATGAACACAGATGCAAAAAAATATTAAATAAAATACTAGCTAAAAGGCTACAGCAAGTTATCACAAGGATTATTCACTATGACCAGGTGGGATTTATACCAGGAATGCAATTAAAGTTTAATAATAGGAAAACCATCCACATAAATTGGTCATATCAACAACCAAACTAATAGAAATCACATGATTATCTCAATAGATATAAAAAAAAAGCCTTCAACAAAATACAACACCCAATCCTATTGAAAACCCTAGATTGGCCAATATGACAGTAAAGGAAAATAATAAATGTTGGATGCATCGTGGAAAAATCAAGATACTAATTAATGTATTGCTGGTGGATTTGTGAATTAATCCAGCACAGTTCAGAATTATGTGCAAAAGGCTTTAAAAGAATGCATACCCTTAGATCTAGAACTATTATTTATGAAGTTTGTACCCTAAAGAGATAATAAGGAAAAATACTTGTATAAAAACATTCATAGCTACACTCTTTGTGGTAGAAAAAATTGGAAAATAAGGGTGTCCCTCAATTGAGGAATGGCTAAAAAAATCGTGGTATATGATGGTGATGGAATACTACTGTGCCAAAAGGAATGATGATAACAGATTTTGCTAGTAGCAGCAATGCAACAAGTCAGGGCACTCCTGAAGATTTATGGGAAAGAATGCTAAATATATTGAAAGAAAGAACTATGGGAGTGAAATGCAAAAGCAAAACATATGACATCACTTATCACATGTATATATGGGTATGTGATTTGGGGTTTAGGCTTTAAAAGATCGCTCTATAGCAAAAATGAATAATATAGAAATAGGTATCAAGGGATAACATTTGTACAACCCAATGGAATTGTTTGTTGGCTCTGGGAGTGAGGAGGGAAGAGGGAAGGGAAAGAAAATGAATCATGGAAACATGGAAAAACATTTAAAATAAAAATTAATTTTTAAAAACATTACTTTTTCCATTCTTTCCACTATTCTTCCTCTCTCCTTGCTTCTCTCTTTTATTGTATTTTAACCCCTTAGGAGACAAGACAGACAACACTGAAGCCACAGCGGATTTCCTTATGAAGGTAAGGAAGACTTTGGAGTATGTCCAGAGCATCAAGTGGCCAGGCAGAAACTTGGAAAGTAGTAATTCTAAGAACTGAGAAGCCAAAAAAAAAATAGAAAGGATATAAGTTAAAACTAAGACTTGTGATTATATTCATTTAGGAAATTCTCAGAAGAAGAGAATCCCTTTGCCAATGCAAGTTGGCACCTGCAATTAAAAGTCTTAAGAGAGTTTCCTAGAATACTGAGAAATACTGCACTCAAAGTTACACAGCCAGTACACTTAAGATGTGATACTTGAACCTCTCTGTCTTCCAGGCTTTGAGGCGAGCTCTCAATCCATTCTTCTATGCCGCTTTTCAAGAGAAAGGGAATGGTTCTGAATAGTCAAATGCAAAGAAGCAAGATATAAGGAGAAAAACAAGCAGAAGAAGAGAATGACAAATACAAGCTATAGTATGCTCAGAGCCATTTATAAATGATATAGTTACTGTAGACACGGAAGCTATTTTCTGGCATTGTCTGGTCTTGTCTGACATCATACCACTGCTTCCAATTGAAGAATCCTACTCATAGCCATCAGAAGATACATCACTATATATCTACAGGTCCAGCCAATTCTGAAAATGAATCACCACTATACCAAATCTTTTGGAGAACTTTCCTGAAGACCTTTAATGTGGGTTGGGGGTGACCTAGAACCTCTCAGGGAAACCCATTTCCCTTTTAGATAACTCTCATTTTGAGAAAATGTGACTTTCCCCCATTGTCCCAAACCTGTCCTCAGAGCCATCAAGAATATCTTAATTTTTCTTCCATATGACACTCCTTCAAATACATGAATATAACTTTCATGATCCCCTGAGTCATCAGTTCTTTAGGCTAAATGTTCATATTTTCTTCAATCAAGGCTCATATGGCAAGGATTCATAGTCTGTCCTGCTTGCCCTTCCTCTGTATGTTTCAAATTCTTAAAATGGAGGTTCCTGAATAATCCCTCTCACTTGGTTAGGATTTGAATAATCAGCATACAACAAGCAGACCCTTTGCTGCTGGGATAAAAAGGAAGGAATAAGGTACAGGAAAACCAGGCAAAAAGAGCATGAAGCACTATCTAATTCATTGGGATGCCACACTGGAAGAACTTAGGCCACCAAGGTGAAAAGATAACATGAGTAAACAATTGAAAGGGAAGTTTTTTGAAAAAGTAGAAAGATCAGATACTTTTTAATGAGATACAAATGTACTGAGCATTTTTAATACTGAGTTGTAAAAAATAGGTATATAGTGAAATTTTTAACTAAAAAAGTTGATTCTAAAGGTTATGTCCTCATAGATTCTTTTGAATTTCCTTTCAGACTGTCATTGGCAGTTTCCAAAGCAAGTACCTTATAGTAACAGAAGTAAAGAGAAACAAAAAAATTTCAAAATGCAAATTCACTAGTGCAGAGGTTCCTAATTGAGTGTCCTTGATATTAATAAGATTAGAATCATAAAGTCTGGGATAACTCTAACTAAATAACCTAGCTATTGGCAATGTAAAATCTTAGTGACTGTATTAAATGGCATTGTAATGTATTTTGTTGAGTTAATGCTGATATGTAGAAGTATCATATTTGAGGTGATTCATTGGGGAAAACAAGGAACAGACTTCCCAATAATCAGAGGGGGGATTGAAAGGCTTTATTTTTAATATACACGAATTATTTCTATATCTGGGTTTTGAATTAGAGGCTCTAGTCAAATCTTTGACTGTTCTACATATTCCATTGTTCTTAGGAATGCCAATTAATGCCCTTCCTTCCCTATTCAGAGCCTGGTAAATAGAAAGGAGAGATAACGAAGTCCATCTTGCTCAGCAAATGAGAACTCATTTAGACTAGGAGTCTGGTATGTGACTGCTCAACATTCCTTCATTTCCCTGGATCTTGATGTCCCTCTCTTTGGAGGTCCCAGACAGAAATACTGGTATGATGATGAGGCCCTGAAGATTCTCAGTGGCATTATTTCAAAGCATCTGTGCATTCATTCAGGAAAATATTTTATCTTTGAATCTGACTCTAAAGAACTCCAGGTTTAATCCAGCATAAAATATTTTTCTAAACTAAGCAAGTATTAGAAACCTAGAGACGCCAGCAGGGCAGACTATTACAAGACTGATCAGCCATCAGCTTTTGAAAGGAAAATAGAAAAATAGCAGTAACAGCAGTACAATGGTTATCAGAGATGTGGAAGCCTACCTGAGGAGGAATATGGGCCTAAAATGCTAATGGGGTTGGGAAAATCTATAAAAAAGCAGAATGACAAACAGAAGAACAAAATTCAGTAGAAGCTAACCCTCATGAAGAGGATTGCAAGTCATTCCAATTCTTCTAGTTCATTCTAAGGAATAAGTTCTGAAAGGAATGGTTCTTTTAAACACAAGAGTGCTATTTAATATGGGGAAACAATATTTCTAAAACCCAGACAGTCTTTCCCTAATTCATTAACAAAATGGCCATGAAATCCCAGACCCCTGTTGCTGACAGCTAAACTAAATACCCAGATCAGATCTTCAATAGAATCTGATTTGACTACTCTGCGCTAGACAACTAAATACTGAGAAACAACGGATGCAGGAAGACCATCTGCAGATTTTACAGTTGGAGAATGAGGACTTTGAGCAAATTACTGCACCTCAAACATCTAACAATAGACAAATTTAATAGGAAATAGAATCAGATTATTTTAAAGTTAGAACTCTTCCTTTCTTTCTGGATTTGCTCAATGTTAAATTTTGGAGGTATCTTTTTGTGATGGCTACTGAGGAATTAAGCCTGCTCTTCCTATTAGTTGAAGGAGAAAACTAAATCCTCATGTACTTTGGATAAGAAAACCTCCCACATACATTGTAACTTAGTTGTCTTAGTGTTGCTACAAATCTCATTCGACGTTGTTATGGTTACATGTATACTTTTTTGTATTTCATTTGGGCTTTAAGACTATTTGATCTACTCAACAGAACTGTTGTCCTCTGCATAGCATGCAGGAATTTATTCCATTTCACCCATATCCACTTCGAAATGACGATAGCTGATTCTTGCCATCATTCACAGCTATGTATTACTGATATATTTCAGTTTCCTTCTGGTCTGCTCTTCAGATAATAATATGTTTCTGCAGTATTCACTCATAGCCTTTTTAAACAAAAACAAACCATCCACATTGCACAAAGGCTTTTCAATTACCTTTCTTTGTAGTTTAACCACTATAAGCCAGCATCAAATACCTCTCCTAAGGGTCAAGGGCAAACCAAGTTCTCAGTTTTGGTAGGGAAAAGAAATTGGTTTCCTACTAGTATTCTTCTTAGAACCCTCTATTATGGCATTCTTAGCACAAAAATGTAGCCCCATCTTCTTGTTCTTCTAGCTGTCAAGCCCTCTAGTGTCTGGCTTCAAACACATTTCCCTGACCAAATTCTCCATTGTGCTTTGACTGACCTTGGAGTACTGCTCAATAGAATTCTTACATCATTTGGTCTCTAACATTTCTTATAGTTTCTTCTCCGAGCTTTTCATGTGAATAGATGAAGTGGAAGTACCATTTATAACATGCATCTAGCTGTTCATTTGCAGCTTGAGGCATGTGCCCATAATTGCATTTCTAACTAAAATCCAACACTCAGTTTCTAACTGTACTATTCCTTGGACCGATACTTCTTTTTTATCTTTATCTTTCTTTTTAATTAATCAATTAACTTAGGAGAGTTTCCTACATGATTCATATTCTTTCCTGACCTTCCCCCCATAGCCAATGAGCAACTGGTTTTTACATGTTTTCAAGATCCATTTCCATATTATTAATATTTGCAATAGAGTGATCATTTAGAGCAGTGGTTCTCAACATTTCTAATGCCGTGACCCCGCAATACAGTTCCTCATGTTGCAGTGATCCCAAACCAAAAAATTATTTTGGTGGCTACTTCAAAACTGTAATTTTGCTAGTTATGATTCAGAATGTAAATATCTGATATGCATTATGTATTCTCATGGCTACAAATTGAGAGGCTGAGAACTGCTGATTTAGAGTCTACATCCCCAATCACGTCCATATTGAACCATGTGATCAAGCAGTTGCTTTTCTTCTTAGTTTCTACTCCCACAGTTCTTCCTCTGAATGTGGATGGTGTTTTCTCATAAATCCCTCAGAACTGTCCTGTATCATTGCATTTCTGCTAGTAGAGAAGTCCATTACACCTGATTGTACCACAGTGTATCAGTCTCTGTGTACAATGTTCTCCTGGTTCTGCTCCTCTCACTCTGCATCACTTCCTGGAGGTCGTTCCAGTTCACATGGAATTCCTCCAGTTTATTATTCCTTTGAAGACAACAGTATTCCATCATCAACAGATACCACAATTTGTTCAGCCATTCCCCAATCAGAGGGCATCATCACCTTCTTTTCAAATTTTTTTGCCACCACAAAGAATGTGGATATAAAGATTTTTGTACATGTATTTTTCCCTAATAAATCCAGCAGTGCTTTTGGCTGGATCAAATGGCAGGCAGTCTTTTAAAGTCCTTTGGGCATAGTTCCAAATTGCTTTCCAGAATGTTTGGATCAATTCACACCTCCACCAACAATACATTAGTGTCGCAATTTTGCCACATCTTCTCCAACATTTATTACTTTCCTTTGCTATCATATCAGTCAATCTGCTAGGTGTGAGGTGGTACCACAGTGTTGTTTTGATTTGAATTTCTCTAATAAGAGATTTAGAACACTTTTTCATGGGCTTATTGATAGGTTTGATTTATCTGAAAATTGCCTATTCATGTCCCTTGCCCATTTATTAATTGGGGAATGGCTTGATTTTTTGTACAACTGATTTAGTTCCTTATACATTTGAGAAATTGGACCTTGTCAGAGGTTTTTGTTATAAAAATTTTCTCCAATTTGTTGCTTTCCTTCTAATTTTGAATGCATTGGATTTGTTTGTACAACCCCCTTTTAATTTCATGTAATCAAAGTAATTCATTTTACATTTTGCAATGTTCTCTAGCTCTTGCTTGGTCTTAAATTCTTTTCTTTCCCATAGATCTGAAAGGTATACTATTGTATGTTCACCTAATTTACCAGACTGATACTTACTTCTTAGCCTGACATATGTGCACTCTTTTTGTAATTACATTTCTGGAGATCTGTAATTTTCAAAAAAGTAGATTTCAATATGAATAGCTCCCTTTGCAGGCATATTCATTTCATTTTAAGTACTGAAAAACATTATTTTGAAGAGTCCAAAGTTTCATCAGACTATCAAAGGGGCCTACAACACCCAAATATTTAAGAATCCCGATTCTGTAGAAACTATAGAGTAGTCTCATTTTGTATGCATTCTTTAATGGCATTACTCCAAAAATGATTAGGAAAGTATTTTAAACTTTTTAAGGTACTGCTTTCGGTCTCTCCATATCAAAGGCTAATGAATCTATTTCGATGTCAGCTATTCATATTTTTGTTGACTATTTTTACCTGCTAATTTTCCTGTTGTCTGTTAATTGTTTTATTTATGTTTCAGAGAATAAAATTTACTAATGCACTATTTAAGCACACTGAAGTGGTGCCCTAATCAAACAAATCTGTTTAGAAATTGTTGAAAATTATAAAGTATAATTACAGATAATTCAATTAAAAGAAAAATACTATAGCGCTGTAAAAGTTAGCAAAATCATAATATGAGACCCAAGTCTTTTTTTTTATCAATAGTCTAATTATAGAAACAGCAAAAAGATTATAATTACTCCAACATTATATCACTCTAAATGAGCAGATTTGGTCAAAGGCTTCAACCTATGCATCTGACCTCTAAAGAGTTTTAAAAAACCTTTTGGGGAAATACTATTATTTAATGCAGATTCTGCTTAAATTTGTACTCCACTTGTGGATTATCTATTTTCTTTTCACTGTACCAACAGTAGACAATAAATTATGCTATGCAAAGGATGAAACATTTAAAAATATTTCCAGAAACAGCCTTAACTCTTCTGTTGACAGTCTTACCTCCTGCTGACTGGTGTGTAATGTCTAAATAACATGCTTAGCATAGTTGATCACTTAATTAACTAATTAATTTGAGTCACAGAATGTTTTCATGGCATTCGAGTTTGGGCTAATCAAATCTGAGGTGTTCCCTAAACACTCCATCACATTTTAGCAACAAGCTCTGGCTGATACTCAGAAAATGAAGCTTATCTCATCAACTCTCTATAGAAGACTAACCTTGATATGATTAAATAATTGATAGCAAGAACACAGCTTAACTAACAGGACAAGGCATGTGAGAAGAAAGCATCACCACACTGTTCATATGAGATATATGATCATCTATATTTCTTCTTACTTGGAAAATTAATTTTTTTCCCATCTTCCCTCCTCCTCATCCTCGGGCTGAGAATATATGATCAGGTCTAAAAACTCAGGGCATTGTCATAGCCATTTTTATAAATAATTAATACTCAAAAATACTTCTGAGATCTTTTATTTTATTGCTGCTGGCACTCCCCCTATTAATGCAAATCATACCTCTATAATTATTAGGCTTTAACAAAGTCCCTACTGGGTGGCCAACTTTCTGGTGATAATTTCCTAATTCTTGAAACAGCTATGTTGTGCAGTGGATACAATGGCATGCCTGAAATCAGGGAGACACATCTTCTTGAGTTCAAATCCAGTCTTAATACCTGTGTGACCCTGGGCAATCAACCCTGTTTACTTAAATTTCCTCATCTATTGTCAAACTATTCTGATATCTCTGCCAAGAAAACCTCAAATGGAGTCATGAAGAGTTGGACACAAATAAAATAACCAAACAAGAGCAAATGTTTACTATGTCTCTTCACATCTGTTGCTCCCTTCACAGCTTAGTCCAAGGGCTATTTGCTACAAAAGGCCTTTTTTGATATGTCTCCTACTACATACTCCTACTGGAAACTCTACTTATTAATGTTGTTTCACTGAAATTACTGAAGAGTTATTTGCATAAACTTTGGACACTGTTCATTCACATTCACACCTCAACCCTTTTTTAGATACTTAATGACTCTAGGCAACTGTCTTTTCCTGTCCAGCTTCAATTTCCTCATCTGTAAAATGAGTCAGAATAGATGGCTTCTAACATTTACTCCAGCTCTAATTCCTTTGGTCATATAACCTCATTTGTTCCATCCAACTCTTAGAGCTTGAAATTCTGATGTAGACTACTTTAGCCATAGCTCAAATTAAATTAAAAGGAGTTTTGATATAGAATTTTGAGAAAAAGTCATTTAACAGTTCAGGTAAAACTGTTTTTAATCCACAGAAAGCCAAATGCTGGACAAATAACTCAAGGTGAACACAAACAAAAAAAGCCCACATTTACCAAAAATTCATATTAGGACTTTGTGTAACAGGAAATAACCAAAATCCAAGTTGGTGACCACTGACCGGGGGAATGGTTGTATAAATTGTGATATATAAATGTAACATAATATCACTGTTATAGGAAACAATGAATTGACTTCCAACCAATAAACCTACCCACACCTAAAGAAATATAATTTTAGAGACTCTTTGAAAAGAGTCTCTAAAACTAAGCAGAACTAGGATAAATAATACAAAGAAAGAAAAATTGTAAAGAAAAACAGGCCAACCATATCTCCAGAGATCTTATAATATAAAGTATGTTAGCCACCTCCCGAAACAGAGGAGATGGATTCATTGTGAAGAAAGAACCATAAATTTTCATGCATTGCAACTGTGTGGATTTTGTTTTGATTGTTTATTTTGATTTTTTATTACAAGAGGTTTTTTTTTTACCTCCTCAGTTTCTGTTTGAGAACATGCTTTGAAAAGATTAACAATAGTGATATGGAGCAAAATAGAGTCACTGCAACATAATTATTTTTAAATGCACAGGTGGTTCAAAAGAAAACACATCTAAAAGAAAATTCTCAAAGTAAAATAGTGATTGAAAACAAACAACAAAAAGTCTTAGAAAAGTTAGTATCCCCCCCCAAAACAGAAAGAAATTATTTTAAAAACAAAGTAAGAGCAGTAAAGGACAAAAGTAAGACATGAGAGTTATGAAATAAGTTATAAAAAGAGAATTAGCAGATTTGTACAAGAAGCACAAAACATTAATGAGGAAAATTAACTCCTTAAAAATCAGATTTGGCCAAATGGAAGCTAATGACTCCATTAAACATCGAGAAATAATAAAACAAAGTCAAAAGAATAAAAAAAAAAACAGAAGAAAATGGGAAAGATTTCATAGGAAAAGCTGACCTATGAAAAAATACTAAAGAGAGCAAATTAAAGAGTCATTGGACTACCTGAAAGCCATGAACATAAAAAGAATGTAAATATCTTCTTTCAAGAAATTATAAGGGGAAATTGCCTAGATATCTAAGAACCTAAGGATGAAGGAGGAATTAAAGGAATCTACCTGTTACCTCCTAAAAGAAACCACAAAATGAAAACTCCTAGCAATACTACAGTTAAAATCTAGACTTCACAGATCAAGGAAGAAGTGCAACAAGTAGCAAGAAAGAAAGAATTCAGGTACTGTAGAGACACAATTAGGACTACACAAGAGGGTTTAGAAAATGATATTCCATGAGGCAAAGAATCTAGGATTATTGCCAAGAATAACCAGTCTAGCAAATCTAAGTATAAACATATACATACATATGTATATATATGACATATAGAGATAAAAATGAATAGTGGATGAGAGGGCTTTTCAAGTATTCTTGATGAAAAGAACAGCACTGAATAGAAAATTTGAAATTGAAACATGTAACTCAAGAGACCCAAAGAGGTAAAAGGAGGGGGGGGAGAAATCATAAAGGACTTAAACCAGGTTAAAATTTTTACAGTATTATTTAGGGAGAGGATACATATAATCCCTAAGAACTTTGTCATCACTAATGAGCTTAGAGGGCATCTAATTAAACAGGGAGCTTAGGGCTGATTCTATTATGTTGGGATAATCTCAAAAGAAGAATGGAAGAATAGGGAAGAGGACTGCAGAACACTGATCAGAGCAAGAGGCAACAATATCATGAGAGGGCATATGATATAAAGCATGTTAGCTACCTCCTGACAAAGAGGAGATGAACTAACTCACTATGAAAACAGAAATATAAATTTTTATGTATTGGCACCATGTGGATTTATTTTGATTGACTATGTTTGTCAGTGTAGGGAGGAGAAGGGAGAATAAGAATGAGAAAAATTGCCACACATACATGAAGCATGCAAGCAAGAGTTAATGAAATGGAGAGAGTAGTTGAGGGGAAGAGGAGACAATATTTGAATCTCATTCTTATCTTTAAATAGCTCAAAAATAAACATGCTCATACAGTTGGGTACATAAATTAATCTTATCCAACAGGAAAGAAAGATTGGAAAGAAACTAAGAGAAAGGGGGTGGGAGAGATAAGAAGGAGGATGAGTTAATGGAAGCAATGGTCAAAAGAAAATCAGACTCTCGAGGAAGAGATAGGGTAAAAAAAGGAGAATAAGAACAAGAAAATAAGACAGAGGAAAACAACACATGTAATAATCATACCTGTGAATGTGAATGTGACAGACTCACCTATAAAATATAAGAGTATAGTCGAACAGATTAGAAACCAGAATGCAATAATATTTTATTAACGGGAGATACACTTGAAATAAGACACACAGAGGTAAAATAAAAGAGTGAAGCATAAACTACTAAGCTCCAGCTGAACTAAAAAAACAGGAATGGCAACCGTGATCTCAGATAAATCAAAACCAAAAACAGATCCAATTTAAAGACAGAAACTAAATTTTACTAAAAGGTGCCATTGACAATGAATATTGAATGTACATATAACAAATGACATGGTAACCAAATTATTTAAGGGATAGTTAAATTAGTTGCAAGAGAAAATGAAAAATAAAACCCTATTAGTAAGGGATCTCACTTTATTACCTCCCAGGCCTACATTAATCCATGTAATAATACATTATAAAATAAACAATTATAAAAAGGAATTAAGGAGATGAAGGCAATTTTTGAAAAGTTAGGTATGGCAGACCTCTATAATATACTAAGTAGGAATAAAAAGGAATATATCCAATTTCAAATATGCATGGCACATTCACAAAAATTGTTGATGTATTATGGCATAAAAATAAAGACAGAAAGATCTGATAGATAAATGAGACATACATCTAAAAAGAAAATCCTGAAAAAAGAAATTTTAAAACAAGATCAAAGTCCTGAAAATAAAGAGATTAAGAAAACTGAAAGTATAAAAATTAAACTAATAAATAAAATTAGGAACTTTTAGAAGACAATAAAATATATAAACCATTAGATAATTTGATTTAGAAAAAAGAAAGAAAAAATTACTAGTATCAAAAATTAAAAGGGTGAATTCACAACCAATAAAGGGTAAATGAAAAGTTATCATTAGCTATCTTGTCCACATATATGCCAATAAATTTGACAATCCAAATGAAATGGCTAAATATTTTAAAATATATAAATCATCTAGATTTATAGAACAGAAAATAGAATATTTAGTCTTATATTAGAAAAAGAAATTGAACAATCAGCTCCTAAAAAGGGGGGGGGACAAACCCAAAACCAGATGGCTTCACCCAAATTCTACTAAACATTTAAAGAACAATTAATTGTAATATAATTTAAACTGTTTCACAAACTAAGTAAAGGAGTCCTAGAAAATTCATTCTATAATACAAATATTTGTCTTGATATCTAAAATTAAGGAAAATAAAAACAATAAACAAAAATGTAGACCAATTTTCCTTATGACTATTTATTTAAAATTAAAATAAAAAATAATGTTGTTATTATGACATTATATCACAAAGATCACATACAATGACCAGGCTGGATTTATACTAGGTATGCAGTGCTGCTTCAACTTTAGGAAAACCATAAGTGTAACTAATATCAATCACAAAAATGGTAAACTTATTACTATTCTGATAGATGCAAATTTTTGACAAAAATATAATATATATTCCCATTAAAAAAATAAAAGCCACTAGAAAGCAAAGAAATAATGGAGCTTTCCCTCAAAAGATAAGTAGTATCTATTTAAAATCAAGAGCAAGTAATCAGAATGTCTGAAGCCTTTCCAAAAAGATTAAGAGTGCAGCAAGTATATTCAGTATTACCACTACTATTTGTTATTGTACTGGGAATATTAGGAATAGAAACAATAGAAGAAGAAAAATCGAAGGAATAAGCATAAGCAAAGAGAAAACTAAACTATCACTTTTCACAGGTTTTCACAGGCATTGTTAGAGATCCCTAGAGAATTGACTAAAAATAAAATGAAATCATTAACAACAGCAGCAAATCTGAAGATTAAAAACCATAGAAATCACCAGCACTTCCTTATATTACTAACAAAATCTGGTAGGAAGATGTATAAAGAGAAATTCCATTTAAACCAATATGAAAGACAATATGAAATATGTGGAAATCTGCTTGCTAAGATACACACAGGAAGTATATAAACACACATATGTAGATTTAAATAATTACAGAAATATTCATTGCTCATGAGTATGCTGTGATGCTATGATAAAAAATGATAATAATAACTAACTTAATTTACTTATTTGGTGAAATATCAATCAAGCAATAAAATAATTGCTCTAAAGAGTTAGAAAAAATAACAAAAATCATCTAGATGAACAAATGGTCAAAAATATCTAAGTAATTAATGAGAAAAAACAATGGGAAGGAAGGGGACCTTACAGCACCAGATCTCAAAGTATACTGCAAAGTATTAATCACAAAAAATGGCATGGGGTAGAAAATAAAAAGGTTGATCAGAAGAACAGATTAGGTATATATTATAGAGAAGCAAGTGAGTTTAATAACCCAATGTTCAATAAACTAAAGATCCTAGTTACTAGGGGAAATAACTCACTATTTGACAAGGAGGGTTTGGAAAATTGGAAAGACGCCTGGCAGAAACTAGGCATAAACCAACATCTTATACTTTATACCAAGATAAGTGCAAAACAGATGCATCATTTAGACACAATGAGTGAAGTTATAAGCAAGCTAGTGAAGTAGGAAAGAAATTACCTATCTGATCTATGAATGAAGTAGAATTCATGATAAAAAAAAAGAGAGAGGTTTAAAGGAGGCAAAATGGATAATTCTGATAATGTAAATTTTTTAAATGTTTTTTTTTTCTCAAATAAAACCAATATAGCTAAAAGCAGTAAAAGGGGCAGGGATCTTTGCTCTAAGTTTCTCTGATAAACATCTCATTTCTAAAGTATTTATAGAAAATGGAGTCAAATTTCTAAGAAAAAGAGCCATTCCCCAATTGATAAATGGTCAAGAGATATGATTAGGTGGTTTTTGGAATAAGAAAGCAAAGCTATCGATAGTCATATAAAAATAGTTTAAATCATTAATAATTAGATGAATGCAAATTAAAATGTCTGAGGTATTAATTCATACCTATCAGATTGGCTAATATGACAAAAAAGGAGAATGAAAGCTTCAGAGGGGGATGTAGGAAGACAGGCACACCGGTGGAACTGTGAACTAGTACAACCATTCTGGAAAGCAATTTTGAACTATGATCAAAAGGCTATTAAACTGTGCATACCCATTGATCTAGTATTACTGCTACTAGGGATATATCCTAGAAAGTTTTAATAAAGAAGAAAAGGACATAGATATAAAAATATTTATGGCATCTCTTTTTTATCTTGGCAAAAGAAGCAGAAACTAAGGAGATGTCCATCAACTGGGGAATGGCTGAACAACTTATGGGATATGAATGTGATGTTATTAATATCATTGTGCTATAAGAAATGATGAAGCTTTCAGGAAAAAATACCTAGGACAATCTGTAAGAACTGATATCAAGTGAATTGTGTAGAACCTATAGAGAAATTTACAGTAATATTTTAAAGATAATCAATTTTCAAAGAGTGAGTAACTTTGATCAACACAATTATCTGCTATGCAGTGGGCCAGTCTCCCACAGGGGATGGGGTGTTTGAGGTGGGACACAGCTTTCGCATTCAACCCACAGCACAGGATAAACTGCTCCACTTTGGCTGAGGCCTGGCTTTATTTTATACCCTCATGATCACACATCTACTTGCCACACAGTTTCATTCTCAACATACATATTTCCATGGAACCTAACCACATACAGGAAGCCTAGGAAGATAGTCAACAAAACATTGTTGCTAAGGGTAGGATCAGTGGGTAAAATCAACATGATTCAGATATAGGTTAGGAAATTCAGAGCACAGATTTGCCAGAAGATTTTATGCCTAGAAAAGAGGGTCCCTTCTAAGTGGGTATATAACAATCCTTAGGTTTAATTTTGTAAGTGAGCTCTCCTGGCAATATCCCAGGGGGATAGGGTGGGACATCTATATTAACCCTGCAAGAATGTTGCTCTCATCTATTTTTCCTGGGGCTAAGTAAGAATAATAATCATAGCAATTCCAATAATGAGGGGATGTTAATAAGGAAAGTCACTTAGGGGGGTTTCAGTGGGTGTTTCCATTCTTCCTGGGGGCTGCTTTGCAATCCCCGGTTTCCACGTGGACCATGTCAAACAACGTGGTCTTTGATGGCTCCCAACAATTACCTACCACAATTCCAAAATATGCTCTCTGCCTCCAGACAGAAAGCTGATGGAGTCAGAATGCAGATTGAAGATATGTGTATTCCCTTTGAAGATGGTTCATATGGAAATTTGTTTTGCTTGACTAAACATATTTGTAATAGGTTTTATTTTTCTTACCTATAAGATGGGGGATTTGGAAGATGAAGTATTAGGAGAGAATTTGAAACTGAAAATATAGGAAAAGTCTCTATGTTTTAAAAATAAATGAATAAAATTAAATGGAAAAAGATATTAGATAAGGCAATCATTAAGTATCTGGTTTTTAAGAACAGGGAGGGGGCACGTGGGTGGCTCAGTAGATTGAGAACCAGGACTAGAGACAGGAGGTCCTAGGTTCAAATTTGACCTTAGACACTTCATGGCTGTGTGATTCTGGGCAAATCAATGGGGCACTGAACCCCTTACCACATTTCTGCCTTGGAACCAATATATAATATTGATTCTAAGACAGAAGATAAGGGTTAAAAAAAGAACGGGGAGCAAAACTATATTTTAATACTAAAAATATAAAATGGAGAAACCACAATAATTGAAAAAGAAATCAAGGAACCTGTATGCCAATAAGGCTCATAATTTTAATAGAATTGATTAAAATGTACATAAATATAAAATATTTTGATTAATAAAACCTGGTTACATAGTTCTTCTCCCATGATAGTTTCTGTGTATCTGCATCTACCTGGAGTGGGTCTGTTTTCTTCTGGATGAGGTGTTTCCTTCAGGAAGTTAGTTCCCCTTCAAAATTCCATGGCCAATGGGGATGGAGGAAAAGAAATTTCCTTTTTTCTCCCCTCACCCATGGAGCCCATTACCTAAGTAGCCCTAAGTGTGAGATATCTCCAACTCCAGAATTCTCCTAATTTCTTTGAAGGCTTAACTATTTAAAACTCCCAGAGGTATGATTATTTGCTTGCTTTGTCCTTTTGTGTTAATAAGAGAAGTGTTTGGAGCACCTCCCAAATGAATCAGGCATAAATGTATGTTCATAGGTAGTTTAACACCTCATTATTTCTTATGGTTCAATAGCATTTCGCCACATTATATGCCCTATTTTGTTCAGCCATCTCTTATTCACAGATACCCTATTTAGAGTAAAGTTCTTTCCCCAAAAATGATAAAAAAGGATAGGAAGATCTATATGAAATGATGCAGAGTAAATTGAGCAGAACCATAACAATTTATACAATAACAACACTGTAAAAACAGATGGTTTTGAAAGACTTAACAACTCTGATGAATACAATGATCAACAAACCACAAGACCAAAGAATCTATGTTGAGGAATCTTCCCTCCTCAAAGAGAAATGAGAGAATGCAGACTGAGATACATTTCTGAACAGGGGAAATGTGGGAATTTATAATGCTTGACTGAAAGAGTTTAATTTTTTATATTAAAGTAGGTGTATGTGTGTGTTTGAATTTCCATGTGTGAGTATAGGTATATGTGCATGCCTCTCTCACATTAGAATGCTCAGAATATCAGACCTGAAGGTACAGTATAGAACCTCTAGTCTAGCCACCTCATTTTGCAGATTGTTAAGGGAGGTTAATGGGACTCATACAAGGCAGAACAGATAAGTGGCAGATCAAAGAGGAGAGACTCCTTGCCCATTTTTTACTACACTGTCTTTCTAGTATAGAGAATGCGGAAAGAAAACTTTTCCTAATAATATATTGCTGATAATTTAACATTTAATTTGTCTGTTATAAAATGGACTGCTTAACATTAATGATAGTTAAAAAGAAATACACATATTCTGTAACCACAGGCAGCACACAAATACACAGGAGAAGACACATGCAGAACAAAGAAACACAGAATGTTGGGGCTTTCTAGTACTCTATTCGAGGATGAATTTCATTTATTTATTGAATTTCTGAAAATATTTCCAAGTTAATAAAACAATTCTCTCAGCAGGTCAATTGATAAAGAGTTGGAAAGCACATTGAATAATGTGCCTTCATATGTAGGAAAAATTCTCATCTATTTAAGTGTCACTTTTACAACACAGTAATATACTTCTTTTAACACCAAAATGACTACTGGTCCTCAGGCGCAGTTATAAACAAGTATGCAAGTATTGCAAATTGCACCTGGAACAAGCAACATTAGACTTGGCTCATTCTCCACTAGGAGAGTGAAGAGGTGAAGGCTCAGACCAGTCCAAGAATTGGACAGGAAGGTGTCACAGTGGATATAGCATCAGACCTGGAGTCAGCAAGACCCAAGTTCAAAACCAACCTCAGATGATTCCTAGCTGAATGAGTGACTCTGAGCAAGTAATGTAACTTTTTTGCATGAGCTGAAATATAAATCACAAACCATTCCAGTATCTTTACCAAGAAAACCCCAAATGGGGTCACAAAGAATCAGGCACAACAGAAATTAGTGAACAATAACAAAAACCTTGCAGGGTTGTTTTGAGGAGTAAAAGAGATGACATTTTGTAAGAGCACTTAGCACAAACAGTTCTAGCACTCGGGAAGAACACTAGGGATGTGTGTGTGTTTGCACGCGCGCGTGCACACATCTGTGGCTATGTCTTTGTATGTGTCATTGTGTATCAGCCATTTTATTCTCACCAAATAATTCTTAAATTTTGTTGTTCTTATTTTGGCCTCTAAACTAAATTGGCACCTTGGAGAAAGTTCATACTAGTTATAGGTCTGTTCTCTGGAAATGGGCAACCATGTGTCTGACAATGATAAAAACCATTCTTATTTATTTTCTTCCAGGAGTGTTCCTTACCAATACATGCTGCCCCACCTTCTTGGTCTGGTTGATGATGGCTTGTTGGTCAAGAATTATGTCTTATTTCATGTTCTTTATTTTCTGAATTAGGTAAAGGAATAAGAATAGTTATATTCACTTTTGAAATTTGTTGCAAGTTGGAAAGGCAGTCAATGGGATAGCCCTAGGAGAAAAATGCTGTTGTTTTAAGGAGAATCATATTTTCTCTGTAAATTTCTCCACTTTGATTTATAATTTGTTCAGTAATCTCTAACGGATCAATATATTTCATGCCTATAAGATTATGGCATTAAATTTAACTGAGCATGTGGATTTAAAAGATCACCCATATTTCATTATAGTTTCCAACTTCAGCTCAACATAGATGATGCATCCACTGAATTTATACATCCTGGTATTACTCCAATTCCCTGGGGAAAGTGCTTGCTATCACTGTATAAATCAGGGTGAAAACTGCTGATCCAACAGCAAGAAAAAAGGATAATAAAATGCATGTTAGAAATAGAAAACAAGGTGGGAGGTGACATTTGAGTCAGGAGTCTTTCTTTGGACTGTGGAAAAAAGAGAACAAGATTATCAACGATTTCCAAAGGAGGCCTCCCAGCTTGAACACAGATTTTATCAGCCCCTTTTTATTTTAATGGCTTATACCCTAACACAAGTATCTGTTTTTTAGAACTACAAGAGCAGCCAATGGAAATAGTCTCTGAGAGTCATCATCCTTCAAATAATTCACAAAATTGGAAAAAAGTATTACTGACACTTAACTGTCTTTTTTCGAAAGCCTCAGAGGTTCTACTTCCCAAAGACATCAGGCCCCTACTAGAATCCTCTTTTTAACAGCAATATTATTACAACAACCACTGACCATCAAATCATCATCAACAACAACAGCAGGAAGTGCTTGTTTCCATCATATCTTTCCTTTTCACTGCATGGAGGCTAAGTCCAGTTCCTTCTACCTCAGTTGCTCTATTATATTTTAAAATGAGGCAACATTTCATAGATGGAAATTGTGCTTACTTATTTCAAGCAAGTTGTTCACCAATAGAAAGGGCATAAGTGCACTTTCATAATACCCTGTTGAGCTCCTTTTGATTCGCTTTCCAAGTCTTTGGATGGGGAATTTGAGATGATATGAAAACTAGACAAGGCAAGCTTGAGCCACCTTGTGCTTTGAACATAGCAGAGGTTTATCAAGTTCTTGTTGAAGTGAACTGAAAGAAATCAGGTAGACAAAATGACAACCAAAAGCAATTTCAATGCATGCTGTTTGACGTCACTCCTAGCACTGATTAAAGCTTGGATTGCTTAGACAAATTGCTGATTACAATTTAAACTATGAGAAAATGGATGTTGCTAAAGTTTTAGGCTGTAGTTGGCTGTGCCAAAACTGGATAGGCTTTGAGTTTGAAGGAGTGATGCTTACAAGGAGCTATATCATGAATAGGAGAAACTACAACAACATAAGCATATAAGATTAGGGCTACAGTGCAGAACGAGTAAGATCTCTCAGGTATTTAATCCTGGAAATAACATGTATTCAAACAACAACTATGAAAGATACCAGTTGGTCTGAAGAATTACTAGTAAAGGTTAAGTTTCCTTATGACATGTAAAAAATGAAAATCAATATTTATCATCACAAGAATAATGCCCACAATGGCTATGGCTATTCAAAATAAATGGTTAAGCTATATTAAGGTTTAGTTGGAATTTCCCTGGCATGTTTAACACAACTAATGACCTTGGTTTCATGACCAAATCTAGTGTTCCAGGAAATGGCAAAATTCACAAGAGGAAGGACTAAATCCATTCAGACTATTTGTTCTGTAAGCACACCGAATGTGTCATCTTTCTGCTTTCATCAATTAATCAATAAACATTGATTAAGCACTAACTATGTGCCAGGCATAGAGCTAAGCACCAGGTATACAAAAAGAGACAAAGGATAATCCCTGCCCTTGAGAAGTTTGCAATCTTGTGTTTCATATGGGGCCATGAAGAGAACAGTTAACTATTTCCATTGTGTACTTCTATAACTTATGATGGATTCACAAAACAGAGCTGTGGCACAAAAATTCTATGACGAGAACTGTAAAAGTATCATATCCTCACACTCGCCAATCTCACATGCATTATTTACATGCTAACAGAAAAATGACAGATGCTGAAAATCCAGGGACCAAATCCTAGAGAGATACAAACACAACTATGTAAGGTGCCACCAAAGAACCAGGGTAAAATGAGAGCTGTTCAAGATCATAAAGATAATTCCAGAGTGCTACATAAAGGAAATATATAAGAACAATCATAAGAAGGCAGAAAATATTAAAATTATACTATATAGGTAAAAGTTTAAAATGGCAGTAATAAGGGCCATATGCTTCAATGACTAGCTCAACAAATGATGAGTGCCTACTACATGCACCATGACAGCCAACTGAATATTCAAAGACAGCTTGTCTCCCATGTTTTCTCCAAGGTAAATATATCAAGTTCCTTTAGTGGATCTTCATTTTCCATGGACTCATGGCTTTTTATCATGCTGGTCGCCTTCCTATGAGGACTCTCCAGCTACTATCACCATTCCTAAGCTGGAGCTTTGAAAAACAGCACAGGACTAAATCTATGTTCTAACCAGGACAGAGGGCAGAAAGAGCACTCTCTATTTATTTCTAGAAGCTATGCCTCTCAATGCACTCTAAAACAAAACTATATTTTTTTAATTGTTACATCACACTGATGACTCATTTTAAGGTTTTATGTCCACCAAAATACCTAGGTCTATTTTAGACAAACTACTGTCTAATCCTGCTTCTCCTACCTTATAACTGTAAGGTTAATTTCTTGAACTTGAATATAAGACTTTATATCCTAATTCTCTCATTCTTTGTTAAATATCCATCTTTGCTTTGTGCCATCTGAAAATGTTATAAGTACGCCCATAAGGAATATTTATAAAGCACTTTGCAGACATCAAAGTGCTATGTAAATATTAGATATTCATATTATTAACTGATACCCTTATCAAAGTCATTCATAAATGTGTTACAAAGCACAGGACCAAGCAGAGCCCCTTGGAAACTCCAGTGAAGCTTCCATATTGACAATGAATCATTAATGCCTACTTGTTGATGCTGGTCATTTAACAAGTTTCAAATTAATCTAATTTTACATTTTCTAGCCCAAATCTCTCCAAATTTTTCATAAGAGTGGTATGAGATACTTGATTAAATTTTACACTAAAATCTAGGTAAAATATGTTTACAGAATTCCCTAGATCTATTGCTTCAGTAGATGTGTCCAAAAATAAAGAAGAAAATAAGGTCATTCTGGTATGACCTAGATGAAGTCATGCTGGCTCTTTATAATTGAGATTTCCTTTTTGAGAGATTTACTAACCATCTATTTACCGATCCTTTCTGGAATCATTATAGGAATTAAAAACAAAATCAAACTCACTAGCCTATAGGTTGTAGGCTCTATTCTATTCTATTCCTTTAAGAAAAATCATAAGAAGGGGAACATTTGCCCTTCTTTAATTCTACAATACCTCTCCTATGATATTTTGAAGAAAAATAACAGTGGATCAGCAATCACACCAATCAGCTCTTTCAAAAGCATAGGACAATAGTACGTGTAGAACAGTTGACTTGATTCATCATTGGAAGCTAGAGGCTTTCTGATTATTTCATTCAATCCACATTGGGAGGGGCCCAAAGACCTGAAACTGATCCTAATCAGAAATGGTTCAATGCTTGATAAATACTTGTTATTTAAGCAAGGGAAGTGATAAGAGCAATCACCCATGTCACAAAATAAGGTTGAGTAAGGCAGCCACCCTCAGCAGACACTGTAAGTCTTGAGAGGGTACAGCCCAGACAGAATGCAAAGGTTCCACTCTAAGTGAGGGATATAAATGAATATGATTTTAGATATTGGTCTCATGAAATTAACTATAGCTTTGGTTAATTCAGTCCTTTCCATCTGTGATTACTTTCCATTTACATTCAAATTCTCCATCCCCCCATTTCAGTGCCAACAGTCATATACATACACACATCTCTATAAGACTAGGAGCTCCTTTCCCTTTCTGTATACTCTTGGTAATTAGCAAAGGGCTTGACTAATAATAAACATATTAAGTGATTAATATATGCTTATAGACTAATAAACTTCCACAAATCCCCTCATATTTAAATTAATGGATAAGAAGTTGAGGAATATCAATTTAACTACTAACTCTTTAGAACTACTTTACTATTTTTACCTTCATTTGTAAACCTTTTGGCACTGGCATGAAGTACAGCTATTGTTCTTCCACTAAAATCTCATTGAGATAGATTGCATGGTAGAAAGAGAACCAGCTCTGCAGTCAGGAAAACCTGGGTTCAAGTTCTCCCATTGATCAAGATTAGCTATGTGATCACAGACACGTCGTTTACTTTCTCTCACTGACTCAAGCAATTCTCAAAAACTATAGTTTACAGATGAGTTAGTCTTTAACAGTTTAGAGTAAAGGTTGGCAAATTATGGCCTGTAGGCCAAAAAATATCCTTATTTCTATCCTAAAACAGGTCAAAAGTCCAGAGATGAATCTAGCTCTTGGACGTTAGGTTGCTGGCTCCTGGCTTAGAGAATTGCCAATTGAAAAAAAGAGCCCCCATACATCCAGGAAACTGTGTTTCAATGAAAAAAAAAAGAATTCCCCAAACAGATTTACTATGTTATCTACTTGTAACATGAAGGTGACCTTGATTCTTACAGACTACAGCAACAGAAAAATCCAAAACTAGAAAAACAGGACTAGGCCCCACACTGGACTATTTTTCTGTTATCTGAGGACCATTCAAAGAGAAATAATAATTTTAATTTTATTATAGGCTTTTCCCTAGATGGTTGGTCTAAATATAAGATAATGAAGTTGTGAGTCACAGCAACTCATGCATCAGAGGAGACTGTACTTCTACCAACAGAATCATGGATATCCATAGTACTGAAGAAATATATCATTATTGACTCTTCTCATGTTTTATGTAATTAGTTAATCCAGTGTCAGTAGACTGAAGAGTATTTGATGAGGAGTAAGGTGTAAAAGTCCTGGAAAGGTAGAAGGGGGTCTAAGGTATGAAGGGCTTTGAATACCAAACAGCATTTTATATGTAATCCTGGAGATGAAAGGGAGTCACTATGAAAATTTGTGGGAGAATGATGGAGGTTTTGGGAAGGACATTTCCTACAAACTCTTCTTCCTCTATCACCTTAGTAAATATCATAAAACCAACTAAATACAGCTGGCACACTGTTCCTGGGAAGCATACCAGTGGGGACTCACTAGAGATAGTGCTAGAAATTCATTCTCTGAGGGGTTGCCCTTAGGTAGAATTATTCAGTAGCATTATTCAGGGTCTGGAGTTCCAACTTGCCAGTTCTGGTTTAAGTTGAGGGAGTAGCCCAGAGGGTATTCTATAGGTGGAAAATAATTAAAAGCTAATCAACAAAAGCTACTGAGAGAATATTCCTAACAACTGAACTATATGCTCTCTTTCTTTCTTCTATTCTTTCTCCTCCCCTTTCTCTCTCCCACACACATATTTGTTAAAATCATCTACAAACATCAAGGATATCCTTGCAGTCAGCATTAGAAGAAACCAGATATTCTTTCAAAATGTTATTCTAGTGTGGATTTCACTCAATGACCACCATCCCCCAACAGACTCAAGTATAGAAAGAATGAGATCCAAATACTTATTCTTTGTCAACTAAAAAAAGGATTTGAATCACTTGAGAAAAAAATATTACCTTAAAGGTTCTCTTTTAACAAGATGTCTCCTATACATACATCAAGATGATAATAAAAACAAGTGGAAGAAAAAATGTGAATATGCCCCCCAAAGAGAAGAATAATGATAATCAAAAGGTGGTATCATGCATACATTTAAAAAAGAACTATTCCCAAAGTATGTGGTTTCCCTTTATGAGAGAATTACAAAATGAGATGAAGAGAATGTTGAATTAAGAAAACTATTAGATAAAATGTCTCATGAAACTCCTTTATTGAAAATTCACTCAGATGAGCTTGGATATCAGTTTTATTGGGAAAACAGGAGAACAACAAAAACTTTAGAAATAATCAACACTGAGACAGAGAAGTGTTGTTCAAAGGTGGGAGTTCATTGATACCCTTCAGCTACAGGCCTCTTCTTTAATTTAGAATGTTTATTTTCTTAAAGATTCTTCAAATGTATAAATAGCAGGGAACAGATGGGAATACCATGTTGATTAAATAAGCAAACCACCAGAATTGGCTGAGTTATTAGAACACTATAAAGTGAGACAGAAAACATTATTGGTAGGTGCTTGGGGAACCACTGGCAACTCAGATCCATGCACAGAAACAAATACATACATTAACTTCATGTGAACAATCACAGAGCAAATAAATCTGTTCAAATATAAAGGAATCTTCTCAAGTTCTAGGATTTCTTTTTCTGACTCCAGATTTCCCTTTTCCAAGTGTCTCCAGCACGTTTTTTGCTAATTGTTAAGCAGCTAAATCACTGACCTTATTTCTGCATTTTGCTCTGAATGTCTAAAATATCTCAATATTAAATCCATGCTTAAATGACAGATGTGTCACCAAGAAGGATATTCAAAAGGAAATGCTGCCTGGATGTTGCTCTAAGTTCATTTCTATATCAATGTGGAAAGGCTGAGGAAGCATAAGAGTGTACGTTTCATGCAGAAGAGGAAGCACTTAGGCAGTGGAACCAAGAATGAAATCTCCTCAGTAGCTATCTTCCCCAGCAATCAGAACCAGGCACAGGCCAGTTTCTGGGGTTTACCTCTTGTCAGATATGATACAGTGGCCTCTCTGACCATTCTGGTTTCAAGGAGACATAATCTAAACAATGCAGAGGAAAGCAATGAGGGAGGAGAATGCCCAGTGTATAATTGAAAATCTGTTACCCTAAAAAAGAACATTTCTCAGGAGCCCACTGACTTCCTGTCATTACATACTTCCTGTAGTCAGGGGCAGTGACATGGAGGGTCCCCGGCTCTTTACTCCCTGTCAGAGAGTATGGTGGTGGTAAGCGTGGGGGTTTTTGAACTGGCTGATCAGTCATGAGCACGTTGTCTTTATTTTGTATCCCTTTTATTCCTTTATTTCTAATGATCATTAATGAATTTCTTAAAATACAATATTTTTATTATTGAGATTTAATTTTAATTTTTACACCATGAGAGGGGAAGCTAATTCCCTACTCAGAAATCAGAGGCTTAGAGATTTAGTGCTAGAAGGGACTTTAGGGGTAATCAAGGACCACACTGTCTCATCTTACTGAGGAGGAAGCTTGAGACCAAAATGAGAAAAGTGACTTGCCAGGAACATAGAGGTACTAAGTGGCACAGGTGGAAGATTTTAAAAGTTGGGTTACTCTTTTTAAGGAAACAAAGATGATATGATTATTCCCTGAACCTCTGGAGGGATGACTTATTGTAACACTCAGAATTAAACTCGGAATCCAAATCAGTGACTGGCTGCTTAGTTTCCACAATACACATGTAATTCCTTTCATCCCAAAATAAAGAATAAAACTGGTCCTCCACACAATATCATTCTTTGCCCTAGGGAGTTAAAAAAGTCAAACCACGTTAATGACTAATTCCTGACCTAACCAAAGGTCTCCTAGGGGATAAATTTATACAATTTTGAGACCATCCTTTTATTGCTGAATGCAAAGATTATCAAATAATTGCATTGTTCCAATTGCAGCAATATGGCTGGCGGCTTTTAATATTTCATTGGGTCCACAAATCTGAAGATGAAATTGACAGATGTACATTTCTCTGCCAATGAAGAGCATGGCAGAATATTAAATGGGTTAAATTATAACTATTTCTCTCTCAAAGCCTGAATTACTATAGTACAACTTAATAACAAGATCCATTTTCCAGGCCTGATAATCCATTATAGAAAGGTAATAAAGTATGAACTAAGTCCCTGATAATGATAACCTAGAAATAAATAAAGATAGGCTAAAACCTCTTGGAATATTCAGGCTACTGGTTATACATTTCTAACACTGAGGAGCAGCCTTCCTCTTCCTAAATAATACCTTCTATTTTACACCTAAGCATGTATTCCAAAATAGATTCAATTCAGGGGAAGTGGCATCTATGCTTTTCAGTACACACTATAACTCCTTAAATGCTTTCCCTAGTGCCCTGGGGACAAACTATTCAAATACATTTGGCCCACTGGAATTGTGCATTGGTTATGGGGGTGAGGGGCTTGGGGAAGGGGAGGGAGAGAACATGATTTCCAAAACCTTGGGAAAATATTCTAAATTAATTAAATAAAATTTAAAAAAGATTAGGTTTGGACCTATGTCTAGGTCCTTTCCAAAAGAAGGAAGCAGAAAGATATATACAATATATAAAACTTACAGTAAAAAGACAAATATAAATGAGCAATAAAGTAAAATGATGTATATAATGTATATCAGTTATGTAGAGGGCATAACTTCTGGATACACAAAACACATGGTAACAGACAAAAAAGACTCACTATGCTCATTGAGAAAAGAATTTGAAACAGGTCTTAATTTATAACTTTTCTTGTATTCTGTGAGAATACTAAGTATTCTCCAGGGTTCACTGCACTTCTGCACTATCCAAACAAGAACCAGTCATCCTTCTGCTAAACATAAAGTTGAAAAGGCCTCCAGGGGCAAGTTCTCTTAATGAAGGCCCCCCCACTGTTGTAGCCAAATAATGGTGGTTGCCTTGATGCTAGGGTAGGAAAGAGTTAGTCCATACCACCCCTTCCTCAACTAGAAGACTCAGAGTAAGTTGGTGCTATGTGGAGGATCCAAGGAAGAAAAACCAAGCTGTAGATGGTCTCTCATCTGATATATCACTCTATCCCAATGGTTTTCACAAGGGACCAAAGAACCACTCAAGTTTTTGTTTTTGATTTATATTATATGAAAGCATTAAGTTCTTCTCAGCACTATGACTGTAGGATCAAAAACAGCAAGGAAATCCCCTAGTCACCAAAAGCCCCCCAGAGTCATCATGTTCCTTGAGTCTCTAGAACTTTCCATGAAAGCTGTGGGTGCACATTCCCTACAATGCTCCCTACAATATAGGATAATTCAATCTCAGTCTCAGCTACATATAACTAAACTGTTTTCTTGAAGATAAAACATATTTTAGCCTTTAAAACTACACCAAAAATGGGCTCTGATACTGTTTCATTGTCAGTAAAGTTATAAAATTATCCTTTCTATAATGATCATGATCTATTTGTTATACGGGTATTGGATATTTTCTAATAAAGTTGTCCATTTGGGTCAAGATTAAGAGTCATTCAAATCATGCTTCAGATACTAAGTTTATAAAGCTCAGTTTCATCTTTTGGAAAATGAGATGCTACACCTCAGGAATCACTAAGAGCTCTCAATATATGATTCAATGAATTCAAACTTCATCTCATGAGTCAACACAGGTGATATGCCTCTCCATACATAGAGAAAAAAGATGACACAGCCAAATCAGTGGGATGATTACCAATGGAAAGCTTATGTGCATTATTTCTGTCTTCCCAAGACCAAGGGAGAATGAAAAAGGCTCATAACACAACATCTTTGTTGAATACATGGCAGAGACAAGGACAAGAGTTGCAAAGTGTGGGCAAGGGCGCATAGGCTGTTTAAGAGAGTACTTATATCAATGCAATTACAGCTCCATTTCTTTTTTTATTTTGAAAACTTTATTGAATTAGTAAATTTAGAATATTATTCCTTGGTTACAAGAATCATGTTCTTTCCCTCCCCTCCTCCACCCCTTCCCATAGCCAACACACAATTCCACTGGGTTTTACATGTGTCCTTGATCAGAACCTATTTCCATGTTGTTGATGTTTGCACTAGGGTGATCGTTTAGAGTCTACATCCCCAATCACATTCCTGTCAGCCCATGTGAACAAGAAGTTATTTTTCTTCTGTATTTCTACTCTGAATGTGGATAGTGTTCTTTCTCATAGATCCCTCTGAGTTGTTCAGGATCACTGTATTGCTACTAATAGAGAAGTCCATTACGTTCAAATGTGCCACAGTGTATCAGTCTCTGTGTACAATGGTCTAGTTCTGTTCCGTTCACTCTGCATCAATTCCTGGAGGTTGTTCCAGGTCCTGTGGAATTCCTACAGTTCATTATTCCTTTGAGCACAATAATATTCCATCGCCAACATATACCACAATTTGTTCAGCCATTCCCCAATTCTGATGGGCATCCCCTCATTTTTCAATTTTTGCCACCATAAAGAGTGCAGCTATGAATATTCTTGTACAAGTCTTTTTTCCTAATCTCTTTGGGGTATAAACCCAGCAGTGCTATGACTGGATCAAAGGGTAGACATTCTTTTAGCGCCCTTTGGGCATAGTTCCAAATTGCCCTCCAGAATGGCTGAATCAATTCACAACTCCAACAGCAATGCATTAATGTCCCAACTTTACCACATCCCCTCCAACATTCATTATTTTCCTTTGCTATAATGTTTGCCCATCTACTAGGTGTGAGGTGGTACCTCAGAGTTGTTTTGATTTGCATTTTTCTGATTATAAGAGATTTAGAATATTTTTTCATGTGCTTATTAACATGTTTTATTTCTTTATCTGAAAATTGACTATTCATGTCACTTGCCCATTTATCAACTGGGGAATGGCATGGTTTTTTGTACAATTGATTTAGCTCATTATAAATTTGAGTTATTAGACCTTTGTCAGAGGTTTTAGTTATGAAGATTTCCCCCCAATATGTTGCTTCTCTTCTCATTTTGGTTGCATTGGTTTTATTTGGGCAAAACCTTTTTAATTTAATGTAATCAAAATTATTTATTTTACATTTTGTAATTTTTTCTAACTCTTGCTTGGTCTTAAAATCCTTCCTTTCCCAAATGTCTGAAAAGTATACTATTCTGTGTTTACGTAGTTTTCTTATAGTTTCCTTCTTTACATTCAAGTCATTCACCCATTCTGTGTTTATCTTGGTGTAGGATGTGAGATATTGATATAAACCTAATGTTACCCATACTGTCTTCCAATTTTCCCAGCAGTTTTTTCAAATAGTGGATTTTGGTCCCAAAAGCTGAGATCCTTGGGTTTATCATAGACTGTCTTGCTGAGTTCATTTACCCCAAGTCTATTCCAATGATCCTCCTTTCTGTCTCTTAGCCAGTACCATATTGTTTTGATGACCACTGCTTTATAGTATAGTTTGAAATCTGGGACTGCAAAGCCTCTTTCCCTCACATTTTTTTTCATGATTTCCCTGGATATCCTTGATTTTTTGTTCTTCCATATGACCTTTGTTATGTTTTTTTTTTCTAATTCAGTAAAATGTTTTTTGGTAGTTCAATGGGTATGGCACTAAATGAGTAAATTAATTTGGGTAGGATTGTCATTTTTATTATGTTAGCTCATCCTACCCATGAGCAATCAATGTTTTTCCAATTGTTTAGATCTAGTTTTAATTGTGTGGAGAGCGTTTTGTAGTTGTGCTCATATAGTTCCTGTGTTTGTCTCAGCAGAGAGATTCCTAAGTATTTTATACTGTCTAGGGTGATTTTAAATGGAATTTCTCTTTCTAATTCTTGCTGCTGAGATGTGTTGGAAATATATAGAAATGTTGATGACTTATGTAGGTTTATTTTGTATCCTATAACTTTGCTAAAGTTGTTGATTATTTCCACTAGCTTTTGAGTTGATTCTCTAGGATTCCTTAAGTAGACCATCATATCATCCGCAAAAAGCGATAGCTTGGTCTCCTCCTTACCTATTTTGATGCCTTCAATTTATTTTTTCTTCTCTAATTGCTACTGCTAGTGTTTCTGGTACCATGTTAAATAATAGAGGTGATAATGGGCATCCTTGTTTCACTTCTGATTTTATTGGGAATGTGTCTAGTTTATCCCCATTGCAGATGATGCTTGCTGATGGTTTTAGATATATACTGTTTATGATTTTTAGGAAAGGCCCTTCTCTTCCTATAATTTCTAGTGTTTTCAATAGGAATGGATGTTGTATTTTGTCAAAGGCTTTTTCTGCATCTATGTAAATAATCATGTGATTTTTGTTGGTTTGCTTATTGATATGGTCAATTATGTGGATGGTTTTCTTATTATTAAATCATCCTTGCACTCCTGGCATAAATCCCACCTGATCATAGTGAATAATCCCCATGATCACTTGCTGGAGTCTTTTTTTTGATAAATGAGAATATTTATTAATTCCACACAACACAATTTCCCTTTTCCTCTCCCCTCCAAACCCCCAACACTCCTTTACACCTAGGAACTGAGCAGAATCTCCAGGGATCCATGTGTTCAAACCCACCACATTTTTAACTTGTCCTTGCAGTATGACGTCTGCTCTGGACTGATCACAGGAAATCTCCCCTTTATTAAAAAACTGATCAGATCTCCAAAATCATGCCTAAATGGTTGCCACACCCCATCTTCAGCACCAGATAAACTAAGAAAAAATTTAAAGTTGCTTTTCTGAGATTGTGGTGGTCAGTTCTCCAGTGTTGAATGCCCCCATTCCACTCCAGTTCAAATAGCATTTTGGCATTAGCACCATCATTATATATTAGGTGTGTATAATTGTATGTGTGTATATTGGTAATGTCCATGTATCAATGTTAGATGAACATTATACCCAGCCTCTGTCATCAAGCATTCCAAAGGCAGGCTTATTTATTACAAAGGCTGTCCAAAACCCATTTAACTATACAAATGACAAAAAAAATATTTCTAAGTTAAAGAGAGTTCTAGTTACAATATCATCTTTTACCCTATATATTTATCCAAGAGAACAAGGAACATCTTGTCTCTCCCACCTCAATATACCTAGAAATTAAACACCATGCCTTTAAAAGAAAATGTCCTCAAGAGTAGAAAGGTGGCTCAGTGGATAGAGCACCAAGTCTGGAGTCCAGAGTACTTAGTTCAAATCTGACTTCAGACCCTTCCTCATTGTGTGACCTTGGGAAAGTCACTTAACCTCAATGCCTATCCCTAACTGTAATTCTGCCTTAAAAGCAGTATCAATTCTAAGACAGAAGGTGAGGGGTTTTTTCAATTGTCCTGGAATGCAAAAGGAATCTTTAAGAGTGCTTCTTTTTCAAAAAGTTTCCCTGAAGCATCATAAAATGTAGTTCCCCCCTCCCACTCCATTAGAGATGGCACAGACTATCTCATTTTCAATGGCTAGCTTATAGCAAGGTATATTGTGGATCCCTTTGGCAGAAGGTTTTTAAAAGCTCAAATGAAAGAAATGCCAAATTTCAGTTTGCAGTTGGTGAAAATAGTATTGTAATATTTTTTTTTCCTATCCAAGTTTATAGCCCCCTGAAATCTATCCATTGACTACTTGGAAGTCTGTGGGCCCCAAGTTAAGCACCCCTGGTTCACAGCAAAGTTACCACAAACGAACTGGTCCCATCAGCAAAAGGATCAATTTTTTACAAAAAATTATCAATATGACCAAGAGAAAAAATCTGAACTTTGGAATCCCAATGAATAGAACCTATCTCTGTACTGCGACCTCTGAATTGCCACACTTGGAAACAGTTTCTGAAAAGATTTAGCACTCCTCAAAAAGTCCACGTGAGAGCTGGTTTTTGCTGTTTCATCTCCATCAGCCTAAGTTACTACAAACTTAAACCCGTATACTCCTGTAACCTTCTGGAGGAGGCAACAGAGAACAGAGGGCTTCTTTTCAACATCTCACACCAAAAGGTAAAAGGGAATACACTTTCAATTTGATACTGCCAAAGGACAAGCTTCGGTCTAACCTCCATTCAAGTTTACAAGAAAAATTTTAAAGCATGTGGAAGGGATGGGTGTGGAGGGCAGGGAAAGACTTGTACAAAATGGTTAATGAAAGTAAATCACAAACAGAAAAATTACCTTTGAGGGTATGAACTTGGAGGGGGGGTTGTTAGTATTTTATTTTTAAATCCCGTCTTAGTACCTGTTCTAAGACAGAAAAGTGGCAAGGAATAGGCTGACATTAAGTGACTTGTGGAAGGTCATAGTGCTAGGAAGTGACTGAGACAAGATTGGAACTCATGTTCAGAACCAGATTTGAACTCTAGGTCTTGCTCTCCATCCATTGAGCCACCTAGCTTCCCTATGAACTCATTTTTATGGAACTGACATATAGAGAGTATGTATTTATTAAAGTTATTTTATCTTTTTATGATGGAACCACTGTTGTTGGCCTAAAGTTCTCCTTTAAACATATTTCTAAAATAGCATCAACTTTTGGAAAAGAAAATCTATTTCTGGATATCCTTTAAGAAAGAAATTTTTAAAAAAGTTAACAAGAAACAAACTAAGATATCTCCTCAACCTAACCCTTCATACACTCTCATAGACAGACCAATTATATTCCACAATGAAAACCTATAACAGAAAAAGAGAAGACTCGCATTCTAAGAGGTTAATAAGTATGTTAATTTTCAATATGGCAGTCAATTCAAATTTAAATTGACCTTCAAAAATCCTCATCAAAATACACATTTTTCACTTAGATTAAAATAATAATTTTTAAAACTTTTGAGGAATTCACAAGCAAAAGCACGACTGCTTTCAAGATCATTCTAGAATAGTGACTCAACTCCTTTTTGTATCCTAGACCCTTCAGCAAGTCTCTGGACTGTTTTTCTGAATGTTTTTAATTTGTAAAATAACATATATAGGATTATAAAGGAAACCAACAGTTAGTGAAAACAAAGATATCAGTTTTCCCAATTCAAATTTTTAAAAACTCCTCAAAATCTATTCATAAATCCTGGGGGGTGCCCTTAATTTAATTTGAATAATTATAGAATTATAATTTCTTTAGGTTCAAGATGGAAAGATGTGAACAGTAATCCTCAAGTAAGTTTTCTCTTAATGTAAAATACACACAATGCCAAATATGAAGGAAGAAATAGACTTTCCTTTGAGAATTTCAGAGAATAATCAAGTATGCAAAGCTGTTTTTCACAGAATCAAGGCTTCACGTGGATACAGTTGTCCCGTCTAAACTATTTTGTTAAAGTATCCTGTTCCAATCTTTTTACCACAAGGTCAAGAATCACTCTAAGAAATTCCCATGTAGCATCTTCTTCTGGAGATGGAGAGATGGGAACAGCTGTCAGACTATTTTTCACATAATCAAACATTCTCTCTTCTCTGGCAATACCCACTTCAGTAATAGAAGACAGTCTTCATTTGGAAACTGAAGGAACTCTTAGGATTGTCTAAAGGCCCATGTCTGATTCATGTATTTCTTCCACCCATCAATCATTTTGTAAATCCCTACCACAGTGATCCTTTTTAAAAAGTTTCAGTAGGACTGTTTGCATATAACATGTGTCTACTTTCACATTCAGAATTTTTGTTTCTTTGCCAGTGTTATCTTCCTTCCTACTGCCCCTTATTGGCCATATGAACATCAAGCCACTCTGCCAAACTAATTCTGAGGACAAAAATATTTCCAAACTCCTTTGAACATAGAATTTTAGAGTTCTTTTATGGTGGATTTTTATCAAATGCTTTTTTTATTTGTCCTACCTAACTTGGTATCTATAAGCTGTGGTCCAATTAATGGCTCCTCCTCAAATGATAGCCTTTAATCATTTTTTCAAACCCTCACTTCCCACCTTAGATACAATCCTATGTATTTGTTCCAAGGCAGAATATTGGTAAGGGCTAGGCAATGGGGTTTAAGGGACTTGTCCAGGGTCACATAGCTAGGCAGTGTCTGAGACCAGATTTGAACCCAGGACCTCCTGTCTCTAGGCCTGGCTATCAATCCTCTGAGTCACCCAGCTGCCCCCCACCATTAATCGTTTTAATCTTTCAATACTGCCATGATAGCTCTTTCTTTCCCTCTCATGCTTTGTTTGTAGATTGTCTATTTCTTTTTTCCCTTCCATTGGTGTGACTCTACATATCCATCCACAGAAATCCACGGGAATAGATTTTCAAACTGTTAAAACTGCTATTTTTTGTTGCTAAATAACCATGATCTTCCTGGGTATAGATTATGTTACTATCTGCTCTTTAAACAAAGTAGACCTTTTTAAAATGGCATCAGCTTTTGCAATGAGTTTGACATGAGGGTGCTACAATGTAGCTGCCATGCTAGAGGACATGCACGATACTACTTCTGTATTGAGCACAGCTGTTTTCATGAGACGTGGCCATCATTTCTCCCAGTTATAAAAGGAGGGGCTTGGCTTGGTGATCTACTAAGGTTCCTTCTAGCTCTGCTTCCCAACAGTAAGTCTGTCAATTAGCATTTATTGAGTCCTTCTTATAAGCCAAGAACTGTACTACATGCAAGGGATGCCCTCAAGAAGTTCGCCTGTTATTGGGAGAGAAAATATACAAACAACTTGACTGCTGCCTATTTTGATCACTATATTTCAGTATAATTGGCTTCTTCCTTTATAATCCCATGTTCTTTGTTTAATGCATTTAAAAAACATTTTTCTGGGAAGGGGTCCACAGGCTTCACCAGCCTGCTGAAAAAGCGGTCCAGGATCCAAAAAAGATGAAAGAGCCTACGCTAAGTCCAAATGCCAAATTCTCTGATCAGGAATAAGTATTTTCTTGCATGAACAGAGTCCCTGAAACAAGAGGGACTCACTCTGTCTTAACATCCAATATAATTCACATGCAGTGTCCCTTGTACTCTATTTAATAAAGCCACATTCTATGATTGAATTTTAAAAAACACTAAGAGAAAAATCATTCCCAAAAATGTTCCAACAAGTTGCTCAGCCCAAGGCCCATTTTTGTCCTCTGTAAAACGAGGATGCCTGCCTGACTTCCCTCATGGGAAGGGGGGATTGTGGGGAACTCTGAAAGGCAAATTCTATCTTGAAGTGAGACACAAGATAGAAGCGACTGGTGCACTCACTGGGGCTGTTTCTAAAGACAGACAGATAGACAGACTGACTTCTTTCCTTCCTTCCCCTCAGGTCCTGCTGCCCTTGGCAATTTCTCACTTTCTTTCCTTTGATTTTTCTCTGCAGGCAGGAGGGGATGAGGTAGCAAGCCTGTGTTCTTTGGGGAGAAGACACAAACGCAGGCAATCAGTCAATAAGTGTGTGTTTTATGCCAGTCACTAGGCTAAACACTGGGCTATAACAAAAGACAAGAGATTTCAAATTCTTGTCTCTCCCTTAGCACAGTGCTAGTCCCACAAGAGAGGTTCGAGAAACACTTCTTTGTATTTAGACAGCTGATAAACATTCACAGAGTAAATGAATGATGCACACATGTCAGAAAAGTCCCTCCCCAGCTTGGCCCGTTGGTGGTGGAGGTAGCTCAGCGAGGGCCTCTAAAGGCACACACATGTCTCTGGAACATCTGCCGTGCCTCTCCTTGGCCTGGCGCTCTGCATCAGCCATGGGCTGCCAGTCATTCATCCCTACCATGTCACTGCTGTTGGCTGAGGGGCTCCAGAGGGCTCAGCAAGTCCTTAGTTTGGCTACTCAAACTTCTTCATGACCCAGTTGGCATCTTCGATGGCCCTCTGGATGATCTGCCAGATCCTCTCCTAGCTGCCTTCATCTGCGTGGATGTGGAAACTCTGGTTGATGGTATGCTTGTAGTGCTCCTGGATGTTCTTGGCTGGCAGCAAAGGACAGCATCACAGCAGGTACCAGTACAGGTGGAGCGGTGTCTGAACTAATTCAATGCCCGGTATTGGGCCCATTGGCCTCAGCATCGCCTCCTTCTCCTCACTCTGCAGTAGTACCTGAATGTACCATATTCCCCTTTGGAAAGTCAGCTCAGTTGCTGCAGCCGCATCAGCAGCAACAACAGCTGCTGTGATAGCAGCAGCAACAAGGAAAGTGGCAGCAGCTGCAGTCTTTTTGCTAGAATTCTATTTAAGATTTTTGCATCTATATTCATTAGGGAGATTGGTCTATAGTTTTCTTTCTCTGTTTTTGACCTGCCTGGCTTAGGAATCAGTACCATATTTGTGTCATAAAAGGAATTTGGTAGAACTCCTTTGCTTATTCTGTCAAATAGTTTGTATAATATTGAGATAAGTTGTTCTTTGAATGTTTGATAGGATTCATTTGTGAATCAATCTGGACCTGGAGATATTTTCTTAGGGGGTTCTTCAATGGCTTATTCAACTTCTTTTTTCTGATATGGGATTATTTAAGTATTTTATTTCTTCTTCTGTTAATCCAGGCAATTTAAATTTTTGTGAATATGCATCCATATCACCTACATTGCTATATTTATTGCCATATAATTGGGCATAATAGTTTTTAATGATTGCCTTAATTTCCTCTTCATTAGAAGTGAGTTCTCCCTTTTCATTTCTGATACTGTTAATTTGGTTTTCTTTCCTTTTTGTAATGAGATTGACCAATACTTTGTCTATTTTATTTGTTTTTTCAAAGTACCAGCTTCTAGTCTTATTTATTAAATCAATAGTTCTTTGACTTTCAATTTTATTAATTTCTCCTTTGATTTTTTGGTTCTCTAGTTTTCATCTTATGATTTTTAATTTGTTCAGTTTCTAGTTTTTTAATTTGCATGCCCAACTCATTGACCTCTGTCCTCCCTAATTTGTTAGTATATGAACTTAAGGATATGAATTTCCCCCTGAGTACTGCTTTGGCTGCTTCCCAAAGATTTTGAAAGGATGTCTCATCATTGTTATTTTCTTCAAAGAAATTATTGTTTCTATGATTTTTTCTTTACCCAATTTTGGAGAATCATATTATTTAATTTCCAATCAATTTTTGATTTGCCTCTCCATGTACCCTTACTAATAATTATTTTCACTGCATTGTCATCTGAAAAGGTTACATTTATTATTTCTGCTCTTTAGCACTTGTTTGCAATGTTTTTATGCCCTAGTGCATGGTCAATCTTTGTGAATGTCCCATGTGCTGCTGAAAAGAAGGTATATTCCTTTTCGTACCTATTTATTTTTCTCCACATATCTACTAACTCAAATTTTTCTAAGATTTCATTAACTTCTCTTACCTCTTATTTATTTTTTTTTGTTTGGTTCATCTAGATCTGATAGAGGAAGATTCAGGTCTCCCACTAGTATAGTTTTTCTATATATTTCATCCGTAAGCTCCACTAGTTTCTCCTTTAGAAATTTGGATGCTATACCATTTGGTGCATACATGTTGATTACTGATATTTCCTCATTGTCTATACTACCTTTTATCAGGATGTAATTAACTTCCCTATATATTTTAATCAGATGTATTTTTACTTAGACTTTGTCAGATATCATGATTGCAACTCCTACTTTCTTTTTCTCAGTTGAGGCCCAATAGATTTTATTCCATCCACTTAACCTTTTCCCTATGAGTGTCCACCTTCCTCATTTGTGTTTCTTGTAGACAACATATGCTTGGATTGTGGTTTCTAATCCACTCTGCCATTTGCTTCCATTTCATGGATGAGTTCATTTCATTCACATTCAGATTTATAATTACCAGCTGTGTATTTCCCAACATTTTGATTTCCACTCCTAATCCTGCCCTTTCTTCTTTCACTATTTCCTTCTATACCCGTGTTTTGTTTTTAATCAGTCCCCCTAATCCCCACCCTTATTTTACTTACCATCCCCCCTCCCTTCTTATTCCCCTCTTATTTTTCTTGAGGGTCTTTTTACCCAACCCCCCACTCTCCCTCCCTTGTATTACTTCCTTCCCCACCAGTCCTTTTGTTACCCTTCTACTTCTCTATAGGGTGTGAATTAATTCTCTGCCCTAATTGATCTGATAGTTCTTGCCTCTTTGAGTCAATTTCAATGTACTTAAGAATTAAGTATTTCCTGTCTCCAACCTCTTTACCCTTCCAGTGCATTCTGCCCCACTCCTGCCATGCTCTTCTTTATGACATACAAATTTACTCCAATTTGTCTCTTTTCCCAAATCTCTTAGTATAAACCTCTTTTTACCTCTAGTTTTATACATACACACATACACCTATCTTGCCATTTCATCCTATACAGTTTGTCGCTGTACTCTCTAAGTATAATTCTTCTTGCTATCCAGGTGATAATAACATTTTTTAAGAGTTACCAATATTTTCCTCATTTTTTTTCATTCTTTTGATTTTGTTTTATAGCTTCCTGCTGCTTTGTGAAGCCATTTTCTTTTAGTTGTTCAATTTTAGTTTTTAAGGACTGAATTTTATCCCTGGCTTTTTAGTCATCCTTCTCCTTCTGATCTGATTTTCTTTGTAGGTCATCTTTCATCTCCTTTGCCTCATTTTAAAGCTGGTTAATTTTGGCTTTCAAGATACTGTTTTCTGTTTCCAGGTGACTTATTTTGCTTTTTAAGTTCTTTTCCCAATTGTCTCCAGTCTCTCAATTGTTTTTTGAATTGTATTTTGACTTCTTCCAAAGCCTATGTCCAGTTCACTGCAGTTTCTGTATTTTTGCTTGGTGTTCACTGGTCCTCCTCTGTTCCATTTGTTCTTTGTTCATTGCCTGGATAGAAGCTACTGATTGTAATTTCTTTTTTCTTTTTCTGTTGTTTACTCATATTTCTCCCTTCTTTTCCCCCTGTAGTTGCCTGTAGCCTTGCTCCTCTTATTATGTGCTGTATCTGTGGATTTGGGCTATTCTGTACTGAAGGGGTTTCTTCTCTTTTCTGCTGACTGATCAGGTTAGGCTGATGGTATTTATGAGCCCTGTAGTCAGATCTTCCCCAGGTGACAGAAGCAGCTGAAAAGGAGCTGGGCTTCCCACCCTATTATCAGGGTTGTAGCCTGGAGTAGTTGCAGCCTTTGCCCTTGGAATCTAGTCAGCAAGGCTCTCAGAGCAGTCTGGAGTAGGGGTGTTGGATCTTGGGCTTCCCTGCCCTCTGAAGGTTTATCTGCCCTACCTATCTGAGACTGAGTCAAGGCAGGGTTGATCTACAGAGCTGTATATGCACTGAGGTCAAAATTTTATGAAGGGCAGGGGCAAGATGGAGCATCTTGGCTTTGACTAGGCTGCTTGCTCTGTGCTTTTTCTCCAGGTGCCTCCCTAGTGCCTGTGTTCAATGCCCTCAGCCTGGCACAGCTGTGCCAGCAAGGTACTCCTTCCATACTAGCACCCTTGACAGCCCAGAGACTCCAGTCACAGCTGGAGGCTCAGCACTGTAGGTGAGAGAAGGGTTCTAGGACCTTCCTTCTTCCTTCCCCTTAAACCTGCATGTTCTAGAAATCAGGCTTTTTTTTTTGGGCGGGGGGGGTGTACCTTTTAATCTGAGTCCAGCAGGACATTTCCCTAGCTCTGTCCTGTTGTTATATTTAGTTTTCAGTCTCATCGAAGCACTGTGTTTTTGATTTGGTGAGGAAGGGTTTTTCAGAGGTCTGAACGTTTGCTGCCACTAAGCCGCCATCTTGACTCTGCCTCATAGCTCCATTTCAACCAAAAGAGGGTCCATAGCAGTGTCTATATTTGATCCTTCTTGTTCAAGAATTTTATCATTGACTTGGATGAAGGCAGAGGACACCTTTATCTGATAAGATGATGTTATTCCAGTATTTATTTAAAAAAAGAGATCAGTAGAATAGATTAAACAAATAAGACTCTGAAATAACTGAACTCAGCAACCTAATTTTCAATAAACACCCAGACCTAAAATACCTAGAGGTCTCCCAGTTTGAGAATAATCACTGGGAAAAGCAATCTGGAAGAAATTAAGGTTAGACCAACCTCTCATTATATACTACACAAAACTTAAGATATTTTGGTGACTTGAATATTAAAATTACATTAAAAATTATAAGACAATATGATCAGTTGCCTTTTAGAGCTAGGGAGAGAAGGAGAATTCATAACCAAATAAAGGAGAAAGGAGAAAAGCAATAACAACATATAAAACATAATTTTAATTACATGAAATTGAAAAGCCTTTGAATGAACAAAATTAACAGACTGGATTAAAAGGGAAGCAGTCACCTAGTTAAAAATTGTATTTAATATGTCTGATAAATGTTTGCTATCCTATATATATATATATATATATATATATATATATATATATATATATATATATATATGGAAACAACATAAAATATAAAGGAAATAGCCATTACTCAAATATTAAGTTTTGACAGTGTAAGAACAAACAAGTTACAAGAAAAGAAATGCAAACTATAAACAAGCATATTAAAAAACACTCTAAATCACAAAAGAAATTCAACTGAAAACAACCCCAAGCTCTCGCTTCATGTACAGAAAATTTGAAAATATGACAAAAGATGGGAACACTTAACAGTGAAGTGGAAAGTTAGGCATGCTAAATCCCTTTTGCAAAGTTGTGATTTGGACCAACCATTCTGGAAAGCAATCTGAATTAATGTGGAGAAAACCATATTTTTGACCCAAAGATGTCAGTGCTAGCTATATAGTCCAGAAGGTCAATGATAAAAAGAAAGATGAAATAAACATCAATATATTTATAGCAGCACTTTTTTATAATATTAAGGAACTGGAAACTAAGTGACTGCCCATTGGTTGAGGAAAGCTGAAAAAAGTTGTGGTATATGAAAATAATGGAAAATTCGTTCACTGTAAGAAAACAATGGATATGAAGAATACAAGGAATAAAAAAACTAATATGAAATAATGCAAAGTGAAGCCAACAAAATCAGGAAACCAGTGTATACTATGATTACAATGATGTGAGGTTCGAACAGTGGATATAATGTTGAGATTTTTTTACATTTATTTATTTTGCAGAAGTGTTTTTCCCTATTTTTCTAGTCTTAGATATAAGGAACAATTCTAGCAGAGAAAAGAAAGAGAGACACATACAAGACAAAGATATACATATATTTTTTAAAACATGATTATCAAATTTATGTACAGTGCAAACTTAGGATGCTAACAGGTTAGGTGACAAAGTAAGTATTCAAAAATATCTAGACAGCTCTGAAGGTCAAAAAGAAAAAAACAAGAAATGTAATAGGGATAAATGTATGACTGGCTTATAGGTTCAAACACTCCACTTCATGAACTTACCACGTCAATTCAGTTAAGAGCAGCTAAAGCAAAAATAAGTCAATGAACAAAAGAATGAATGAATAAACCAAAAGTGTGGCATAGTAGACCCAAAAGCTCTCCTGAACTTTACTTGAATTAATGGAAATCGAGAGTCCAGATAAATAGAGTCTAGAAATAGTTTGATGGTCAGAATTAGTGGAAGTCATTAGGAGACAGATTTTTGGCTTGATTTAGGGCAGAACTTTCAAGCAATTTGAACTGTTGAAAAATGGATTAGGCAGTGATCTTCCAAACCACCAGAAGCATTTCAGCAGAGGCAACACGACCAAATATCACCTCCATGACACAGTTGAAGTGGTCCCTAAGGGAAATTTTGAAGTGGAAGAGCTAAGGTCCTTTCTAATTCTAAGACTATGAATCCACAAACTTTTGTTTTCATTTGAGTATCTTTTAAAAATTGGACAAACATTTTCATAGGAGAAATCCTCAGGAGACTAAGTTGAAAACACTTTTCAAAAAAAGGGCTGTAGCAGTGTCTAACACCATGATGGGTAGAAGAATATGGAAGGTATTATAGTAAATTCATAGAGGACCATTTTCTGACAGCACTTTGCCACATTGACGTCACATACTCTTCACTATGATCAAACAGAACCGCACAAATCAGAAGCATTATCCCAACATCTGGGACTCTCTAACTGGAGCTCTTATGTTTCTTCTTTTCTGTGTTAGTCTGTAACTTTACAGCATGTAAAAAGTGGCCAATACTGTTCCAGTTTATTACTAAGTGCTATCATCTTGTACCTAACGTACTAGAGCATGAAATGTTCTTAAATGTGAGATTTAACATTTGGTGAAATTGATGCATTCTCTATTGGATCAATTTCCTATGCTTGAATTATCTCTATTCAGTATACATAAAACACAGTATATCTATATTACAAGAACAATGGCATTTAAATTAACATTTACAGAATGTAAATGTAGCAGAAGCAGTTTACAGCTAAACAAAATTTTAACATCTAAGCCTAGGAGTGGGGAGCAAATATGTTTTCAATTGCAAAAACAGATTATGAATAACGACTTGGATGGAAAGATCAAATTCAAGGAGCTGTTAAGACTACTCACACAACCAGATGAATTGCTTGCCTCCATTTTGTATGCCATACATTAATTTCCTATCTGAAAGATCTTTCTGCAAATTAGATGCTAAAGTAGATATTACTGGAAGTGAAACCAGCACAATGCCAGTCTGTAAACAGGAGGAATACACTGTGATTCTTAGTTCTGTTCTTCTCTGGCATTCTGTGTGGTCTATTGTCTTCTTTCCTTAACTGGCGATAGCAATGTAGTTTAAAGACATCTGGCTTTTCGATATCATTTCTATTCTCTCTACACATAAGAACAATAATTTACCACAAAATATTGGAAAAAGTGACGAGTTTGCAGTCAGAAAGACCTTGGCTGAAATTCTGCCTGTGACATTTACTAGCTGTGTGATCTTGGGCAAGTCTCTGAGCTTTCAGCAACAATCTTGCACCTTATCTAAGAAGCAAAATGGGTTCTGCCTTGTAAATGCTCAAACTGAAGTGGTGAAGGGAGTTTACAATATGGGCGTTTCCCTACATTGAAGATATCCCAGATCGGTCTGCTATCCATAACACAGTTACACTGCAACCCAAAGCTCCTAAAATCATAACTTCACAGGCTTATCTTTTTCACTCAGTTCCATTCAAAGGAGAGCACAATTCAATTGCAGATGAAAGCTTAAGATCACATTTGTGTGGGAGGCAAAAGGGACTTGTCATAAATGCCAGCGACATTATTAAGCCACACCTTTACAAATTACTCCTGACAATTAAAATGAGCAAAAGCAGGCTGTGGAAAGCAAGGGAATCCAGAAGCTCTCATGGCTCTTGCCTTGTAATCTTCCCAAGTGCAAACCCACCATTGTATACTGAAACTACAGAAGACTTTACTAACGAGAGATAGAAGCAGCTTGCATGGACCTCCAGTTAATAGAGCCTTCATGTCTAAAAGCTAATAGAGAGCAAACATACAGCAAGCTTCAGGGTCCTGCACTTAAGTCCATCTCCATTTCTCTGAGACCACAGACTGAGCTGACAAATACTGGAGTTATGTCTCTGCTACCGGTCCACTTTTTGAACACGGTGTTTTAAAAATGTACCTGAAAAATCTAATTTCAGCTCCTTTGTCCTCAGCCCCTTCCCCTGCAATAAGAGCCTAGCCAGGAGGAGCATGAGCAAAAATAACAGGAATGATTAAAGACAAACATCAGTCTCCAGCACAAGGAAAAGCCTGCTTGCTGCCAAGGTGAGCCCACAGCACTGTCAGTGTGCAGCTCCCAGCATCCTGAAGAGGGCAGCCTATTACCATATCTTAGCTGGTTCTCTGGCTTGTACAAAAAGAAAACTTGTTTCTTAGTCCCAAATGTTGCTTTCTCAGCTTCATCAAGCATCCTTTTTCATCTGGACAATGTATATTTTTCTGTAAACGGTATTATGGAAATCTTTACTCCTAACAATTACAGGCCTTGCAAGAAAGATAATTATTTGCTTACATCGGGAGCCATGATGGGGGCGGGGGGGGGGGGTGTTGATTTATTCTGGGCACATGAAAAATACAAGTGAAAACAGGTAAGGTGTCTTTGTAAGTCAAACTGTAAAGGAGAACAGTTACTCTGAAGTAAGATGGACTTCAGTTAATGTTCTGGAAGTCCCATGCCTGACGGGGAGAGCCAAAAAATAAGGGGATGAGGCTGCTTGAACCAATATGGATGCTGTGGGCCCCTGCTGGGTTTTTTGATGTACATGAGATCTGTACTTCCCTGATCATAGTTTCAAGCATGGAAATACATCCCAACGGTCACTGGGATGGGAGCAGATTCCCCAGAGCATTTTCAAACTTTGCTTTACAATCCCTATAGGCTTAGTTCATATATTAGCCAGTAACTTTCCTGAGGCAGATGAGGGTGAAATCCCAAACACTGTGTTTGAGGGAGTGTGTGTGTGAATGTGAGAATGTGTGTAGCGATTTTAAAAATACCACCATTTGGATCACTTGAATCAATTCATCCAGAATGGGTGGTCATTCTGAGAACAGTCTGTAATTAACATGCCAGTATGTGATGTGTCGGTATACTCAAATAGTTAAGTTAGGTGGAAGTAATTACCAAATAAAATTACCAAATTGTATGAGATACAATTTAAAGGATCCAAAAAATAACTAAATGACTTAATGAACAGATTAATTATATACAAATTTCATTAGAATCTGTAGTGTGTATGCTGCAGGGGAAAAATATATGTGTGTGTGTGTATACCTTCACACATGTTATAGATATTAATATGTGTGCTCTGGAAAATGCAAAAATAGACAAGGGGGAAAAACCAACAGCAAAACCTAGTTAGTCCCTGTCCTAGTGGTTCAACTGTCTAAAAGGGAAAGACCAAATGTAAATAATTCAGTAAATATAAGATATTTAGAGCAGATAGAAAGATATACTACAAATATATTCATTGATATAGTTTTAGAAAAAACAGATTACTAATTTTCTAAGTGGAAAAATTTTCAGTCTGGCAGTTGTTATTTCTTCCAATAAATAATAATAATAACAATTCAATCTCCCAAACAGCTTGGAGACAGAAGCTAACTGGAATTAAGAAGGCAAATTATGCAGGGTTGATCCCGAGGCTGTTAGACAGCTTCTGGTCACTGTTTCTCCGGTGTTTTTTTTTTCCTTTGAGGAAAAAAATGAGGCCTCTTCCCTATAGAGATTTTACAATGGCGATTTACATGCCTGCCCTTTCATTCATTTTAAGGCTGACTCAAAGGAAGGGGTGCCGAAGCAAGACCAATTAACTCATTGTTAACTGAACAACATTTTCCCTACCTGTACCCCTACTTCTCTAACTCCAAAAGACTGTAGACAGTGGCTGTCTATAGCATTTAATGCATAGAATAATAGAATTGAGAATTTTAAAGGGGTGTAGAGACCCTCCAGACTAAGAGTTCTTAACATGGGGACTGGGAACTTGTTCTTTTAAAATATATTGATAACTGAATCTTAATAGAATTGTGATTATAGGCATTTTATTTCCTATATATTTATAAGCATTGCTATCTATAATCTACATGTACACAAATATAAATAAAAACATTATGTTGAGGATGACAATAGGCTTCTCCAGACTATCAAAAGGTTAGAACAAAGAACCTCTGACCTAATCCAATATTCCTTTTACAGATCAGGAAACTGAGATGCAAAGAAGCAGGATGAGTTTTCCAAGCTCAAGCATCTAAAAAGCATAGGAGGCAGAATCTGAATCCACAGCTTTTAATTTCCAATCTTGCATTATTTACCCTGGGCCATGCAGCCTTTCTAGGGTAACATGACATATATATTGTGTCCTTTACTGCATGTCTATACTACCTACACATACACATACACACACACACACACAGAGCCATGTAAGCATGAAAACAGTATTAAGCTGCTCAAGGAAAGAGGGCTCTAGTCATCACCCAAACGCCACCTTGTGGCTTTACGGAATCACTGAATTATCCCTTTTTAGTTAGTAGATTGGGGAACAGAGGGTAAAAATCAGCCACATTAGACCAGGGAGGTCTTGGTGCCCATGCGACTCAGTCCTCTCTGAGGAGGCACTTCCAAAAAAAAATGGATGATGTTTAAACAAGTGCAATTCCAGGGGACCAATGATGAAATGGGATACGCATCTCCTGAGAGGGATCTGATGGACTCTGTGTAGAATAAGACATAAAACTGGGGGGGGGCATGCAATGCCATTTTGCTTGACTGTATTGGTTACATTTCTATTCTTCAGCAATTTGAAGAAGAAAAAAGGAGGGAAACAACAGATTTTTGTTCACTGAAAAGAAATTGAAGAAAAAACGGAATAAGAGCTGCCTCCTAATTGAGACGCGCCACCTCCCTCCTCAAGAAATCTTTCCTTCTCTTCCATTCCAATATTCAACATAGAGGGTAGCTGGGTAGCTCAGTGGATTGAGAGCCTGGCTTAGAGAAAGGAGGTCCTGGGTTCAAACCTAACCTCAGATACTTTCTAGTTGTGTGACCCTGGGCAACTCACTTAACTTCTACTACCTAGCTCTTACTGCTCTTCTGACTCAGAACAAATATACAGTCTGGATTTTAGGATGAAAGGGAAAGATTATGTTAAAAATAAATAAAGACTCAGGAAAGGTATCATCTTCTGATATATCAAGTAAAAAGTATTTTCTCCCTCCTCAAATTTCCCCAGAATTCTTCCTTCTTCATTCTTTGGAGTATATGTAGCTGTGTGCACATTATCACTTCCCCTCATATCCAAGAAACAATTCTAGAGTGCCTGGACTTTGTCTTTACACGTCACTGGATCCCAAGCAGCTTGCACAGTGCCGGGCACAAGAGAGGGACTTAGGAACCATTTAGTGGACTGGATTACAACCTTTATTCCCCATGAAGAATGATGTTGTTTCGAATGTTACAACATCAGGAACATGTGTATACATGTCTCAAAATATGCAGAGTTTAAGAGTGGAAGCTGAGATTAGATTCAGTGCAGCTGATTTCTTTACTGTAATGAAGCTCCCTAAATAGGAAATGATAGAGAGGCGAAACCTACCCAACCCTTTCAACAAACTGTGGAGAAAGACTGCTGGACAACATATACAAACTGGATGTCCTTATAAAAATCAGTGGCTCAGAAAAACATAGACTGATCATGGGATGATGCTCAGGGAAAATTGCCAGCCAGCCCACATACTGCACCACTATTCTCAGCACACCACGAGAACCAAAGGAAGGTCTCACACATGATGACAAGATCTTTTGTAATTGTGAACTGATAGGACATGGATGTTTTTTGCCTAGGAAGGGCCAGCACAGAGAGCTTGTAACCAGTGCCACTAGAGGGCGCAGCCACATGAAGTAGATCACAGATGTAAAGAAGTGTTGGTGTGGTCTGGTGGTTGCTAAGAGTGTATGTGTGAGGACCGATTAAGAATGGAGAGACTTAACTTCTGACTCTGGCCCTATTATCGCCCATTTGGTTTATAAAGAACAGTTTCCATTTTCTTAATGTCAAAACATGTAAGTGTTGGAGGGAGGGGGGGTTGAGCCCATTTCTAAGATCCCTTTTGGACCTCAATTTCTGTCTTTAAGGACTTTCCCCCAAACAGTCAGACTGACATAGTGAGAGATCTATTTCATTTCACTTCTGGTAGGTAAGACAGCGCCAGAGAAAAAAGAAAAACAGAGCTGGGGACAGTAGACTATAGTGAAAGTGGGCAAAATCCTGACTGGATGTAGAAAAGAGGCCATGGGAACTAATAGCACAATCCCTGGATTCCTAGGGGGTTGGTTGGGAGAGGTTTTCCAGAGCCCTCTAGTGAAAACCATTTTCTAAAGTTGGCACTGTCTGAACCATGGCTACAACATAAACATCAGGCAGGAGAATTACGCGGAACTTGTGATGAGCTGACCTCAATAGCAATACGAAATGAGAGCCAACTTTGGTGTCTGTTGGCAAAAGTGCTATGGTGTCTGGGGTACACTTCCTGTTTGAAAAATGGTGGCTGAGATATCACATACAAGGCACATTCTTCAGGTACAGGTTACATTTTCTCTTCTCTTCCAAGAGAAATGCATATCATAATTGCTCAAGTATTTCTCTTTCCCCTACAAACCTTTATGAAAGTAAAAATACCCCCATATATATATCTAACTCTCTCCCACTCATCATTGATTTATTTTTTTAAAGAATACAGCCAACAGGAGATACTGACCCTTTACTTCTCTCTTATCTTTATTAAATTCTTATCTCTTTCTCTCTAGACTTTTGTTGGAATAACCCAAGGATCTGTTTTTTAGGGTAAGTGGGGGAAAGGTTTGCTATAGGGTTCTCAGAAACTCCAATACACACATAATTTTAGTGGAGGGGAGTGCCAAATAAGAGCCACACTTTTACTTTAAAATTAGCAACTATTTTACATACTCTCTTATATAAAAGAAGGACAAATAGGTGGCTTAGTGGATAGAGTGCTGGGCCTGGAGTCAAAAAGGCTCCTCCTTCCTGAGTTCTAATCTGGCCTCAGATACTTAGTAGCTATGTGACCCTGGGCAAGACACTTCACCCTGTTTACCTGAGTTTTCTCATCTGGAAAATGAGCCAGAGGGAAAAAAGGCAAAATGTTCGATCACCTTTGCCAAGAAAACCCAAAATGGGGTCACAAGTAGTCAGATATGACAGAAAAACAACTGAAAATACTTCAAGCATGGTTATCTCCATTACAGAGGAGGGGCCGGAAGTTCAGGGAAATCAAAAGTCACAAAGCTTCCAAGTTACAGGAATCACAATGTAAAAATGTTGATTTTGAACCCTAGACTTCAATCCCCAGAAGTCCTTGGTATTTCCCAGAATATCCTATAATCTCACATTGACAATATCACAAGTGCTATTTAACTGGCAATAACTCTTCCCACGCTCTCTTCTCTTCCATTGCAATGATGTAGTAAGTATAGTGGTAAGCAAAGTGCGGGGATTTTGAATGGGCTAATCAGCCATGGGCAGGTGGTTTTTATTTTGTATCCTTGATTTCTAATAATCCTCACCAAACCTCATAAAATATAATATTTTTATTATTAGAAATATAATTTAATTTTTATACACTTGAAACCAGGCCACCCTGATGCTCTATCATTCTGCCATATAGAAATATTACTAGCTGAAATAAATGAAACATATGGGGACTGGCAGAATGGGCTTGCCATACATTAAGCAGAAGTCTGTCTCTATCATTTCCATTCATTGTTCCTAGTTTCCTCCCCTTTAAGACCAAGCAAGAGTTGAATCCCTCTTTTACCTGATGGCTCTTCAAGTATTTGAAGGTGGCTACCATGTGTCTTCTCTTCTCCAGACTTGAACCCTCAGATCTTTAGTCAATACTTGCATGATATTAGCCAGTGCTCATAGGACCTCACTGCCCTGGACACTCTTCTGTAGCAGTGACCTATGGCTATTGCAGTTGCCAAACCTTTACCAATATGAAATTCAAAAGGAAAGGAAATCTGACATCACTGGATAGTTACTAGACTCCTATTTGGCATTGATCTAGGTAATTTAATATGGCGTCTTCCCTTAAAGAGCTTGCAACAATGCTAGAAATTTTAAAATGACCCATGAGAAACAACAAGAAAACAACTGATAGGCTAAAAGGAGCGCCAGATTGGAGTTAGAAGATATAGATGACAATCCTGACTACTACTGTGGCAGTTTGACCAGGGAAAGACCTTATCAATTCTCAAAAACACTGGTTCTAAATTGTGGTGTATGTTGGTGATAGAACATTATTGTGCTCAAAGGAATAATGAACTGGAGGAATTCCATGTGAACTGCAATGACCTCCAGGAAGTGATGTAGAGTGAGAGGAGCAGAACCAGGAGAACATTGTACACAGAGACTGATACACTGTGGTACAATCCAATGTAATGGACTTCTCTACTAGCAGCAATGCAATGATCCAGGACAATTCTGAGGGACATATGAGAAAGAAGCTATCTGCATCCAGAGAAAGAACTGTGGGAGTAGAAACACAGAAGAAAAACATATGATCTATCATGTCGTTCAATGGGGATATCATTAGTGTATTGGTGTTAAGTGATCACTGTACTGCAAATATTAATAATATGTAAATAGGATTTGAAGAATGATACATGGATAACCCCATGGAATTGCTTGTTGGCTTGGGGAAGGAGGAGAGGTGGGAAAAATAATAAATCATGGAACCATGGACAAATATTCTACCTAAATTAATTAATTTTTTAAAAATTAAAGTTCCATAAACAAAAAAACTGAAAGATACAAAAAACACTGGTTCTGAATCTGGACAACCTGGATTCAAAATCTGTCTCTTGTTATTATTACTTATTACTTGTGTGATGTGGGGTGGTGAGTCACTTAACCCCCTGGGTCTCAGTTTCCTAATCAGTGAAATGCTAGGGAGAGAACAAATGGCATCTATGTTTCCTTGTAATTCTATGATCAACAATTTGGTATAATATAATGAGAAAAATGGGTCTACAGAGGACCCGTGAACTTAGCAAGATAGATAAGGAAGCTATTGTTAAGTTTTCATGCAGACGAGCCAATATAGTAAAAATTACCATCCTACCCAAACTTATCTATCTATTTAGTGCCATACCCATAGAACTTCCAAAAAATTTCTTTACTGATTTAGAAAAAAACCATAACAAAGTTCATTTGGAATAACAAAGGATCAAGGATATCCAGGGAAATAATGAAAAAAAATACAAAGGAAGGGGGCCTTGCAGTCTCAGATCTCAAACTATATTACAAAGCAGCAGTCATCAAAACAATTTGGTACTGGCTAAGAGACAGAAAGGAGGACCAGTAGAATAGACTTAGGGCAAGTGACCTCAGCAAGACAATATATGATAAACCCAAAGATCCCAGCTTTTAGGTCAAAAATCCACTATTCGATAAAAACTGCTGGGAAAACTAAAAGACAGTGTGGGAGAGATTAGGATTAGATCAACACCTCACACCCTACACCAAGATAAATTCAAAATGGGTGACTGACATGAACATAAAGAAAGAAACTATAAGTAAATTAGGTAAACACAGAATAGTATACATGTCAGACCTTTGGGAATGGAAAGACTTTAAAACCAAGCAAGACATAGAAAGAGTCACAAAATGTAAAATAAATAATTTAGACTACATCAAATTAAAAAGCTTTTGTACAAACAAAACCAATATAACTAAAATCAGAAGGAAAGCAACAAATTGGGAAGCAATCTTCATAAAAACCTCTGACAAAGGTTTAATTATCAAATTTACAAAGAGCTAAATCTATTGGACAAAAAATCAAGCCATTCTCCAATTGATAAATGGGCAAAGGACATGAAAAGGCAGTTCTCAGCCAAAGAAATCAAAACTATTAATTAGCACATGAAAAAGTGCTCTACATCTCTTATAATCAGAGAGATGCAAATCAAAACAATTCTGAGGTATCACCTCACACCTAGCAGATTGGCTAACATGACAACTCTGGAAAGTAATGAATGCTGGAGGGGATGCGGCAAAGTAGGAACATTAATTCATTGCTGGTGGAGTTATGAAATGATCCAACCATTCTGGAGGGCAATTTGGAACTATGCCCAAAGGGCGATAAAAGACTGTCTGCCCTTTGATCCAGCCATAGCACTGCTGGGTTTGTACCCCAAAGAGATAATAAGGAAAAAGACTTGTACAAGAATATTCATAGCAGCACTCTTTGTGGTGGCCAAAAATTGGAAAATGAGGGGATGCCCTTCAATTGGGGAATGGCTGAACAAATTGTGGTATATGTTGGTGATGGAATACTATTGTGCTAGAAGGAATAATAAAGTGGAAGAATTCCATGGAGACTGGAATGACCTCCAAGAAGTGATGCAGAGTGAAAGGAGCAGAACCAGGAAAACATTGTACACAGAGACTGACACACTGTGGTACAATCAAAGGTAATGGACTCCTCCACTAGGGACAATGCAATGTCTCTGAACAATCTGCAGGGATCTAAAAAATACTATCCACAAGCAAAGGATAAACTGTGGGAGTAAAATAACCGATGAAAAGCAACTGCTTGACTACAGGGGCTGAGAGGAAATGACTGAGGAGAGACTCTAAATGAACAGTCTGGTGCAAATACCAACAACATGGAAATGGGTTCGAACCAAGAACACATGTGAAACCCAGTGGAATTGTGCGCTGGCTATGGGAGAAGTGGTGGGAGGGGGCGGGGGGAGGAAAAGATAATGATCATTGTTTCCAATTAATAATGTTTGTAAAAAAAACAAATAAAATAATGTTTAAAAAGTAAAATAAAAAGTTTTTATGCAGTGAAGAAAAAGGAAGCAATTGATGCTTTAGTCTGAAAGCCTGGAGGCAAGAAACATTGCTGTGCATAACCTGGGCCAAATAACAATTTTGTGATGGCTTCATCTGGTGACAGTCCTGCATATATGCTGCTATTAACATTCAATGGACTCAGAACATCTGATCCCAAACAGAAGAAACCTGAACAAGGTGACTACCTCACTTTACTTCCTTCTCTGTTAGCTGAGTGCTGACTTTCCTGACCATACACACATTACATTGGTCTGGATAATTCTGTGGTTGTTACAAATGGTATTACTCCAAGAACACATATAAAAGGGGTAGCTCTGAAAGAGCAGGCTTCACTGACCATTAGATACACTGCAGGAGCAGGTGGTATGAGGAAATCAAGGATCTTAGGGGTTACTTATGCTTTAACTGAACAGTAATAGTTGAACAGAAGTTTCAAGCAAAATATGGTTGAAAACATAAAATGCCAGTAAGAGCTAACAAATTACTGGTGTAAAATCAAGAAGGCCTTCAGAGGGACCTGGCAGCAAGGGGCCATGGCATATCTGATCAGCCTCATCATTTTTCCATAAAACACAAATAGCCAACCTCCAATGAGGACTTGCTACATGGTACAAAGAAAGGTAAAACTAGTCCCTGCTCTCAAAGAGAAACCAGTCTAATGGGGGAAATGGCATATAAGAACAAAGGCACCTAGAAAGGAAGGCGACATTCAACCTGAACAAAGAGTTTGGAGAAGTTTTCTTTTTCTCATTTCAGGAGGCCTAGAATTCCATGATGAACTCAGATAAATATCTTGCTATCCCAAAAAGTAGTAGATTTCAGAATTACAGAAATGGCTAAATATGATGGAATACAGTATTGTACCACAGTCCTTATACTATGCCACATCTCAAAATTTTAAGGGCTATATCAAAGTGACTGAGATAACCAGGCTTTAATTGCCTGGGAAGTCATTTTATTCAAACCCTACTGAAAAGTTATAGGCTATAATCAAGCTTAGCCTGGGGAAAATAGATTACCCAAAGAGATGTTCAATATCAAACGTGATAAAATTTGGCTCTGTGAAAAAAGTTTTAAAGTATGTCAAAATCTTGTGAATTCAAGCCATAACTCTTAAAACAAGTATTTTTTTTGCAAAAAGAGGACATATTGCAAGTTAAAGGATTTTAAAAGCCATACATAGTTGTATCAATCAATGCTTTTAATTTTTCTTTGTCCTATTCATTTGCATGCCACTGTATGTGATAGAGGCAGGACAGCCACCGTGAAGATTATTGTGGTCACTCAGGGCTCTAAGGCAAGGAGGATGAGTCAGAGTTAATTCTGGCATCTCTAGCCCAGGAGTCAGGCAGTACCATGAACATAAAGTGAATGATAAGGAAGGGGAGATACTTTGAGAAGGAACATGATGAGCTCAACTTTGGGCACACTTAATGTGAGATAAGAAACCAAAATTCATATGGCAACATCCCATCTGGGAAGATGAAAATAAATGATGGGGGAGCAGAGATGAGAAGTCAGGAATGAAGAGGAATATTTGAGAATTATCAGCTTGGCAGAGGTGGCAGATCTTGAAATCAACAAGTCTTAGGTCCAAGTCATATCTCTCACACACAATGGCTGCATAATCCCGGGCAAGTTCCTTAAACTCTTAATGTCACAAGCAATTCAAAAGATTATACATCACAGAGGAGTTGCTGTTCTGTAATGGTGAAGAAAGATTCCATGCCAGAAATTTTCTGTAACTATTGACATTATAAATCAGGCCTCTAGTTGGCATAGTGGAAGAGTTCGGGGTCAAAGAAACAGCCTTGGAAGGTACCTGAGGCAACACTGATTCCCAGTTTTGTGTAAGCCAGGACCCACTCCTCCCTCAGTGGCATCTTTTCCACTATGACCTCTGACAATCCAAAAGGGATAGAAAAAACCAGGAAAAGTACAGACTCATAGCAGGTAGGGAGAGAGAGTAAGTTATAAAGAATGAGTCCTCATTACTATTATATGCCTCTAGTGATGTAAGAAAATGAAGACCAGGGAAAGTTATTTAAATCCATGTCACTTTCACATGGCATTATTGAGTTCCTCCTATGTAGAAACACTATACTGGGTGCTAGAGACACAAAGGCAAAAAAGAGAAAGAGGATCTCTCCCCAAAGATCTTACATCCTCCCAAGAGGAAACCATAGGTACAGATAAATCTATGTGAAATATAAACAAATTCAATACAAAGGAATTTGTTAGAGAGGAGGGGATAAGGAAAGGTATCTTGCAGAAGGTAGGATTTGAAGGGAGCCAAGGCAGAAAATTCCTGGAATGGGGGGGGGGGAAGAAAGCACTTAGACTTAGGAGATGGATTGTCATATGTGAGGAAGGAAGAATGGAAAAAGGCATCTCAATAAGGAGACTAATACCATAGCTGAGGCAAGAGGGGATAGATAAGGGTGGTATCTGTGAGCAAAGAGAAAGGTACAGATATGAAAGATGCTGCCCTAGAATGGTAAGAACCAACTTCCAATCAGACAGAGGCTAGACCACTACCAACATGGATCAGAATCTCCTCTGTAACTCAGAATTGTTGAGTGATGTCTAAAGTACCAAGAAGTTAAATAATTCACAGTCAACCTAGTTCAGAAACAGGACTAGAACCCAATTTCCCTGGCTTCAAGACCAGCTATCTATCTACCATGGCTAATGAGTCTTTCATTAACTTTCAATTTTCAATCATAAATTACCATTCCTTCCATTTTCTCTCAAAAATATTTAACAATCCAAAGGACTTTAAAGCTTCTCTGAAGGTCTTTACTTCAAGAGAGATTTTAGAGGAACATGATAAAGTGATAAAGAAATTGAAAGAGATTGAAATTCCACTTAGTTTTACTACTAAATGTTAACCCGACACTTGAGCAGCTGAAGGTAAGAGTTTCAAAAATTAACGCACTATCCAACGAAAAAAAAATTAAGCTCCCTCTAAGGGCAGAACACTATGCTCAGCACTAAGAGAGATACAAAAACTGGCTTAAGAAATGAATAAACGTTGTCTCGGAGCTTACAGTGGGATAGGACACAAACATCAAGGCTCTGTGATCTCATTGGTGTAGATAATCTATCCATCAAATAGAGTCTCACTGTATCTATAACTTGGAAGTTGAGTCGTTGAAAGTTGCTTAAGGCTAGGAAGATCAGGGAAGGCTTCAAGAAAGAGTTGTTACTCCATATGACTTCTAAAAATAAACACTATGAAACAGAAATGCAAATACAAGTTAATATCAATTAAACAGAGTCCTCAATTGTTCCACTGCAGGAAAAACATCAAGATTGAATTGTTAATGAAATAAACCTGTTAGGACTTCCGGCTAACCATGGTAGCAGTCTAGATGCGGGCACTTCCTCTCCCCAGCACCCACCAAAATAGACTACCACAAAAGAACATAAACACCATTTTCAGAAGAACAGAGGAACTCTACAGTAGGGCACAACATTGAAGGTACTTGGGGTTTGGGCATTTCCACACTATAAGAGGGTGAAAAGGCTCCCACCCAAACATGAGCCAATCTACCCTCCCCCACTCCACCTATGGAGGCAGAGGCAGAGCCAGCACATACCAGAATCAGCAAGTGAACAAGGGAAACCTCTAGAGTGAGTGAGGGGCACCTCTAGAGTGAGCAAGGGGCACATCTAGGTCCTTGGTACCTGACTAGGACTGCTGGGGACCTACCCGTGACAGCAGTTACACCAGAAACCCCTCCTCACTGGGGAGCACAGACCGTGGGCACTCTAGCGAACAGCAGAGGCTGCAGAGATTTGAGAGCTTGCCTCAGGCAAAAGTCTTGCTCCTTAACTCCATAAACAGAGAACCTGCCCATCTCTCTCAGATTTCTGACCAAAAAGGGAAGGAAAAACCACCATAGGGATGGCCAATTGTGCCCAGGACCAACAAACACCCTCCAAGAAAAACAGGAAGAAGGCATTGACCCTGGAAAATGTTTATGGAGGGAAAACCCAGGCTGCAGAGGAAAAAATTCAAACAAAATCAAAACTTTCCCCCTCAAAATGGAAATTGTCCACAAGCTCTGGAAGAATTCACATTGGAGTGTATCAAAAAAGATGGAAGTCTTCAGGTAAGAAAAGTGGGAAATAATTCAAAGAGAAAACAACAGTCTAAGGGACAAGAACTCCCAATTGGAGAAACAGCTGGAAGCCACAAAAAGCAGAATAGACAAAACTGAAAAGGAAAACCAGTCTTTAAAGACCAGAATTAAGCAACTGGAAGACAATGATCTTGCAAAACAGCAAGAATTAATAAAGCAAAGTCAAAAGACTGACAAATGAAAAAAAAACATAAAATATCTCACTGACAAGGTGACAGACCAGGAAAACAGAGGAAGGAGAGTCAATTTGAGAATCACTGGTCTACCTGAAAACCCTGAAATGAACAGAAATCTTGACATCATAATACAAGAAATCATGCAAGAAAACTGCCCCTATGTTCTTGAACAAGGGGTCAAAAGAGACATTGAAGGAGTTCATAGAACACCCTCTACACTAAATCCCCAAAAGACAACTCCCAGGAAGGTAATTGCCAAATTCTAAAGCTTTCAAGCTAAGAAGAAAATTCTACAAGAAGTCAAAAAGAGACAATTCAGATACCAAGGAGTACCAATCAGGATCACACAAGAACAGGCATCTTCCACACTAAAGAACCACAAGGCCTGGAACACAATATTCAGAAAGAGAACTGAGTCTTCAACCAAGAATCACCTATTCATCAAAACTGACTATATACTTCCAGGGGAAAATATGGGCATTCAACAAAATAAAATATTTCCAAGTATTTGTAAAGAAAAGACCAGAACTAAGTGGAAAGTTTGATATCTGAACACAAAGATCAAGAGAAACATGGAAAGGTAAATATGAAAGAGAGGGAAAAGGAGAAAAAAATTTTAATATATATAGGGCGATGTTATTTGTAACTCAAAAATTGTATTCATTATTATAGTAATAAGAAGAATCACACAGAAAAAGATAGGGGCATTAAGGGTTATAAGATGATATGGAAAAAAAGAAAAAGGGTGGGGGGAATCGATGATGGTACCAAGAAATACTTGAAGAAATAAAATAAGCAGAATAATCTTTTTCACACAAAGATATGCATGGGAAGGGGAGGGGAACAATACTCTTATAAGAAGGAGAGGAAGAGAGTGCTAATAGGTAATACTTATTTAAACTTTGCTCTCAGTGAAATCAACTCTGAGAGGGAAGAGCATCTAGATCCATTGGGATCTTGAATTCTATCTTATCCTACAGGGTAAGGGAGAAGGGGAAACTAAGGGGAGTAGGGGGAAGGGAGTACAGAAAGGGAGGGAAGGAGAGGGGGAAGGGAACTTAACAGACCCTAAAAAGAGCAAGAAGGGAACAAAAAGGGAGGGGACAAAAAGGGAAGCATATCAAGGGAGGGGATTAGGGGGGTCGATTAAAAGTAAACCACTGGTTTAAAATGATATAGCAAAAGAAGGACAGAATTAGGAGAGGATATCAAAATGCTAGAGAATTCACAAGTGACAATCATAACTTTTAGCATGAATGGGATGAACTCATCCATAAAACGTAGACAAACAGGAGGGTGGATTAGAATCCAAAATCCTACCATGTGTTGTCTACAAGAAACACACCTGAGGCAAGTAGATACTCACAAGGTCAGAATTAAAGGTTGGAGCAAGACCTATTTGGCCTCAATTGATAGAAAGAAGGCAGGAGTTGCAATCATGATATCTGACAAAGACAAAGTAAAAGTAGACCTGATTAAAAGGGATATAGAAGGTAAATACATCTTGATAAAAGGGAGTATAGACAATGAGGAAATATCACTAATCAACATGTAATGCACCAAATGGTATAGCACACAAATTTCTAATGGAGAAACTAGGAGAATTGAAGGAGGAAATACATAGTAAAACTATACTAGTGTGAGACCTAAACCTACCACTATCAAATTTAGACAAATAAAATAAAAAATAAATAAGAGGTAAAAGAGGTGATTGAAATCTTAGAACAATTAGAGTTAATAGATATATGGAGAAAAATAAATAGGGACAAAATGGAATACACCTTATTTTCAAAAGCACATGGTATATTCACAAAGACTGACGATATACTAGGTCATAAACACATGGCATACAAATGAAGAAAAGCAGAAATAATAAATACAACCTTTTCAGATCTCAAGGAAATAAAAATAATGATCAGTTAGGGTCCATGGAGAGCCAAATCAAAAATTAATTGGAAATTAAATAATGATTCTCCAAAATCAGTTAGAGAACAAATCATAGAAACAATTAATAATTTCATTGAAGAAAAGGACAATGATGAGACTTCCTTTCAAACTTTATGGGATGCAGCCAAAGCAGTACTCAGAGGAAAATTTATATGCCTGAGTTCACATAATAACAAATTAGGGAGAGCAGAGATCAATGAATTGGACATGCAAATTAAAAAACTAGAAAGCAGACAAATTAAAAAGCCCCAGAAGAAAACCAAATTAGAGATCCTAAAAATTAAGGGAGAAATCAATAAAATAAAAAGGGATAGAACTATTGAACTAATAAATAAGACTAGAAGCTGGTATTTTGAAAAAACAAACAAAACAGACAAAGTAATGGTCAATCTAATTTAAAAAAGGAAAGAAGAAAACCAAATTAACAGTATCAAAGACAAAAAGGGAGACCTCACCTCCAATGAATAGGAAATTAAGGCAATAATTAAAAACTATTTTGCCCAATTATATGGCAATAAATATGCCAAACAAGGTGATATGGATGAATATTTACAAAAATATAAATTGCCTAGATTAACAGAAGAAGAATTAGAATTCTTAAATAATCCCATATCAGAAAAAGAAATATAACAGGCCATCAAAGAACTCCCTAAGAAAAATCAACAGGGCCTAATGGATTCACAAGTGAATTCTATCAAACATTCAAAGAATAGATAATCCCAATACTATAAAAACTATTTGATATAATAAGCAAAGAGGGAGTTCTAATAAATTCCTTTTATGGCATAAATATGGTATTGATTCCAAAGTCAGGCAGGTCAAAAATGGAGAAAGAAAACTACAGACCAATCTCCTTAATGAATATAAATGTGAAAATCTTAAATAGGATACTAGCAAAAAGACTCCAGCAAGTGATCAGGAGGGTTATTCACTATGATCAGGTAAGATTTATACAAGGAATGCAAGGATGGTTCAATATAACGAAAACCATTAACATAACTGACCATATCAAACAATCAAACAAACAAAAATCATATGATTATCTCAATAGATGCAGAAAAAGCCTTTCACAAAATACAACACTCATTCCTATTGAAAACACTAGAAAGTATAGGAAGAGAAGGGCCTTTCTTAAAAATCATAAACAGTATATATCTAAAACCATCAGCAAATATCATCTGCAATGAAGATAAACTAGAAGCCTTACCAATAAGATCATGAGAGAAAGAAGGACGCGCATTATCACCTCTATTATTTAACATTGTATTAGAAACACAAAGCAATGGCTTTGACAGGCCAGCTAAACCTTGTGAGGGTAGCCATCGGGTCGTAGACCCCTGGTGAACCAAGGCTTTGCTCACCCAGCATGTGAAGACTGCTTCGGCTGAACAGACGGAAGAAACCAATAAGAAGGTTTAACAGCTGAGATGGCAACGCAGCAAAGCACTGTGGAGTGCTTAGGGTGTGTTGGAGCACAAAGGACAACACGGCCATCCAATGCAGCCGAGGAAGTCTCCAGGTGTGTAACAATTTTTCGTGCCACTAGACCCAGGCTTCCAATGCCGAGAGAGTGGGACTGTCTCTGTGCACCGACTTTTCCACTTAAATCTCCTTCATGCATAAGTGTCTTTGTGCACACTCATCTACACATCATAAATGAAAATGCACAAAGACAATCGTCATCCTCAGTTACCGAGAGACTACTACTACATAGAAACACTAGCAGTAGCAATTAGAGAAGAAAATGAAATTGAAGGTATTAAAATTGTCAATGAAGAAACAAAGCTATCACTCTTTGTGGATGATATGATGGTCTACTTAACGAATCCTAGAGAATCAACTAAAAAGCTAGTCGAAATAATCAACAACTTTAGCAAAGTTGCAGGATACAAAATAAACCCACCTAAGTCATCAGCATTTCTATATATCTCCAACACATCTCAGCAGCAGGAATTAGAAAGAGAAATTCCATTCAAAATCACCTTAGACAATATAAAATACTTAGGAATCTATCTGCCAAGATAACCACAGGAACCATATGAACACAATTACGAAACACTTTCCACACAACTAAAACTAGATTTGAGCAATTGGAAAAACATTAACTGCTCATGGGTAGGACGAGCCAACATAATAAAAATGACCATTCTACCAAAACTTATCTATTATTTAGTGCCATACCTACTGAACTTCCAAAAATTTTTTTACTTAATTAGAAAAAACCATAACAAAGTTCATTTGGAAGAACAAAAGACCAAGGATACCCAGGGAAATAATGAAAAAAAAAATACAAAGGAAGGTGGCCTTGAAGTCCCAGATCTCAAACTATATTATAAAGAAGCGGTCATCAAAACAATTTGGTACTGGCTAAGAGACAGAAAGGAGGTTCAGTGGAACAGACTTAGGGTAAGAGACCTTAGCAAGACAGTCTATAACAAGCCCAAATATCCCAGCTTCTGGGACAAAAATCCACTATTTGACAAAAAGTGCTGGGGAAATTGGAAGACAGTGTGGGAGAGATTAGGTTTGGATCAACACCTCACACCCTACACCAAGATAAACTCAAAATGGGTGAATGACTTGAACATAAAGAAGGAAACTATAAGTAAATTATGTGAACACAGAATAGTTTATATGTCAGACCTTTGGGAAGGGAAAGATTTTAAAACCAAGCAAGATTTAGAAAGAGTCACAAAATATAAAATAAATAATTTTGACTACATCAAATTAAAAAGTTTTATACAAACAAAACCAATGTAACTAGAATCAGAAGGGAAGCAACAAATTGGGAAACAATCTTCATGACAAAAACCTCTGACAAAGGTCTAATTACTCAAATTTACAAAGAGCTAAACCAATTGTACAAAAAATCAAGCCATTCTCCAATTGATAAATTGGCAAGGGACAAGAATAGGCAATTTTCAGTCAAAGAAATCAAAACCGTTAATAAGCACATCAAAAGGTGTCCTAAATCTCTTATAATCAGAGAGATTCCAATCAAAACTACTCTGAGGAATGATCTCATACATAGTAGATTGGCTAACATGTCAGAAAAGGGAAGCAATGAATGCTGGAGGGGGTGTGGCAAAGTTGGGACATTAATTCACTGCTGGTGGAGTTGTGAATTGATCCAACCATTATGGAGGGCAATTTGGCGATATGCCCAAAGGGCGAAAAAAGACTGTCTGCCCTTTGATCCAGTCATAGCACTGCTGGGTTTGTACCCCAAAGAGATAAAGAAAAATACATGTACGAGAATATTCATAGCTATGCTCTCTGTGGTGGCCAAAAATTGTAAAATGAGGGGATGCCCTTCAATTGGGGAATGACTGAACAAATTGTGGTATCTGTGGGTAATGGAATACTATTGTGCTCAAAGGAATAATGAACTGGAAGAATTCGATGTGAACTGGAAGGACATCCAGGAACTGATGCAGCATGAAAGGAGGAGAACCAAGAGAACATTTTACACAGAGACTGATACATTGTGGTACAATCGAATGTAATGGACTTCTCCATTAGTGACAATACAGTGATTCTGAACAACTTGGAGCGATCTACGAGAAAAAACACTATCCACATTCAGAGGAAAAGCTGTGGGAGTAGAAACACCAATGAAAAACAACTGCTTGATTACATGGGTCGAGGGGATATAGTTAGGGATGTAGACTCTAAATGAACATCCGAATATGAACACCAACAACATGGAAATGGGTTCTGATCAAGGACACATGCAATATCCAGTGGAATTGTGCTTCGGCTATGGGAGGGGTTGGGGGAGGGCAGGGAGGAATAGAAAATGATTTTTGAAACCAAGGAATAATGTTTGAAATTGACCAAATAAAAAAAATAATGTCAAAAAAGAGAAAGAAACCTGTTAAATAGAGAATTACTTTTTAGCATTTAAGTCATGTGTTAATCCTGTGTGAGGAGCAATTGATTGCTTCAAATAGTGAACAGTGAAGAATAATGAAAACATATATAATGGATCTTTACTTAACCATATTTGAAGTTAATACCTTTATAGGAAAGCATGCTAAAAACATAATGTTTATGATGTAAATATCTTTGGTTTATTAAGTCCCACCATCAGATAATTCAGGGATCTTTACATAAATATTTTATTTACAGTGGAACTTGATAGAAACAACTCCATTTTAATTAAAAAATAAAGATCTCTGTAGGCAGGTAATTTTATAAAAAGTTCATTTAAATTAAAATTTCATTCTTAGATGGAGCATGGAGATAGCAATCCTCATTTTAGCTTTTTTTTAGCATGCTTATCTTTGTCATTAATTTCACTCAATTTTCCTTTGCCCAACAGGGATTTGTGTGACAGGAAGGAGAAAAGCCACTCCCTGGTGCTACCTTTAGGTCTCCATGGCCTATTGGTGAAATTTCCAGTGTTCAGAATGCACACTCCACCCTTCAAACCCATAATTAGTGATAACCACTTTACTCTCCTGAGACAGTAAAACAATATTCAAATCCCTGTTGCCTCTCCTCTCTCAATTATATAAACCTATGGAGAATAGCTTTCTACAGGAGAGCAAAATTCCCCATGGGTTGAAAAATGAAGATTAATGTGAAACATCCTAATTAGGAGTCAGTTGCACATTTTATTGAATCCCTTGTCTCTCAAGAGACAACTAGGTTTCGTGTAAATAACTCCACACAGAGAATAAAAGGAGATCCTCATCTAGGCTCTATCAAATAACTCACCTAGGATGATGTCTGGGAACTCATGTGTTTAGGTCATTAAGCCATATCCATAGGAGCAGCTGCCTAGGGTATTGGCCATCTATTCAAAACTATCCATCTATCCTTATTCTTTCTCTTGGAAAGCCACAAAATAAGCCCACTGACAGGAAGGGAGTGGATTGATAAATTTACATTAGTCATCAAAACATGCATACCTGACCTCTGCTCACACTGCTCCACATCTTTAAAGCTATATCCCTTCATCATAAATGCTAGTTGGTAGGATCATGTAAAACCTCAAATATACATAATTACTAGTGCTTCATAAATGCTTATTGACTAAGAAATTTGTGTGTATGTGAAGGAAGAAGCAGGAATTCTGATTCACTTATTTTTGTTGTTTCAAGTATTAAGCTATATCTAGAAACTTAAGTTCAAGACAATTCCCCAGACTAAGACACGCTGGGCACTGGTAAAGCCATCAGAACTTTGGACTTCACAGCTGTGATTAAGAAGCTTTGTCTAAATGTTTTGGCTGTTCTCTTCCGATAAATGCATCCTTCAAAGAACTAGTCCAACCAGGGGACTGATTTAGTACCTAATTCCTGAAGATTTCCCATGCCTTTCAGTCTCCTCTACCCCGGATCCTTCAGTTCACAACATTTCCTCTGCTGATATGTTCTATTTTCTCCCTTTGGTCTGGGTGCTATCAGGTGAGAAAAATGAAAGAGAGCTGTATGGTTCCCTTACGCAGAAAAATTGAGAAGTACAACAGATGTGAAAATACTTGGGAAAATTGCTAGGTTTCATTAGACTTTTGTTGTACTTCTAAGTCAACGAGTCAAATATAAAAATGACCCTCAAAATTTTGCATTTATCATTTCATAATTTGGGTCTTACCTTATGAATTTTTTAATGACGAATAAGGATTACTCCCTTTAAATATACTCTTATAAAAAAAGGTTTTCCAAAGTGTGATTTTTACCCTGCCATAGGCCAGATATTTACTTCTCTAATATTAGTAGGAAAATTGATGAGGAAAGGGTGGTATAATTGGATACAATACACAGAAATTTTCTTCCCAGAAAGAGTTTATGGAATGGATTTATTTCTAAAGTCAAGAGGTATACCTATACCAAGTGTGTCACTTTGATTTCTGTTATAAGTTTTGTTTCATTCTTTAGTTAAATACCCCCCAAAACATTTGCATATACACATTATAACATAAAGAGGACTGTATATAAAAATGAATCTTCATGTAATACTATTTGCCTTCTGAAAATACAGAATATATTCTATATATTAACTTTTTGTTCTTCCTTCTAAGACTCCTTCTGCTCTCTTCTGTGTGTGTACTCATAAAAATTATAGGAGGCTTTTTTGCTCTCATTATTGCTAACCTGCCTTTCTATATTCAAAACAAAGAAAAAGAAAGGGGGGAAAGCCCCTGGTAACAATAAACACAGTCAACCAAAATGCCTCCCCACAGTGGTCATATTAAAAATGTCAACCTCTTTCTACAACTAGTATCCAATCCATTATCCCCATAGGGAGGAGAGGAGCATCCTTCTGTAGTCAACGTTGGTCACAATCCATTGATTATAAGTCTGAAGCCTTTCGAAGTGGTTATTCTTTACCATGTTACTGTCATTGGAGGAAATGTTCCACTTACCTTTGTGTCACTTCACATTATTCATTACTCTATGAAATTGTTTCATTTATCATTCTTTACTGTGTAATAAGATTCCATTCCATTCATTCACCACAATTTGACCCACCATTCCCCAATTATCTAAATGTAAATAAAAGGTACTCCCTTAGAATCTAGTTCTTACTTTTCCCTTTAATTAAGCTCCACTGACCTCTCTGTAATACAGAAATTTGTTTTGCTTGCAACTATTCCCATCTCCAATACTAACCCCTATCTTAGTCACCCCCATACCTGTTGGTTTCCTTATTTCTTTGCCAATCAATAAACAAGCCCAATACTGTACTAAGTGCTTGAGATACAAAAAGAAGCAAAATACAGTCCCTTCTCTCAAAGAGTTAAAAATCTAATGGACAAGACAACATACAAATAAGTACAAATAAGCTATAAATGAGATAATAGGAAATAATTAACAGAGGGAAGGAACTATAACTAAAAGGAGGTGAAAATGCTTCTTAAAGAATGTGGAATTTCAGTTGAGATTTAAGGTAAGCTAGGAAGCAAAAATGAGGATGGAGAGCATGCTGGGCATGGAGGACAGAGAAAATGACTGAAACTGAGACTGAGAGATGAAGTGTCTTGCCTATGTAACAGTAAGGAAACCACTGTCATTGTATCAAATAGTATCTAGTGGGAAGTAAGATATAAGATGATGGGAAAGGCATGAGGATGCTAAGTTATGAAGAGTTTTGAATGTTAAACAAAGGATTTTGAATTTTATCCTGGAGGCAGCATGGAGCCACTGAAGTTTGAGTGTCTATGTGTGTATATAGGTGTGTTTGTATGCATATGTATGTGTTTATTGTGCATATGTGTGTATATAGGCACGTCTACATGGAGATGTTACAAGGTCAGACTTGTACTTTAGTGGATGAAGAGAAGCTAGATTGTAGTGAAGACCCAAGGCAAACAGACCCAAGAACAACTATTCAGGTGTAAGGTGATGAGGGCCTGCACCAGAGTGAAGTCAGTATCCAAGAAGAAAAGGGAGCATATTCCAGAGATTCTACAAAGGTGAAATCAAAAGACCTTGGCAAAGTGGATATGGAAGGTGAGAGGAATATTAGGTCCCGCTTACTCTTCAAACTCCTGTCTTACTTACCTGGTACTTTGATTGGGCCTCACACTGAAGATACATTGCAGACCACTCATTATCCCTGTCTAATAGGCCCCCTACCTTGATAATGATCAGTGTTTTTTTTCTATTCATTCTAATTTTAATTCCCAAACTGGGGCTTTGCACCAGCACCAGGCTATGTCAACTGTTGTGCTTTTGGGTGAGGCCTTCACCTTGAATGATTCTTCTCTCAGGTCATCTGGGTTCCTATCTTGACCTCCACCTTTCTTGGGCACTGAGCTTCAGAGTGCTGGCTCTTCAACACCCCTCTCAGGTATCTCAGGAGAGAATGTTACAGACCTCAGAGCCCCTAAGCCTGGCTATCCTGGTCTCACCATTCAGATGCCGGTCATCGTCCACTATTTGCTGCTGCTTCCTTGGGCTTCCAAGGGTAACAACTATGATTCTTTTCCCTGAGAGTCTTCTATTCTTGCTCACTCTACACAGAGTCTTGTAGGTTGTTTGTGTGCCCCTAGACTTTCTCTGGTCAAGCTAATAACTTAACCTGCAATGGGTCCAAGTCTGCTAACAGGTTCCTTTCCATAGTGCCATTGGGAAGGTTTGGTAAAGATTTTCAAGTATGCATTCCCAAACTGCAACTTAAAGCTGCCTGTGAGTCCCCCACATTACCACAGAGAGTTGAAGAAGGAATTGCTTACCTTGGGCAGCTAGACAGAGGAGCAGGGCATGTAAAAATGTCCTCAGACACTGGGAAGAGGGAGAATGGAGCAGCTCTCTCCCCAACCTGTGCTGGTATAGCACATGTCAATACTTTGCCAAAGCAGCCCTAGGGTTTCTGTCAGACCAACTGTGTGGTATGAAGTAGAAAAAAGGCATTTACTATAACTTCTTTTTGGATTTTTAAATCATTATTTTGTATGACAAACTTTAGGGTTTTGTTGGAATAGGTATATGGGAGCTGGGCAGTTTGAAGTCGGAAGCCATCTTTGCCAGAAATTCACTCTTATCTCTTAGTGAAACTGGCCACCACTTTCAACCCATCAATCCACACTTATTAAGCACCAACTGTAAGCCAGGCAAAGTTGTCATTCTGTTTTAGAGATAAGAGTTGAATAGTCTGATATCATTTCTAAAACCAACTCTAATTACAAGCTAAATGGTGCATTCTGTCTGAAATGCCCCAAGAAAAATCTCACAGGGATCAAAAGAAACATAAGTGTATCACTTAAAGTCAAATATTGAGACTGAAAAATAGTTGCAGACAAAAAATAAATTTTCTATATGTAAAAATAGAAATTAACACCTAAGTCACATTACTACAAAATGAATTGTTTTGAACCCTCTTAAACTGATCTCCTTTTTAAATAAGGAATCATCGATATTTGAAAAGAAGCATGCTTTAGAAAGATAAAAGGGAATATCACCATTAGAATGAGATTACTGCAAATAAATCAGATTCTTATGCTCAATACATGGTAACTTGCTAGAAAAATAAAGCATATAAAATTATTTTAACAGAACAAAGTAATATGCCCTACCATTGAAAATAAGGAATAATGCAATCTGTTATGGGAATCCCTTAAAACAGATACTTAATGCATTGTTAATGAGTTCTAATCCCATACTAGTCTACTCTGCATAGAATGACAATAGATGAAAAAGGCAAGGTTGAGTAAACAATGTAATAAAGCTTGGTAAACTCAATTGTCACCTATTTTCATTTCACTACACAAAATGCATTTTGTCCCTGGCCATGTATCCATTTCAGAAGGCAGTCTAATACTGGCCAGCTAAAGATTAAATGACAGAGTCAAGATTCAAAAAGATCCTGGCAGGCTAGACCACTGGACTGAGTTGAAGAAGATGAAATATCATAGAGATTCATGCAAGTCTTTAACTTGGGTTTAATGAATAATTTCAAAAATACAACATGGGTAGGCAGAGGGTAAGACAGCAATTCATTTAAACAAAAGCCTTGTGGTTTGAATGGACAGCAATGTCAATGAGGACACCCAGGATAACATGGCATCTAAGAAGGGTATGGCAATCCTAAACTACATTCAGAGAAGCATAGTAGATTGAATTTAGGAAGCTCTAATTCCAGTATAACCTGTCTTGGTCATACCCCATTCTGGCGTTTTGCATTCAGGATTGAGTACTATAATTTAATTAGGACATTTATAGCCTGGAAAATCTTGAATCTAGGCTCAAGGAAGTCTCACACTCATGTCATATGATAATGAGTTAAAAAAAAAACATTTTTTCTTCTTAGAACAGAAGCCATAAAAGGAAGAGAATGGGCTGGGGCATAAAATTGCTGTTATTTAGGAGTTGAGGAGCTTACACCTAGAGGAGGGATACAATTAGTTGTTTGACTCCAGAAAGGTAGAACTATAAGCAACAGTTGGAAGTGACAAAGAAGTACATTGGGATTTTATGGAAGGAAAAACGCTACCTCAGAAGGCAGTGAATCCCCCCCCTCAGTAGATATCTTCAGTCACAGGGAAGGATATCTGCTTAGAGTTGATGGGGACTGAGATGCCCTACCAACTTTCAACTTTTGAACTTCTTTTCTTCTATTAAGGTGAAATGAATACTGGAACTAAGAATTCTGGATTTCAATCTCGATCATGAGATTAGAGAGCAGGGCAATCTACTTAGCTACTGTGTATTAGTTCCAAGAGCTGTGTATGGGAAAAAAACAAATAAACAAAAGATGTATTTTCATATACCTGGTTATAATCATAAGCAATATGGAGGACTAATCAAATCAGGAAGGTATATCAATCCTTGCCAAGAAACCTACTATGCTGACTTTTAGAGTGCCAGAGTCTTCAACACAGAATGTTGGGAGGGTGGTATGGGTATGCCCAAAACAACATTAGATTTCCCCATCATCTATCTAGATAGAACATTTTGGGTCTTCAGAAAATATGAATTTGATTTGAAAATAATTCCATATTATTACTTTAGTACCAATTTATTGTTAAATTATATACAGCCATCCCTACCTATAAGAGGGAAATAGGTACTACATAAGAGGTTCTTAATTTTTTTTTGTGTCATGTATTCCACTGGATATTTGGTGAAATCTATAACATCTTTCTCAAAATAATTCCTTTAAATCCATTTAATGTATAGAGTTATAAAGAAAACCAATTATGTACAAATACAATAATCAAAATATGTATTTAAAAAAATAAACAAGGCCATGGACCCCAGGTTTAAAGGCCCAACCCTAGATATTTCCAACTGTACTGTATCTTAGTGGGAGGAGAAGAAAAGTTCTTAATGATATACCAAACTACAAAGAATTAATAAGAGTGATGAACACTAATGGGCCATATGTTTGGAGCACTGACAAGTTGGTAAATAGTATGGTATTTTAAATGGAAAACTGGTAAATAAGAATTTTTAAAGTTTCCTGTACAACTATACTACATAGTCTCTGTTAAGATGATCCTACAGAAACATGCTCATATGTGATTCCATAAAAGTTTCTTTCATTAATTCAAAAACATCTCCAATGGTGCCTTGACATGAATTTTGCAATATCCATTTTCTTCACAGAAGAGAAAAGCGGACTACATTTTTTGTTTCTTATTCATTAGGGAGTATCTACCTGCTGTTCATCTGTGCATACTTTCATGCAGACACTGCTTTCTTCCTTAATAGATATTGTACAGAATATATCTTTCTGGTTAAAAAAAAGAGACAAACTTTCGAAGAGAGAATAAGTGGCAATTGGGAAATTTGAAAAATAAATAAATAAAAGACACCAGTAGTTTGATTAGCCAATGTCTTTTGGATTAAGGAATTTAAAATGTGATTAGAAAGCAATGCCCTACTGTTTAATTCTCTCTGTTAAAAATTAATATCTTCATATAGGAATCATTGGAAGAAAGGAATCATTTTAACTACATAGATCTACTGGCACATAACTTGCTTCTCCCTCCTCCCTTGTAGCACTGTTCTGCTCGAATTGTGTAATGTTTTCTGGGTCAGCATGACAACATAATGACTGTGGATTTGGTGATTAGAGGTCACTAAGGTCTTGGTCCGATTTCCCTTATAGCATTTATTTACCAGTGATCTGTAAAATATGAGCTTCTTATAGTTAATACAGCTTGGCTGTGCCTGAGTAGCTATTATTTATGGTACTGAACACTGTTGAAAGAGAAGCATTGGATCAAATCATTTCCTAAAATCTCCCATTGAAATAGCTTTTCAATTTGAAGGAAAGATAAAAAGGCATAAAAACCATTAAACTTGAGAAACAGATGACATTTTTTCCATTTCCAAATCCTTAAACTTTTCATTCTAATTTTGTAACACTGTTATTTTTCACTTTTCTCCAAATTAAACTCTTCCAGAGTAGCTATTTCTTGCTGCTGTTCTCTTTGTAGGAATGGCGATTACTTAAGAGTGGCCAGCTGGCAAATAGCAATGCTGTCAAAAACAGCAGCATTCTAAAAAGTCTAATTTGGTAATATCTGGCTTTCTATATTATTATCAAGTGTGTACCACCTATAGTCCTACTTCCTTAAGTTGTAATTAATTGTATTGACAAGAATTCTGTGTGCTCTTTAAATTCCTGGGAGGGACACTTTTTGCAAGTAGGGACATTCAGGCATGTGACATCTTCAATTGTACAATGCTATAACAACAGGGTGAAAAAAATTTTAAATCCATTAGTCTCTTTATTGCTCTGTCTACACAACAACAAAAAAACCCGAGCTGATTACTTTGTGTATGTTTGGTTATCTTTCAATGGACTGGGAGTTTTGACCTCAGGTAGACTGAGACTCAGAAGGTCCTTTCTAGTTCTCTATGTAGACTAACTATTCCCTACCTCAACAAACACTCTTTCTCTGGTAATGAACAATACACAGATTCTGGATGGCCCCAGTGAGGAAAGACAAATAAATCTTAGAGATTTAAATGCCCCAGTTCCATGTATTTCTTACATGATTGCCTTTCCAATAAAATGGATATGCAATATATTTGTCCTAAAGGCAGAAATCAGCACCATCAACTGGTTAGCAGAGGATCACAATGGGTATATGTTGTATTTTGGTTTGAAAATAATTGTTAACAGTTTTGAAACTATCAGATTTTACTTCTGTAAACATATAACTCAAACTCAACTGCTTAGGAACAAGTGATAGAATTCTCTACTAAGTTAATAAATACTAGGCTTCTTCTTACAAAAGGAACTTGAACCAACCATAGTTTTTAATTCAATATTTCTATTTACCTACAATAATATATGGCAATCATCACTTTATCCACCTTAAAGCTCCATGAAAATGGGAGCCATTGTTGTTAGAATTATTAGTTCATCAGTAGGGAAGCTGCCTCACATGGTGTCAAATGTAAGTTACCCATCTCTTTTCATCTTGTTTAAATTTCATTAACATCTTCCTAGATTGAAAATCTATTCAACTCCCTTGAAATCTTCCTCTGGTTCTTTGAATTCCTTGTGGATAGCAGTGGAGTATACATCTTAATGTACAATCCATGAGAAGTTCCTCTTTGTGTATGATCAAGTAGAGAATTTGTATTACCAGTCATACGGGCCTTTTTCATGCCTTTGACTTCAAACTTCCCAAAAGCAAATCACCAATGCTGACAATAAACTGATACTGCCTTTTACCAACCATGTATCTTTTCTATACCCTTTGGGTCACCTGCCATTATGTTTCTTAACAAACAGATGCTGGTATACCATGATTCACATCCATATAGCATCATCAGGTGTCAAAAAGGTGGGCTTTTGCAACAGTGAACAGCTTGGTATTGTTGGAGACTTCATAAAGGGGAATGACAGTCTCAAAAGAATGTTGAACCAAATCTGAGTACCAGTTATCATAAGGCAAATAATAATCACAAACAGTTATCTATAGAAATGCAAAGTATAGAAGAAACTGCTATTGACTTGAGAGAGAGAGAGAGAGAGAGAGAGAGAGAGAGAGAGAGAGAGAGAGAGAGAGAGAGAGAGAGAGAGAGAGAGATCCCCAAGGAAGATGACAAGTGAACAGTAAAAAAGCAATAAAGGCAAAAATGATGGGAGCTGAAAGTACAGCCCATACTAATAATTATCTTTCTTTAAATGTGCCTGTTCGACTCCCAAGATTGTTTCTAGGTAAGAGAAATGATGACTTGAAAGTACTCATACCTACCAAGAGAAAGTAGCTTTGAGATAAGGGATCAGTGGGGGAACAAGGTTATAAAACAAATCAACACTCCCTCTCCCCAGAAGTCCTACATATCACACAGTGGTGTAACCATGTGGGTGCCTCACCTCAAATCCAAGCCGCAGGCATATGTGGTACAGATTAGGGTTGTCTGAAGCACAGATGAAAATGTGCTTCTATAAGGATTCATGTCATTCCTCCATATGGAATCAGCTCCTAAGGCAATTCTAATCATTTGCTCTCTCTGTATTCATTAAATTATCCAATGAAGATCTGTTATGGCAGACAGCAGGTAGAAAATGCTTGGTTTGATTATGAAACTGAGCTAGCTAGTGCTTTTAAAATTCCTTAAGCATTTTACCTTGGATTTAAAAAAAAAAGTCATTTCACTAAACACTACTTTTGAAAGTTTACTCTATAAAGGATAATAAACCATATACAGTGTGCCGTATAATGTCTTCTTTTCCTGGCTCATAAGGAAGGAAAGAACTTGTTCTTATCCAAGAAGGTAACATTTAAGGCCACTGACAAACACTAGAAGAAAAACATGTGTTCTTACTGTTGTGACTGGGTTCCAAGAAGTACAAATAATTGCTCTTCCATCAAATGGATGTATGTATTCAAATTTACGTATTACAAGATAAAATTATTTTAATGATCAATGGTTCCAACCTAGTAGAAGTATGCGGTGTTAAATGGAATAAGATCATTTCAAGGGATTCATAATGTGCACTAATCAAGACCTAGCTGTATAACTACTGTTAATACTACTAGTAGTAGTACAATGAAGAAGATAGATGATGATGATAATGATCACAACTCCTCCTGATGCTGCTGTTGCTAAGTCTTATTCTTTGAATTCAGCTCCAGATTATCAATAAAAGGCTTGACACAACCTCAGGACTGTTCCTGTATTCTACATTTTTCTAAGAACATCAGTTCAGTTTTCATTAGCTACAGTTAAACCACAGTCCAAAGAATAGCTTTTTAAAAGAAATACACGAATATATTTCCTAAGAAGAACTCTATGTCATTAGTGCTTGTGGTAGGCTCTATTTTGGGGAAAAAATACCAATAGCCAATTAATCACTTGCAATGGGTGCTTAGGTCAAATCCAAAGGATTAGCTTCATGGACTTTGAAAATGAAAATCCAGTAAAAAAAAAACACGAAAGCCATAACAAAACAGGAACTAATCAAAACTTCTTCAGGGAAAGGCATATATGGTATGGCTCAGAAAAGGTTATCAGATTAAAAAAAGAACAAATTGTGCAAAATTTTTATTATTTTCTTTGCAACTGATGCTATAATTGCATCTTCTCTTTAGTGGTCATGACAACAAACTTTTAGCCCTTTACAATGGCATCTAAGGAAAGAGAATGGGTTCAAAATCGAGACCCAAATTGGCACACATTATGACGTATGACATAATTCTTTCGATATGTCTTTCATGTTAAGAAATGCAGATGGTTACACATGTGACCTCTGCAAAGAAAGGACATTTGAGGTGCCCAGATAAGTTGGCAAAAAGTCTTTACAAAATGCAATATCATTAGTAAGAGAATAAGTGGTGAAAGAAGTTTTACTGAAATGATAATGTCATAAGACCTGTTTATATATAGCACATAAAAGCAGCTGATGGCACCAGGAATAGAGCATTGGACTTAGAGTCAGGAGGCCCTGAGTGTAAATCAGGACTCAGACACTTAACTAGCTATGCGACTATGGACAAATCACTTAACATCTGTCTGCCTCATCCGTAAAATGGGGATGATAATAGCACCTACCTCACAAGATTTTTGTGAGGATCAAGTGAGGTAGCTGTTAAAAGTGCTCAGCACAGTAACTGGAGCATAATAGCCACTATACAAACAAACGCTGATGCCCTGCCCTTCCCTACAGCAGACTTTGGGGCAATCTGGGATTTCCTATTATGCACGCAAGGAGCACCTTAAGGACAAAAAATGTTTCACTGAGGACACAGCATCCTCATCACTTTGTGGCATTCCTGGCACATAACACATACTTAATAAGTGTTACTTAACTAAATAAGACGGCATATGGAGTTACTTTTCAAAACAGAAGTTCTACTTGGAACATGATGGAAGTAAAATGAACAGAAGAATACCATCTTAGTCACTTGAAGGGAATCATATGCATGTTCCATCATGGGTCAGGAGAAAATACTGTAAAGTTGAGGTTGTCGTTTGTCTTTCTAAATGGATCAATGACCTCGCGGGATGATATCTTAAGCTGTACATGAATTGGATTTAGGTAAGGCAGAGATGCACAAAGTCATCAGCCTCACTCTCTCTTCCAGAGTCATCCACGTCCACTGGTAAGACAAAAGTCAGGACAAATGGTGACAGCTCAGTCTGTAGTGGATGATCTTAGCATTTTCAGTGTCTGACTAAGCTCAAAGTGCTTCACAATGCCTGCTCTAACAGCCTTTGTGACTGTCAGAACAAATTGTTCTCATCTTACCACTCCTGAGGGACAAGTCTTCCCAGGCTGGGGTAGACATCCCCGTAACTAGTCAATGGGTCTGGAGCTTGTCAGTTACCTCAACTTGGTTTAGTCTAACTGCTCAAATGGTTTTTACCAGTGAATGGCTGTTGTGCATGCTGGCTAGAGTTTCTTGGAGCCACAAGTAAGATTTGGTTGAAAAGTGGACACCAAAGGGGGATGAGCAGCCCTAAAAATGGCTCAACAAGTCCTCATACCTCATAAGTGCCAGTCCTCCCAAAACAACCCATAAACAGAGTGTGACAATGGCAGTGTTAAAATGGAGCATCTAAAGGAGGTATTTCCTGAAGGGCTCATGGATTAGACTCCCTCTGATAATAATAATATAGCATTTATATAGAAAGGTAAGATTTGCAGCATGCTTTAAAAGGACTTTTATTTTAGCATCATAAGAACCAGGAAGGTAGATACTATTATTTTTCCCATTTTATAGATGGGTAAACTGAGACAGGCAACAATTAAGTGACTTTCCAAGGATCACACAGAGTAAGAAGAGTCTGAGATTGGATTTGACCTCAGGTGTTCTTGAATTCAGACTCAACAAATGTATCCATTGAGCCACTTAGCTGCCTCTCATTCTACACGAAAAGAGTTCTTAAGGAAAGCCATGTAAAACAACAATGGAAATGCAAGCATAGGATCTAATATCAAGATGAAGGAGTACCTCATTTGTACAAATGACAATCTCCAACCAAAAAGCAAAAACAGTAAAACATGATATTTCAGAGCAATTGGAAATGGGCACTACAGAAGATTTCAGGAAGCACTGTAATTTTATAACTTTAAGGTATGCACACTAAAATGAGAATAATCAAGTACTGACCCACAGGGATCATTAAAGGACTTCAATTTTTGGAAAAGACATGTATAGAAGATTGAAGAAAGGGCAGGTCATGAGGAAATGAATATGAAAGAAATGTAAGATGAATATTTGCATGGGCCAGTAAGAACAATGACAGGACCACTAAGGTTCAGAGTGAGTGGAGGCTGCTGATGAAAGTAAGAACAACAAAAGAGATTTTAACTGTGGTGGAAAAGGACACTGATCAAAGAAGGGATGGGACCTTTGCTCTGGATGGAAGGTATGATGCTAATAGATAACTAAAAGAAGGCTGAATTATTCAATTCCTTTTCCATCTGTTTTACTTATTGAGGAAAGTATATTTGAACTAAGAAAGGAGAGAACAAAATTAGTTACCAGGAGTTTAAAATCCAAAGCAAATGAGGAGGTAGTGAGACAGCACCTTGATGATCTAAATAAATTCTGATCCTTGGGCTTGCATAAACTTTAGTCTGAGACACTTAAAGAACTAGAAAGTAAAATTACTGAATTGCTCTATGATTTTTTAACCCTTACCTTCTATCTTAGAATTATACTAAGTATTGATTCCACAGCAGAAAAACTGTAAGGGATAGGCAGTGGGGGTTAAATGACATGCCCAACATCACACAGCTTGGAAGTGTCGAAGTCCAAATTTGAACTCAGGACCTCCTATCTCTAGGTTTGGCTCTCTATTCACTGAGTCACCTAACTGCTCTTTGCTCTGTGATCTTTTTAAAACAATAGAAAATGGGAGAAATGCCAAAGGAATATAGAGAAACAAATTGCATGATTTTTTAAAGTCCAATAGAATTTGCCAACTATAGATATGAGTGGTTTAACTTCAATTTCTGGGGAAATTATACTGGTTGCTATTAAAGGGACTATTTTGAAATTCAGAAATGAAAGAAAGTGAACACAAAGAAAAAAACATAGCACTGTCAAAAATAGGACATGGAATTTTAGCCTGGTTTCTTCTTTTCACAAAGCTACTCACTAGATGGAGAGAATGCTGCAGACATAGGATAGTTGGAATGCATCAGTGCACTTGACAAAATTTCATGATTTCCTTGTGATTTGACTAAAAGATGCAGTTTAAGTGCTAGTAGTCATTGGTGGTTTCAGAGATTGGTTATTTGAAATTTAAGGAGCCAAGGGGTAATAATTAACAAATAGATTGATGACAGACTACAAATATGTTTCCTGTGGAATGACTTAGGTATTTGTACTTGGCATCAGCTGGATAGAACTATTACCAGTTATTTAAATGAAGATATAGAAGATATACTTATCAAATTCCCAAAACATAGCTGGAAAGGAAAGCTAATATATTTGACAGGATTTACAATGCTCAGTTGGCATATGAATTGGGGCATTCAATTTGGGACACAATATTTATTTATTTAGAATATTTTTCCATGGTTACATGATTCATGATTACACACACTTCTTTCCTCCCCCCTCCCAGAGCCAACGAACAATTCCCCCGGGTTTTTACAGGCATCATTGTTCAAAATCTATTTCCAGGTTATTCATATTTGCAGTAGAGTGATTTTTTTTAACATCAAAACCCTAATCATATCCCTATAAAACTATGTGAGTGATCATATGTCTTTCTTCTGCATTTCTGCTCCCATAGTTCTTTCTATGGATGTGAGTAGTGTTCTTTTCCATAACTTCCTCTGGATTGTCCCGGATCATTGCATTGCTGCTAGTAGAAAAGCCTATTACATTAAATTACATCATAATGTATCAGTCTCTGTGTACAATGTTCTCCTGGTTCTGTTCCTCTCACTCTGCATCAATTCCTGCAGGTCTTTCCAGTTCACATGGAATTCCTCCAGTTCATTATTCCTTTTAGCACAATAGTATTCCATCACCATCAGATTTGTTCAGCCATTCCCCAATCAATTGACACCCTCTCTTTTTCCATTTCTTTGACACCACAAAAAGTGAGACTATAAAGATTTTTGTACAAGTCTTCTTCCTTATTATCTCTTTGGGGTATAAACCCAGCAGTGGTATCGCTGGATCAAAAGGCAGGCAGTCTTTTAAAGCCCTTTGGGCATAACTGCCCTCCAGAATGGCTGGACAAATTCACAACTCCACCAGGAGTGTATTAGGGGACACCATATTTTAAAAAGGAAACTGACAAACCTGTGTATGTCCAGGGAAAGGTAACCAAGATAGTGATAATACTATATAAAATGTCTTTTGAACCAAAGTTGAAAGAATACAGGCTATTTAGGTCAAAAATCAGAAGACTTAGATGAAGGGGAGAAGGTATACTATACAATGAACAGCTATTTGAAGACATGTTATATGGAAGACGGAGAATATTTGTTCCACCTAGTCCTAGAACCCAAAATAGCGGGAAACATGTTAAGGTTGCAGAAGTAGTCTTCTGTTCAATGTAAGGCCAACATTTCCTAATAAGCAGGGCAGAGGAAATGGCTGACGAAAGTGCAATCTCCATTAGTGAATGTCTTAAACAATGTTCACTTAAGGCTACTGTAAAGAGAATTCAGGTTCAGGAACATGTTGGAACCCTATAATTCTGTTTCTTCCTCAGCACTGGGTCTCAAATTAAACTGAGATCTTGACAAATGAATATATAACAGTTGTCAGGTAGGATGGCTACATTCATGCCCAAACATACAAAATCAATTACCAATGAGTTTGGCTTCTCAATTTAGCCTTTTAAACATGGTTCATTTATATAGCTTTATGGTACAGACATAATAGGATTTTGATCTGGAAGGAAACTTAGAGACATTCACAACCAACAGGATTATGCAGATAAGGAAAATGAGAGTCAAGGAAGTAAACTGGCATTCCTGAGGTCATACAGGTAGTACATGGCAAATCTAGGACTTGAACCCAAAGCCTTGTCTTTTCCTATGTGCTTTTATCAACCATTTTTGAATGGCCTTGGATCTCTGACTTCATAAATGAAAATGTGCACCATTTTCTGCTTTGAACATGGGCAAAAATAAGTCATTCTTCCTCTTAGCTTTGGTATTTCCACTGCTGGGTTTGTACCCCAAAGAGATAATAAGGAAAAAGACTTGCACAAAAATATTTATAGTTGTGCTCTTTCCAGTAGCAAAAAAATGAGGGGATGCCCTTTGATTGGGGAATGACTGAATAGTTGTGGAATCTGTTGGGGATGGAATACTATTGTACTAAAAGCAATAATAAAATGGAGGAATTCCATATGAACTGGAAAGGCCTCCAGGAATTGATCCAGTGTAAAAGGAGCAGAACCAGGAAAACATTGTACACAGAGACTGATGCATTATGGCACAATCGAATGTAATGGACTTCTCTATCAGCAGCAATGCAATGACGCAGGACAATTCAGAGGAACTTATGAGAAAAAACACTATCCACATCCAGAGAAAGAACTGTGGGACCAGAAATGCATTAGAAAAATATATGCTTGATCACATAGTATGACAGGGATCTAGTTGGGATTTTGATGTTAAAGGATCACTCTACAGCAAATATAAATAAGAGAGAAATATGTTTTGAACAATGATACATGTATAAGTCAGTGGAACTGCTTGTCTGCTTTGGGAATGGGGGGGGGGAGAGTGGGGAAGGAGGAATTATGAATCATGTAACCATGGGATAATACTCTAAATAAAAATTTAAAAAAATAAAGTACTTGAAAATTTCAAAGTGAAAAAAGAAAAAATGGATATGGCTGCCTGAAAAGATAGAAGGCATGCCATCAATCCAGAACAGGATAGATGACCATCTCAATCAATTAATGAGAACTTATTAGGTGCCTAATATGTGTAACTGAACACAAATCTGGCCTCACACATTCATTAACTGTATGAACCTGGGCAAGTCATTCAGCCCTGTTTGCCTCAGTTTCCCCATCTAAAACATAAGCTGGAGAAGGAAATGGCAAAGCATTCCAGTATTTTGTCAAGAAAACCCCAAATGGGATTACAGCTAAAAATGACTAAACAACAAAAACTAGGTGCCAGGAACTTTTCTGGCCATTTGGGTCATAGATAAATGAAAATAATCCCTTTCCTCAAAAAGCATATATCCTTTTTTCCCATTATTTTATTTGGTCATTTCCAAGCATTATTCATTGGAGACAAAGATCATCCCCCCCCCCCCCCCCCGGCTGCAAAAAGCATATATTCTGACTGAGGAGACAATGGGTGTATTTGTATGTATGTGTATGTGTTGATATAAACAAAAGCTCACAAAAAATATAAGTTAAGCTTGGGAGGTGCTAGAGTACTTGAGGGACTACTTTGCCATTGCAAAGGCATGTGGAAAGCAAATGGAGTGTCATATGTAGAGAACAACATGAAAGCTGGTTAGGGTGGAATTTAATTACACTATATTTATTTGTTTTTCTCTTTTTCCTCTGCAGATGTATGTGTTCATTCTGTCTCCCCTGATGGAATGTAAGCTCCTTGGCAGAAGGAATTTGGAGCTCTAGCACCTTTTACAGTGCCTGACACATTGCAGGTGCTTACTAAATGTTTGTAGTTTGATTGATCCTACAGATAAAAGGGAAAGTCAGGATCTTGATGAAAAGGGGGGAGAATGTTCAGATCTGTACCTTGAGAAAATTACTATTTTGGCTCTTTGGAAGATGGACTAGAGCAAGAAAAATGAAGATGGGAAGGCTAATGAGGAGCTTACATACAATAAACCATGAAGGAGGTGATTAGAGTGACAATTTAGGGTCGTTGCTACGTGAGTGGAAGGAAGGGAGCACATGAGAGAGAAGGTGGAGACATATGATCAACAAATTTTATCAACTGATTGGTGATTATGAACAAAACTTTAAAAGCAAAAGTAACTGCTTCCTGAAGAGATTGAATGTCTCAAGTGGCATTTCATTACATAAACACTTCAATTTCATACTAGAGGAGAGGACTCTAATGCTAAAATGGATCATATAATTCTAAATGTTGTCAAAGGGATTCTTTGGGGCTAAAAATTAGACCAGATGACCTCTAAGTTTCAACCTAATTATGGCATTCTGTGATTGGAGGAACAGATTTGACCAAAATCACAAAAGTTGTAAATTTAAATGTCAAGAGTTTAGATTCAAATGTAGGTCTTCTGACTCCAAATTCCTTGATCTTTCCAATCTATCATATTCATTCCTTCTCTCTCCTTTCTCGACTTCTCCTTCCCCACTCAACCATCCCCCTAGCCAAACACAAACATAACAGACACATACACACTTAAATATACACATATGTACATGTATAGAATATCCCTAGAATTTCCCTTTATTTACTTACATAGGACAGAAATGAACCTGTTCTCCTTTAACTCGAGACAGTTTCTGATACTTTCCCTGGACTCCTTCCTATATTGTAAAACAGAGAGCCCTTTGCTACACTTCATGGCAGAGTATGCATTTAGACGTCTTGGAAAAACAGTGACATCCTCAAATTCATCTTATTGGAGCTCCTATAAAGAGCACAGACATATTTACAAATCAATACCCCCCCAAAGTAACAGGTAGCTCATACTCATCTAATGTAGATACACTAAGAGAACTCTAATAATGATTCGGTAATCAGCTGTATTTACTAATCTGCTAGAAAAGACTTCATGATTCACAAGCTCCATGGATTAGGTTTTAAGAAGGAAAAAAAACTGGCATCTATCTGAAGAAAACACACTTTTTTGTATTAACCCCCTTAGGATCATTCACAATTTTCCAAAATGTAGAAGAATATCAGAAGAGGTAGAGGAACAACAGTTAAAGAAAAGTCACTACTCATTTCTGTCTTTTCTCATTTTCTCATGTGTTTAATTCTTCATTTCCCCCCTGGAAGACAAAGTTTATATTAAATTCTATGAAATTTGAACACAACTTCTTTTAGAATAGAAACCAAGTGAATAAACACACTATTTCTATAAACTTATTTATACACCTAGAAACAAAGTCCTGACGTTTTAATACCAATATCTGTAACAACAGTGCTATTCCAATGCAGTGTAGCTATAAGTCAAAGGCCACTGCATGAAGAAATGGAGGATTGCCCCAGGGGCAATGGGAAGCCTGGGGTCAGCATGAGTGTATGACAACACATTATATAGGATTATACAAGATGCAGCAAAAAGTATGTGAAGAAAGAAACACAAAGCAAAAGAGATGAGATGATTCGGTGGCAAAAAGAAAGGATAACTAATAGATAGTAGTATGCATGTGACATTGTATATATACTTAGAATGTTCAAAGGCATTCAGGACTCCAGCACAATGAGTGGGACTTGAGTCCTACAGGATAAGAAAGTATATTGTGGGCTCCATCAGAAAACATCCCCCTTGATGAAATCACAGACCTATTGCAGTACATGATATTAAATACATGTTAAAAGAATTTAGCTTCTTTTCCAAAATATCCAGTCATCTCTCTTTTCTGGGTAAAACAACCACTGTACAAAATATTAGGTCCCAAATTCGTTTGGTAGAAATTATGGTCAATTGCCAATTTTAAGTAGGCTAAAATGAAATCATACTCAACTTAGATATCATTCCTTTGCATAATTTAGGGGGGAAAGCACATTTTTTCTACATTAGAGAAAACCAGGAGGCGGAACCAAGATGGCAGAGCAGGACTAGAAACAGGGAAAGCTTGAAACCACATTGAGAATTCTTGCCAATGCATCTTAAAGTAATGCCACAAAATGAATACAGGGCAGTGTTCAGTGTGGGGTGTGCCTGATCTGATCAAGCCCATAGTGAGACCAAAAGCCTATATCCAAGCCTATAGAATCTGAGCCATCAGCAGTCTCAGGGGGTGATTGAATCAGCAGTGGAAGGTGGTTTATTGGACTCCTAACCCATAGGCCATCATATCATTTGGAAGAACTAAAACTTAACAGACACCAAGAAATAAAGGTAAAAGTAGCATCAAGGAAGACCTAAAGTTTAAGAGAGTGCCTTAGCCTCTTGGAGAAGAGAGAGACTACCTTTAAAATAAAAGTTGTAAGAGTGAAAATTGTGAGAATGGCCGCAAATTAATAATTTAATTAATCAAAAGTAATAGGGGGAAAAGATGGAAACAAAGGTGAGAGAGAAGAAAAATACTTTCCTTATTGCTCCATTTATTTTGTTATTCTGCGGCCTTCATTAGGGCCCCCTAGCCATGTTCACAAGGAAATCTAGTTAGCAAGAAACACAGAAGAGAAGAGACCATAATCCCCTCTTGCCTTTGTTGATCAAACCTTTTCTCTGCACACTATCTATAATATGTCATATCTTGGGACCCAACTATGGGTTTCTATTTTGCCTGGATCACCCAGGGGGTAGTCCAGGGGGCAGTGCAGAGAACATTGCCCAGCCCCCTGTCTTGTGATCTCTTGACTCTATTACTGCCTTTTTCTGGCTACCATTTTATCCTCATGATTCAATTCACCCAATGATTCCCTTGTACAATCTCTGCTTCCAGGTCAAGATCTCTCAGGCTCATGCCAGTAGTCATAATTGGAAGGGAAAAGGGTAAATTGTCTTCTCACAAAGTGAAAATAAAGAAAAAGGATGGGGAAATGTGCAAATATCCAAAAAACACCTAACCATTGAAAATTTTTTATGGAGACAAAGAGCAAGGCACAGACACAGAAAGGGGAAGTGAAAGCAAAACAAACACATGCAAAATCCCAAATAAAAGTATGAATTGGACCCAAATATTGGAAGAGCTAAAAAAGGATTTCAAAAATCCAATAAGAGAGGCAGCGGAAAAAAGGGGAACAGAAGTGAAAGAAATGAAAGAAGAAATGGGCCAAAAAAAGGCTCAAAAACTGACTGAAGAAAATCATTTTATAAAAATTAGAATTGGGGGACTTCATAAGACATCAAGAAATAATCTAAAAATAAAAATAAAAAAACAAAAGAAAATATGAAATATCTCATTGAAAAGACAACTGACCTGGAATTTAGGTCCAGGAGAGACAATTTAAGAATTATTTGGACTCTTTGAAAGCCATGATTAAAAAAAAAAGCTTGGACATCATAATATAAGCAATTGGCAAAGGAAAATGCCCAGATATTCTTGAACAAGAGATTAAAATAGAAATTGAAAAAATCCACACAGCCTTCAGAAAGAAATCCTCAAATGACAACTAGTATATTGAAATTATACTAGTGGGGAACCTCACCTTCACCCATTTGGATCTAGATAAAACAAACAAGAAAATAAACAAGAACGAAGTAAAATAAGTGAGTGAAATCTTAAAAAAAATTAGGGCTAAAAGATCTCTGGAGATGTTTAATGGCAATATAAAGTAATACACTTTTTCTTTTCATCGGGCCATGGCTCCCACACAAAAATTGACTATGTATTAGGACATAAAATTTTCACAACCAAATGCAGAAAAGCAGAAATAATTAATGCATTCTTTTTAGATCAAAACACAATAAAATTATAATCAATACAACTACATGAAAAGATTAATCAAAAATTAGTTGGAGACTAAATAATCTAATGCTAAAAATGGTGGGTGAAAAAAATTATAGAAACAATCAAAGATTTTATTAACAAGAATGACAAAGAGGAGACAACATATGAAAATTTATGGGATACAGCCAAAGTAGTACTTAGGGGAGAATTTGTATATCTAAACACTTATGTCAATAAAATAGAGAAAATGCAGATCAATGAATTGGGCATGCAACTAAAAAAACTAGAAAAGGAACAAATTAAAAATCTTGATTTAATGACTAAATTAGAATCCTAAAAATTAAAGAAGTTAATAAAAATCCAAAGTAAGAGAACCATTGAAATAATAAATAAAACTAGGAGTTGGTTTTATGAACAAACAAAATGCTGTTGGTTAATTTGATTTTAAAAAGGAAAGAAGAAAAATAATCAGTATCAAAAATGAAAAGGGTGAACTCACCACCAATGAAGAAGAAATTAAAGTAATCATTAGGAGTTATTTTGCCCAGTTATATGTCAATAAATCTGATAATATACATGAAATGAATGAATATTTGCATATGAGACATCATTTTTCTCTCAGAAAACATATATAAGAGAATTTGCATTACCAACAAAGGAGGATACATTTTAAGATAATCCTTGAATGATTAATCTTTGGCATGAAAAGTTTCTGCTTCTTTCTTACAAAAGCTAGTAATCTCTTCCTAGGAGAGGTGCTTTCTCCCTCTCAATCCCTGAAACATTACACAAGTCAAAGGAATTTTAAATTTGTACCAAGGAATTTAATATATTGCTAGCAGGATATCTGCCAGGATCTCCAAATGGATTGGGAGTCAACAGGAAAAATCCAAGCTATCAGAAAAGATGACAGTAACATTAATAGTGCTTATAAAGAATTTATTTAATTTTTACTGTCTCCTTAGGAACATAATTTCTAGGTTAAAGGAAGTTGTGTAATATCATTCTGTCTCTTTAAGAGCAGAAGTTTTTTCAATCTCCCACTATCTCTTTATGAGGCAGTAGCAGATTTTTGACCTCCATCTCTTTAAGAGAAAATGAGAAAACAGAGATTGTCATTTAGGCTTGGCTCCATTGTTCTCTGTCTTCCTAGAAAGCAGGGTGTTTGGGGTTTCTGTGAGAGTGTGCTCTCTGTCATAAATATCTGGCAGCTGGTTATTGAGAGTTAGAATTTCTATATGAAGTTAAGAAAGAAGTCTATCTCTGAGCGGTTTCTTCTTAGCACCTTGAGGGAGAAGGGCCTTAGTCTAAGGCCTCCTCCTCAGAACTGGAGGACTGACTGTGTTTCCACCACTGACAGTCTGAATTTCTGATACTTGGTTAAGGAGGTTGAAGAAGTTTTTATTAATTAGCATAGTTTAGTTAGACAGAGAATACTATTTAGATTAGTGAGAGTCAGTTTAAGGAGGTCTGCTCTGTCAGACAAGAAGAAACTGCAAAGAAAGCAGTTAGATTAAGGGGGGTTATTTAGATATTTTTAGTATAGAATTAGAATTTTAGACATAATATAAGAATTTTAAGAAATACTTCCCTATTTTCCTACCTCCTACTTCTATCAAACCTTCTCCTCTGTAATAAATAGTGCTTCTGGTTTACCAGAAAGATCTCCACAGATTTATCAACTTCCTGTCTATATCTAATAACCCCTGACAACTTTATTAATCTCCTATATAATATTTATTAGCTATAACAGTAGCAAAAGCTACTAACATCACAAAGGGTTCCAACTTAGCCTAAGTCCCTATTCTGGCTTTTGTTCAAAAACAGCCTTTGGATTTTCAACTGAATTTGTTCTTGTAAAATTCTAAAAAATGGACTATTCTTATGCTATGAAAATAGATCCAGGCTGGGAGCCTTTATAGCTTTCTCAGGCCTACACTTATCACCTTGCCTTTAGGAATAAGACCAGTCTGACCTCAGGATAGAAAAAAAAACAAACATTTGTATACCACAATGGTTTTTGGTCACACTATGCTGAACCATCCACTAAGACCTGATTATTCCACATAGAGAATGAGGAAATACCCCATGAGAAATTTAATGAGGCAGAACAGGAAAATAAATTTTAAGTCAAGAAAAGTTCAGGAAAAAATAAGGTTGTAAAATATGGAGGGAAAAAGGATCAGAAGTGAGCAGCTCCTATTTTGATAACTGTCCAAATGACTCTTAGGTTAATGAAGCAGCTAGCTTTAAGAGATAATAAGCAATCATAGAGAGGGCAGTCAAGGTTGCTTCATGACTTGGTGGGCTTCTGATACTGAGATCTGGGACAAATCTCCCCATGTGAGACAGAAAGAAGCACAGGGAATCTGTCTACTGCCTGGAACTGCTATTGGGTACAATGTATCACGTAGCTTTGATTCCTTTAACTTTTGATGATTTTCAGTAAAAGTATTATACTTCAAAATGAAGAGCTACAAGTCTCTATACCACACAAACAGAACTCAAAAGTACTTGGTAAGCTCAACCAATAAACTGTACAGGAACTGAACCATTAATGTGTCCCAGGATCATCAGGAGATAATCACAACATTGATCCATAAAAACAAAAGAAATGAATTTAAAAATGTGAAGATTAAATTTAACTCTCCACTGATTATAACAATGAAATTAATTAACTCTTCTCTTATTGTGAGGATTAAATTGTAAACCCTGCCTATTTTTAGATTTTAATCACCAAAAGTACAAACACCCTACTTAGAAGTTGAGTAGGGAGATATGCCCATTTTTAGATTTAATCACCAAAGGTATAAAAACTCCATTTCACACATTAAGTGGGAAGTCTGTGACCCACATGTGAAATAGTGGGTGACAATTTAAAATCAACTTACTGCCCCTGGGAAGTCCTAAAAGCAAAAGTGTTTACTGTGATTGGTAGACATAAAAATTAGGGGAAGTGGTGCAAAAGAAAGTGCCTTTAAGAGGGAGTGACAACTGCCTGAGTGCAGTTTGACTTGGAACTCTGACTTGGAGTGGAACCTCCTGTGAGAGAGAATTCTACTGGTAGCTCTCCTGGGAGTTCAACTTGGAGTGGAGGATGATAAAGAATCTGCTGACTGGACTGACATGTGGTAAGTGAAAAGCTGAATCTTAACTGCTGGTTTTTTCCGAGGAGCCTGGCCTCAGGAATGACCTATCCTCTTGAGAGATGTACCCAGATCCTTGGTTTTGCCAAGGCCGGTTGAAACTAACTCTCCCCACCCGGGGGTGGGGGGAGGCCGAGAGTAAATTACTTAGTGCTTAGACTAAATATCTTACCCTATCCTCACTCCGATTTCCTTCTTCATTCTTCTCTATATTTTGTAAATAAATTATAAAATTAATCTCTTAAGAATAAATTAAATTCCTGGCAACCACTCTTAAATAATTAAGTCCAACCCTTTTATGAATAACCCCTTTTCCCCCTTACAAAAAGAAATATTACCCTCCTGAATGCTCACTATCTTCAAGGTACATAAGAGGAAAAGCCCATTAAAAGATCTGAAGAAGATGATCAAAATCATGAATGATCCATATCTCTGCTGTCCTGTTCACTACTAGAGCTATCCCAAATATACTTTAGTGAGCCTACAGAGGATGATAAACTTATATCCTAATGCCTTTATTCAACTATCAAAAAGGCTATATTATGCACCTTTGCAATAATCCAAAGAACACTAAAAATCAAAGAACAATAGGGGGTGCTTATCATAGCCCTGTCTCTATCTTCACCCAAAAAATAAGTAGAATGAAATAATAGTGATGATGATGGTGGTGGATGATGACAATGATGCCTTCAACATCTACACAGGCTCTACACCCTGCAGCAATGCCGAGCATGGAAAAGTTTGGACATTCCAACAACCAGGGTCACAAATAGTATGATTCTATGGGCTTCCACATTATCAATAGTTAACATGTTTTGGACTGATGATAGTACATATTTGGTCACTACCATGATCAGTATGATACAATTTTTACTAAGATTAAAGGAAATCGATGGAATGGTAACACTGTCAGATTAGCCTTATTCCAAACCATCATGAAGATCAGCTTACAGTGGAGGACAATCAAATGAATTGTGCTTCCTCACACTGATGAATGCCAAAGTTCCATTCATCTCTCAATCTATAACCCTACTATATATAATGCTGCCTCTGACACTATGAGACTATAAGGCAAGATTAGAAATAGAAGATTAGAAATACTAATTCTCTACTTGGTGGAAATGTTTGATACAGATAGTGCTAATAACTAATATAGGGAAACCATGACTGAACATGACTGAAGCAAGAAGATTTGCATCATACAACAGTATTAAATCAAAATTAATTTGCAATATTTCTCACCAATTTTAGGAAATGGTTTACTATTACTTTCCGTCAATGGTATCCTCCCTTTCAATTTACAATTGAAGACAATTGTAGGGAACAAATTTATTTCTATAGCTGGAAAAGAGGGGGAAAAAGATGAGATCAAGGAATTAATAAAATTTGATGTGGGAAAAGCTGAAGAAGCTAAGATCACTTAAATCTTCACTTAATTCAAACTCTAAATGAAAATCCAATTACAAAAGAGATGACAAAATAACACTAATATCTTTAAATTATTTTAAAAGGCAGATTGGCATACTTAGACAAAAATTTTAAGACTTATATCTACCTGCCTTAATACAAATATACCAAGAAAATAATGAAAAAAAAACAGACAGGTATTTTTATATTCCTCACAGGAAAAAGTACATTGCACACAACAGTATATACAACAGTTGTTGCCATATTTAAAACCAGAGAGGAGGGGAGCAGCTAGGTGCATAATAGATAGAGCCAGGACTAGAAAGGGGAGTTCCTGGATTCAAATCTGGTTTCATATATTCCCTAACTACGTGACTCTGGACAAATCACTCAACTCCAATTGCCTAGCCTTTACTGCTTGTATGTTTTTGGAACCAATTGATTCTAAGACAGAAGTTAAAGAATTTTTTTAAAAAAAGAGAAAAGGTGGAGCTAGAAGAAACTATCTCTAAGGACAGGGACTCAAATATTCAGTAGCCTAAAAGAGCTATTGAAAACCTGTGGAAAGATTTTGGAAGATTATATCAATATCTAGCAGATACCTGTGGTAGAAAACTTTAATACAGTGATGCATAATCAAAGATAAAAAAGAAACTGGTGAAACAGAAACCAGCAAAAATATGTATATGAAATATTCTAGATATTCTTATTTCTGAAATCACTGAAAGCAAATGTTAAAAATTTAAGTCAAAATGAGGAAACCTAAGTAACACAAATAAAAAATAACTCAAAATTGTTCAAAATATTTATTATGTAGTCATGAGAAACAAAGAAATCAGATAAGACAAAGAATTTCAGAAGAAGAAGAATGTGGCAAATTCCTAACCATCTGTAAAATCTCAAGAACTCCAACACAATAAAATACAAGTTAGATCAAACAAGAGAAACTTTGAAACTTTTTTAACATAAAGACTGACAGAAGAGTTATGTGAAAGGATTTGAATGAAACTAGCTTCTCCACAAAACTGAAAAGGAATCAATATGTACAAGATGCACATTTATAGGCTCAAATTCTTCAAAGTGATGCATAAATTCCTAGCAAAGCACTTTACCAGCTTTGTCCCCCACATAAACTTTATCCTACCCTTCTTAACAGATGGCCACACATATCTATTACCAAAAGATGAGTACACTTGCAGCCTCATCAAACATAGGCTAATCACAGTTTTTTATATACCTCATACAATGTATTCACAGTTTGTATTCACAGTATATTGGCTGAGAATCACAAGTGAGAAAGAGTATTTGATAACCTTATAGAAAACTCTTCTCTATTTAAAACATGTCATGAATAGAATAATGTCAAGGACATCTTTAAGAAGATAGCCTGTGTAATTGGAAACCTTGTGCCTTTGAACTACATTTCCAAGGAACCTACTGACTTCCTGTTGTTACATGCTGATGTGAACAGGAGAATAAATAAGATGGTCTTCCATGGCTAGCTCTATGCTTCCTGTCGGCGATTGTGGTAGAGCAGGCTGATTGAACAAGTAGATTAGCCATGGGCATGCGGTTTTATTTTGATACTTCTAGTAATCATTAATAAATCTTTTAAAATATAATACTTTAATTATTGTAGATAACTTTTAATTTTTACAATGGCAACCACTGAAGTTGGAGAAAGAATTCTCAATTTTTTAAGATAGACTAGATAAATTTTTCAAAGCCACATTTCTCCTGCCATGGCTTTTCGTCATCCCTCACCCCAAGAAATCTGAGAGAACCCCTAACTCTATTTGAGCCACTGCCCTGCTCCTGATGATTTTTCTTTTCCTGTTTTTCCTGGCCACCCTGCCTGGCCTGGATGCTTTAGTTTGAGGGACTTAGCCATGGACTCTTGACAGAGAAGAGATAAGCCAATTCTTGGGCCCATATGCCTGAGCCAGCATTCCTCTCTGCTGCCTCTGGCGTTACTGCTGCCAATCCAGTCTCCTGGGTTGTCCCAGCCATCCGCTCCTGATACCCCTGATCCTCCTGATCTTCCTGATACCACTCCTGCTGCTGTTACTGTTCCTGTTGCTAGTTGCTGCCGTCATGTTTTTAGAACACAGAAGCTGGGAGTCCATGTTTCCCTTTGGCAATAATCAGGCGTCTAACTCCCTGTCCACATGGCAAGGGAAGCAAGGTAAAACAATGAACAATAACTTAAAATATTATATTTTAACTTTTACAGGCCTAAGTCCATTGTACTTAAAACTGACTTTAAATCCATTAACATCTCTTCTAAAAGATCTAATTTCCAAATAAAAGAGCACCTTGAATCAAAATATCTTATTAATCACCTATGAACTCATTCAATCAGGATTTTTTTTCTGATTTTTTTCTAGCCTTTTTTGTATTCCAGTGCCTAATACATATTAGGCACTTAATAAATGTTAATCAACTGATTAATTATATACACATATGACAGCAAGCAATGTGGCTTGAAGTCAGGAAGACCAATAACATTATATTAACATACTATCATTTATTTAGTCATTATTGAGGTATATATATATCTGATGAATGTATACAAGATTTACAATTTCTTTGTTTTTAGAGCTACAAGAGCAATAAGTATTGCTGTATTGATAGACCCTTATTATCCATTTTCATGATTTTTAGGATATAGTCTTAAATTGTAACATCATTGCATGATCTATTTTGTATTCCCTATTTCATATTAATAACAGTAGCAAATAAAATAATACAGCCCTTTATAGAAATTATCTCATTTTATCTTTATAAGAAGCCTGAGAAGTAGGAGCTACCATCATTCTCATTTTTAAAGTAAAGAGACTGGGGCAGAGAGAGATTAAGTGACTTGCACAGGATCACAATCTAGTAAGTGTCTGAAGCAGGATTCAAACTCATCTTCCTGACTTCAAGGCACAGCACCCTATACACTAAAGCACAGTTTGGAATTACTTAAAAATCATGTTACAAGACAGCTCAGGAAAGAGAAGACACTAATAAAGTAGAAAACTAATGGACTGTATTATTAAAGAAAAAAATGACTGAGAAGGCATTGATCATTGACAACCCATATACCTACTTTTTTCATCTTTATAAATCTTTGATCAGGATAATTGCACACATGTTAAAATTTCCCTTAAGAAAACAAGAGAATTCAAATGGCAGGCCTTTTGCAAACACTTGTCAAGAACTAATCAGTTCTTTGCAATTATATAAATGACTGAAAGGTAGAGAGAATACCTAACACCATGAAATTTTTTGTTTGTTGTCTTTAAAAAAGCATTTAGCTGGGCCAAGCAAAGCACAGCTTTAAGGACTCTCCAACAAGAAGTCTTTCACACAAACTCTCCAATCTTATCCAAGATTCTCTGATAACTATATTCACAGAGATCATTGTTTAATGATCTCCCATTAATGAAATCCTTGAGCAGTAAAAGCAAAGGCACTAAATATTATTTGCCTCTCTTACAAAAGGTGTCCCTGATTGAGAGACTTCCGGGTAAACATGACAGCAGTGTACACACAGGACTCTTCCTTTCCTCATCACATACCGATAAATACTACCTCAAAAGGCCAAAAAAACCCCAGATTCTTATCAATGAAGGGACTCCACAGTGGGGCTCAGCATTGAAGGTACATGGGATTTGAGTACTTCCACATTATGAGGGAGTAAAATAGCTTACACCAAAGTGAGAGCTGAGCAGCACTCCCACACCTCACACACAGTGCTCTAGAATCATTGAGTAAGAGAGGTGCACCTTTAAGGTAAGTGAGGGGCACCTCTAGGTCCTTGACATATGAGACCACCAGAGGGGCAACTTTAGGTCCTTGGCAGCTGACTGAGACCACCAAGGATCTACCCCTGAGAGCGACTAGAGTTGAGATCCAAGCAGGCTAAAGAGCATAGTCCTTGGGTGCAGAGATAGCACAGGCAAGGGTGGGCAGCAAATCATAGAAGTTGCAGAGTCTGGAGAGATGGCCTCAGGCAAAAACTTCTCTCCTTAGCTCCATACACAAAGAGCATGCCCTCCACACTCAGATTTCTGACTGCAAAGGGAAGGAAAAATAAGCATAGTGATGGCAAACAATGTCCAGGAAAAATAACCTCCCAACACAAGAGGAACAAGAAGGAATTGATCCTGGAAAATTTTTATGGAGAAAAAATCCAGACTACAGAGGAAATAGTAGAAGTGGATGAGCAAATAAATGCATCCAAATCTTCCAAAAAATGGAAATTAGCCACAAGCTCTTAAAGAATTTAAATTGGAGCTTACGAGAAAGATGGATGAATTATGGCAAAAAAGTGGGAAATAGATAAAAAAGAAAATAACAGGTTAAAAGACAGGAATTCCTAACTGGAGACTAAAATTAAACAGCTGGAAGCCATGAAAAGCAGGATAGACAAAACCAAAAAAAGGAAATCAAAAGTTTATAGAGGAAAATCAAAAGCTTATAGTGGAAAACCAGTCTTTAAAGACCAGAATTGGGCAATTGGAAGCCAATGATCTCACAAAACAGCAAGAATTAACAAAGCAAAGTCAAAAAATTGACAAAATAGAAGGAAACATGAAATATCTCACTGAGAAGATAACTCATCATGAGAACTGGTCTCAAAGAGACAATTTGAGAATCACCGATCTACCTGAAAACTCTGAAATAAACAGAAATTTTGACATTATAGTACAATAAATTATCCAAGAAAACTTCCCTGATGTTCTTGAACAAGAGGGAAAAATAGACATTGAAAGAGTGCATAGAACACCCTCTATATTAAATCCTCAAAAGACAACCCCCATGAAATTCAAGAGCTTCCAAGGTAAGGAGAAAAATTTACAAGAAGCCAAAAAGAGGCAATTCAGATATCAAGGAGCACCAATCAGCATTACACAAGATTTGGGAGCTTCCTCCCTAAAGGACCACAAGGCTTGGAATATGATCTTCAGAAAGGCAAAAGAATTGGGTCTTCAACTAAGGATCATAAACCCATCAAAACTGACTATATACTACCAGGGGAAAGTTTAGGTATTCAAAAAAAACAGAAGATTTCCAAGTATTTGTAAAGAAAAGATCAGAACTAAGTGGAAAATTTGATACCCAAACACAAAAATCAAGGGAAACATGAAAAGGTAAATAAGAAAGAGAGGGGAAAGGGAAAATTTTTATTTAAATTTTCTTCTTTAAGGGCTTCAATGAGATTAAATTGTTTATATCAATATATGGGAAAATGTTATTTGTAAACTCTCAAAAATTATATTGACTATTATAGTAATTAGAAGAATAATTCATAGGTAGAGATTGAGGTAATAAGTGGGTTAAGATGATATGCAAAAAAAAGAAAAAGGGAGGGAGGAATAGAAGATGGCACCAAAGGAAACTTGAAAGAATGAGACAAATAGGATAATATATATCACACAAAGAGATGCATGGGAAGGGGAGGGGAAGAATACTATTATAAGTAGGAGAAGAGAAGAGTGCTAATATGTAATACTTAAACATTATTCTCAGTGAAATCAATTCTGAGAGGGGAAGAGCATCTAGATCCACTGGGGTATCAAATTCTATCTTACCCTACAAGGAAAGTAAAAAGGGAAAAACTAAGTGGAGAGGAGTTCAAAAAGGGAGGGAAAGAGGGGTAGAGAACTTAATAGACCCTAAAAATAAGATGAAGAAGGAAACAAAAAGGGAGGGGGCAGAAAGGGAAGCATAATAAGGGTAAGGATTAGGGGGACTGAGTAAAAGCAAACCATTAACTGGTTTAAAAGAATAAAGCAAAAGAAGAAAGAGCAGAACTAGAAGAGGATATCAAGTTGTTTAGGAATACACAAGTGGCAATGATACCTCTGAATGTGAATGGAATGAACTCATACATAAAATGAAAGCAAATACCAGAGTAGATTAGAAACCAAAATCCTACCATATGATGTCTACAAAAAACACACATGAGGCAGGTAGACACTCACAGAGTAAGGGTTAAGGGTTGGAGCAAAATCTATTGGGCCTCAACTGAGAAAAAGAAGGCAGGATTTGTGATCATGATATCTGACAAAATCAAAGTAAAAATAGATCTGATCAAAAGAAATAGGGAAGGTAATTATATCCTGATAAAAGGCAGTATAGACAATGAGGAAATATCAGTAATCAACATGTATGCACCAAATGGTATAGCATCCAAATTTCTAAGGGAGAAACTAGTGGAGTTGAAGGAGGAAATAGATAGTAAAACTATGCTAGTGGGAGACCTGAACCTTCCTCTATCAAATCTAGATAAATCAAACCAAAAATTAAACAATAAAGAGGTGAGAGAAGTGAATGATGTAAAGAATCCAAGAGAATCAACTAAAAAGCTAGTGAAAATAATCAACAAATTTAGCAAAGTTGCAGGATACAAAATAAAACCACACAAATCATCAGCATTTCTATATATCTCTATCATATCTTAGCAAGAGTTAGAAAGAGAAATTCCTTTTGAAATCACCATAGACCGTATAAAATACTTGGGAAACTATCTGCCAAGACAATCACAACTACAAAACACTTTCCACACAATTAAAACTAGATCTAAATAATTGGAAAAATATTAATTGCTCATGGGTAGGACGAGCTAACATAATAAAAATGATAATCTGAACCAAACTAATTTACTTATTTAGTGCCATACCCATTGAACTACCAAGAAACCTTTTTTACTCAATTAGAGAAAATCATAACAAAGTTCATTTGGAAGAACAAAAGATCAAGGATATCAAGGGAAATAATGAAAAAACGTGAAAGAAGGTGGCCTTGTAGTACCAGATCTCAAACTATACTATAAAGCAGGGGTCATCAAAACAATATGGTACTGGCTAAGAGGCAGTAAGGAGGATCAATGGAACAGACTTGGGGTAAGTGACATCAGCAAGATAGTCTATGATAAATGCAAAGATGCCAGCTTTAGGGACAAAAATCTACTATTTGACAAAAACTGCTGGGAAAATTGGAAGGCAGTATGGGAGAAATTAGGTTTGGATCAACATCTCACACCCTACACCAAGATGAACTCAGAATAGGTGAATAACTTGAACATAAAGAAGGAAACTATAAGTAAATCAGGTGAACACAGAATAGTATACTTGTCAGATCTTTGGGAAAGGAAAAGATTTTAAGACTAACCAAGAGTTAGAAAAAATTACAAAATGTAAAATAAAAAATTTTGGTTACATTAAATTAAAAAGGGGTTGTACAAACAAAACCAATGCAACCAAAATGAGAAGGGAAGCAAAAAATTGGGGGGAAAATCTCATAAGAAAAACCTCTGTCAAATGTCTAATTACTCAAATTTATAATGAGCTAAATCAATTGTACAAAAAATCAAGGGGTTCCCCAATTGATAAATGGGCAAGGGACATGAATAGGCAATTTTCAGATAACGAAATCAAAACTATTAATAAGCACATGAAAAGTGTTCTAAATCTCTTATAATCAGAGAAATACCAATCAAAACAACTCCGAGGTACCACCTCACACCTAGCATATTAGCTAACATGACAGCAAAGGAAAGTAACGAATGCTGAAGGGGATATGGTAAAATTGGGACAATTAATACATTGCTGGTGGAGTTGTGAATTGATCCAAGCATTCTGGGGGGCAATTTGGAACTATTCCAAAAGGGCGATAAAAGACTGTCTGCCCTTTGATCCAGTCATACCACTGCTGGATTTATACCCCAAAGAGATAATAAGGAAAAAGCCCTGTACAAGAATATTGATAGCTGTGCTCTTTGTGGTGGCCAAAAATTGGAAAATGAGGGGATGCTCTCCAATTGGGGAATGGCTGAACAAATTGTGGTTTATGTTGGTGATGGAATACTATTGTGCTCAAAGGAATAATAAACTAGAGGAATTCCATGTGAACTGGTACAACCTCCAGGAATTGATGCAAAGTGACAAGGGCACAACAAGGAGAACATTGTACACAAAGACTGATACACTGTGGTACAATCAAATGTAATGGACTTCTCTATTAGTAACGACGCAATGATCCAGAACAATTTGGAAGGATTTATGAGAAAGAATACTATCAACACTCAGAGGAAGAACTGTGAAAGTAGAAACACAGATAATAAACAATTGGATGACCACATGAGTCGATGGGGAAATGATTGGGCATACAGAGTCTAAATGATCACCCTAGTGCAAAGGTCAATAATATGGAATCAGGTTTTTATCAAGGACACATGTAAAACCCAGTGGAATTGAGCACCATCTACGGGAGGGGTTAAGGGGAGGTGAGGGATAGAACATGATTCTTGTAACCAGGGAAAAATATTCTAAATTGACTAATTAAATAAAATTTTAAAAAATGTGTCCCTGAAAAAGATGCAGATAGTTAACAGGGTTCCATAAGGAGAAGGGATTATTAACTTTGGCCTTCCACAAAAGCCAAATTCATTCCCAAATAGAGGAAGTAGGAATAGTTGTTTATCAACAGGCAAATTTGTTAGAAAATCCCCTGTCAGAAGAACACTTGAAGCAAAATTCTGCATTTTTAGCTGGATTTTCCATTTAAGGCAGGATGGTATAACGGATAGGGGAGTGGCCAAAGAAAACCTTGGTACAAGTCTTAATCTTACACATACTGGCTGCTTTATTCTAGACAAGGCACTTAACCTCTCTGTCTTCAAGGCAACTTTCTAAGACCATGCTGCAGTGAAGGTGCCAAAACTTGTTGACAAAGGGAGATTCCAAATCTGTGTGCCCTTCTACCAATGAAAGCATGGGTTCAGTCCCCATACTTCTGTGAACCTGAGAAATTCACTTATACCATCTCAGCCTCAATTTGCTCATCTATAAAAGGAGGATAATAACAGAGCCTACCTCCGAGAGTTGTGAATGTTAAATAAAATACTTTGTAAACATTCAAGAATTACAAAAATATTGCTATGATGATATTTATTATTAATGATGTTATTATTGTATTGTCTTATTCCATTAAAGTGTAGGCTGTTCCTTGATAACAAGAATTGTTCACCATCTGTTTTTTTAACTCCTTACCTTCTGTTTTAGAATCAATATGGTGTATTGCTTCCAAGGCAGAGGACTGGTAACTAGAACTAGAAGTGTCTAAGGCCATATTTGAACACAGGACCTTCTGTCTCTAGACCTTGCTATATCCACTGATCCACCTAGCTTCCCTCTACTATCTGTTTTTATATATCTAGCCCTTAGCATAGTGACTGGTACATAGTAAATATATCATAAAAGCTGGTAGATTAATTGGTTCCTTGTTTGTAATACATTGCAGCCTGCTCACATCTAGCCTCCTGGATTTCCCAAGTACACTTTGGCTGGACCTACACTTCAGTTCTTCAGAAACTGCATGATTCTGAGGCCAGAAAGAGTCCCAAAGCTTCACCAAAAGAATTCTGGTGTTAAAAAGAGATGACTTTGCTTAAAGGAGAAATTTTGCATTCATTTTTAAAAACTTAATATATAAACAAACAAATTTTGCAAGTGGTCAAAGGACTCTTTCCAACTATGTCCAGTTTGATCCTAGGCCCAATTTTCTGTAAGTTTCCAGAGTTTGGACACAGTCTTCCGAACTATATATAGTCTAGACAAGAGGCATTCTGCATCAACTTACATCTACATAGTTTGCTATGGTTAAAAAGAAGAACTTTATATATATTATTTCATTTGTGATACTCACAATTCTAGTTAGGCAGGTAGTGACAGGATTATTCTGAGTAATTTGTCCAAGGCGACAGAGCTAAGTAATGACAAGAGGCAGAGGCGGTATTTAAGTCTGGCACTCATGTCTAGACACCCACTGTCTCCCTATAATGTAAGTCAACAGGAAACTTGGATTTCTTCTCCACCAAAAACTGTTGGTAACCCTCGATTCTATTACATAAACAACAAAATGATCTCATGCAATGGACAGCTTTTTTTTTTTCAGAAGAACTATAGCTCAAAACTGATTAGTGCTTTAAGAAAATTTCTATAGTGTTCTAAGTTATTTTGTTTTTATTGTTCAGTCATTTTAGATTTTTTTGTGATCCCATATGAGGTTTTCTTGGCAAAGATACTAGAGGAGGTTGCCATTTCCTTCTCTAGCTCTTTTCACAGATGAGGAAACTGTGGCAAACAAAGTAAAGTGACTTTCCCAGGGTCACCCAACTAGTAAGTATCTGAACTCAGGGCTTCCTGCTTCCAGGTACAATGCTCTATCCACTATGCCCCATAGTCAGCCTAATAAGTTATATGAAGAGCTTTTATGTACACAGCTCCTCACTTGATCATCACAAATCTGGGAAGAAGATAATGCAGCTTTTACTGGTATGCCCATTATATTGGTAAAGAAGTTCAGCTGACTTGCCCACAGTCACATAGTTGGCAGAAATAAACAGCAGAATCAAAACATGTGTCTTTCCTGAGTACCAGTCCAACACATTTCATATAACACCAATCCATTTACATATAATTTACATTCTCATAAACTAATGGAGATCATAAATTTAGAGGAAAAAGAGATTGCAGCTATCTTCTTGTCCAAGTTCTTCATTTTACAGATAATGAAACTGAAACCAGATAGGAGTGACTTGTTCAGGGTCAAAAAGATTATAAGAGCTGAGAATAGACCCAAAGTCTTTAAAGCAGTTACATGGGACAGTGTACAGGGCTTGATTTCAGTCAAGAAGTCCTGAAATCAAATGGTACTTAATAAACTTATTTGCTGCAGGGCTCCCTCTGATCAAGTCACTTAACCTTTCAGCCTAAGTTTCTTCATCTACAAGATGGGAATAATAAAAGCACCTACTAGTCATGGTTGTTGTGAGAATTAAATTTGATAATATTCCTACAGCACTTTGCAAAGTGCCATAAAGCACTAAGGAAATGATAGTGATGATGATGAAAGTAATTGCATTGCTGATGTCTTGATTCCTGGAGTAGTACACTTTCCACTTGACTGCGCTGCCTCTGTGGCCACCTGAGTGAGGTCAACAAGAATTCATATAACTCAGCATTTGGAAATAAAATAGCAATAATGATTAATCTTCCAGTACTTGTACCATTTCTAACTTTCTAGTTGTAGTTTCCCTAGACTTCATCAAAGATTTATTAGACCTGTAGCAAATATTGACATTGTTAAATGTCAACAGGAGGTGTCACTGTAAACTGCTGACTCTTGTCCCAATTTTTGGCTACTCTTTCTTGAGCATGAAGTAGATAAGCGAAGTATGGTAACACATACATATGCATATGTCCACACACAAAGCCTATTTTGAGTTAGTAAACTTAGTCAACAAAAGGAGCTGATCTAGTTGGCATTACCAAGTGGTTTATTTTGTCACATACCTGTTTTCATCAGTTACCCATAGTTTTTTCCTTCATGAGGGAAAGTGGGGGTCATAAAAATTTGCTTTTCAATTAAATAATAATGACCTGTTTGGCAGGTGATGGAGAGATAGTCAGTAACCCCATAAGTAAAAGACCATCACAACAGATGTTGTCCAGGAAAGGAAGAGATCTCATCCTTAGTCAAGGTTATACTAGTATAATTTGGTTGCCTTAATAAATTCATCTCTATTGTCATTTAATTTAATAAGCATTTATAAGCTACTATAAGCTATAATCTACGCTGAGACAATACTGCAACAGCTCTATAATAACATTGATGTTGATGTTCCCCCTCAAGAAGCAAACTGTAACCCATCTCTCCCTGGTCATCCCATGCAACTCCTTTTTTATGTCTTCTCATAAGTTCATCACTAGGGGATCCACCCACCATAGTGGTGGTCTTCTTCCCATTCCCCTGAAACTTCAAAGATACCAAGAGAAAAATATGCTGTTCACTTGTTATCTTTAGCTGTTGCCACATAACCAATCCATGTCTTTTTCAACAATACATTTTGGTAACGATATTCTTTATTGCGCCTCTCATTCAACAAAAACCTCTTTGTCCTAGGAAGCATTCTAGTTTTAATCCTTCATATGAGAGTACTCCATGAACCTGAAAAGCCAAAGCCAAAAATATAGATTTCTCCCTTAAGAAGCTCCCATTCTACTAAGGAGAATCAACACACATACATACACATACGAAAAATTAAATGTTAACATACATTCAAAGTAAATACAGATTTATCTGGAGGAAAGGACATATTAGCAACTAGGCAGACCAGGAAAGGTCTCTCTCCAGTAGAAGGCAGCCCTGGAGCTAAATCTTAAAGAGAACTGGGGATACCCAAAGACAGAGCAAAGGAAGGAAAGCATTCCAAGTATGGAAGACAGCTTGCACAAAGCAAGGGGCAGGAGATGGAATTTTGTATAAAGGGAGCCTGAGAAAAAGTAAAATACTCATGTAAATAGATACTGGATCCAGACTGTGAAAGGTTTTAAATTCTAAACAGAGGAGATTACAGTAGCTCCCAGGACTAACAGGGAGTCAATGAAACTTCTTGAGGTGGGGGATTCTTAAGATAGCTAATGGAAAAAAATCAACACCCAAAAACATTTATTTATTAAGTTCTTACTATATGCTAGGTATAGGAGGTACATAGAGCAAAAACGAGCTTTTCCTGCCCTCCAGAAGCTGATCCTCTACTGGGAGAAAAGAACTTAGCCCTTTAACAATACTGCTCCTGAACAGCATATGTATTTTGCCCCTACTAAGTATACAGCCAATGTTTGAGACAAATAAAGAGCCAGGATTCTCCCAGGGTCTGGCCATGGAATCTAAGAGATGAACCTGAAAAGAGGCCATTTTCTTAATATCTAAGGAACATAAATGAAAAATAAGCAAAAGAAAGTTAAACTACATAATTAAAGAACAATAATGAATATTAATATGTATATGGCACTTTAAAGTCTGCAATGCGTTTTCCATGTGGCATCTCATCTGACTCTCACAAGAACTCTGAGAGGTAGCTACTGTTCTTGTAATCTTCATTTTTACACAGATGGCCAAAGAATTATGGCCTGCATATCCAGAGATAAGAAAACACGATGGTACCTGCTCTCTGAGAGCATACTTTCTAAAAGGAGGCAAAAGATCAAGGGAAAATGCAAAGAGAAAAGGGGAAGTTATATATAGACAAAGATGCTGATGAGGAGATGGAGCAGTCAAGACAGGGTTGAGCTACAGTGAAGTGACCATGACTGAAGCCATTTATGAACTGGCCATCTGAGTCAAGGGACTCACTGATCTAAAGAATAAGCCACTGGGAACAGGTTTCTTAAGAAACTGACACTCAGCTAGGTTTTGTGGCTTGCTTATGAACACACAGTATCAGAGGAGGATATGAACCTAAGACCTCCTGAGTTTAAATTAGCCAACAAAACCTGCAGTGCTTCATTCAGCTCCCTATTTCTTTCTTGCCCTTGACTTGGTCCAGCTCTAAGGATACTACCTGGCTTTCCAACATCTTTAGGTAATTTCATGTGACTTTCGCTTGCCCAACTTAAGTTTCCTTGAAGTTTTAGGATTATATCATACCTCTTTAGATAATTCTCCTGCCCTGTTCTTATTCCTTTCCAGCTCAGAGTCTCTGATATGTGGTTAACTGTATGTAGCCCGATTGAAAGCAACTGTCTACAAAGCTTCAGCTCTCTAAGAGCTCCCAGTTTAATGATAAACAATTCCAATGCAGACAAATGCTACAGGAGATAAACCTGAACCAAAGTATAGGCTATTCTATACATGAAAATACTGATATCACTTCTAAACAAAGGAAAATATAACTTAGTACTTCCATTTTAGAAGTAATAAAGGCCTCAATGAAGAGCTAGGATTGTAGGTACTGTTTGAATGATGGGAAACAGGGATCAAAATAGACTGATGAGTTGGTAGGAGGCTGCATTTGAAGCATTTTATCTCAGGACTACAGCTATTATTTGCCTAAAACGACCCTGAAGGTCGAGCAGTATTGGAAAAAATGGTGGTAGTAGATGAATTTTAGTGGATATTGATTTAACATTAGTGCTAATGAAAGGAAAGAGAGAATGAGGAAGTCTTTCCATAATGTTCCATGTAACGTATGGGGAAGATTTCTAGAGGACATGGACAAGTGCTTTGAGGGCTGGACTGGCACAGATGGTTTGTGCCCTCAGTGGTTTCTGGATCCCTATGGGCTACCTACTAAGAAAATAACAAATGATCATTATTAACATTTCATTATATTTAAAATTTTTATTTTGTCAAACATTTCCCAATCATATTTTAATCATTTTCATACATTTTAATTTCAGCAGCATTCAGGAGTTTGGTGACCTATGAGTTTGTCATCTCTCCTCTACACTGCTGGAACATGTGCCCATCTATTGATGAGATTGCAAATACACTGGAGAATTGGGATTGATGAATTCCCATGATCTCTACAATGCTACAAGACTGGATGGTGGTTTGCTTTCCGAGTCATTATGCTTATTATTGTGGAGCATAATGCTGCTGGGCCATTTGATTGCTCTGTACAACAAATCCAAGTGAGCTGCATTAATGGAACTGAACTAGGTCTATTCAGAGGTAAAACTTTATCTTAATGAAAAAAGCACAATTCCAACTCAACCTGAACTTCGCAAAAGTAATCCATAGTTGAGCTCTAATCAAACACTGAGCTCTGACAGAGTCTTTTATTTCTTATGTCTGAAATGTCAGTTGTACAAGCATGAAGAAAGTCCTTGAAATTGCTTGAAGGATAATAGGACTCTGTTTTGTTTTCCATGGTTACATGATGTTGACAGATAATGTGGCGAGATTCATGGGTTGTTATTGAGAGAGTAGCATAACAAAAATATGAGAACCGCTCTATCTCCCCTAACACAATCAAAGGATTTCAGAATTGGAAAGGACCTCAGAGACCAGCTGGTCTTATCAAACCCTGGTCAGGGTGCCTATCTACAGTGCTGCAAAGAAGCCATCTAGCTCCTACATAGATATCTTCAGGCAAGGCTACCTTGCTAAGTTCAGAGGCAGATCATTCACTTTGGAACAAGTTTTATTAGAAGTATTTTTTTCTTTTGTGGAATTACAACAACACTTCTCTTCAGATTTTACCCATAGTTCCTAGTTCAAGGTTCAGCCCTCTAAGGCCAAGCAGAGCAAGTATAAGATTTGTCTTCCAACCGGTCACATTCTTACCAAGAGTTCTCATGATCCTCTCTAAGTCTTCCTTTCACCAGGTTAAGCAAACCAAGTTGCTTCACCTGATCTTCATGACATGATCTTGAGGTCCTTTTCCACATACAAGTTACCCTACTTTGCTTGTTAATGTCCTTTTTAAAACATAGTACCCAGAACTGAACATAATAGTATATATGTGGCCTAACAAGGGAAAAAACTGGACCTCATAAACTCCCCTAATATAGCCTGTAAATACATTAGCTTTTTAAACTACTGTATCATACCATCAATTCATATTAAGTTTATAATTCACTAAAGCTCCCAAAGCTTTTTTTCCACATGAATTTTAAATAGTCATGCCTCCATCTTAAACTAGTCAGATTTGACTTTTTAACCTGGTATAACAGACTTCCACTTAGTCCTATTAAATGTCAGCCTACCAAATTTAACCTACTACTAGACTCAGTGAAGATTCTTCAGCAATCTGTCTCTATAATGTTGCCTCATTGCTCCTAGTTATGCCCTCTGGAACTGTGATACTTTATGTTCCCTGTACTATGGAGCAGCTTCTTCCTGATCTAATGAATCTGATTGCAGAGGAGTAGTAAAAGAGAAAAAAAACAATAATATTTTTCCTCTTTTGAAGTAAATACAAACTATTTATATTACACCTGCCTCATTCTTGTTACTGTTACTCCCACCCCCAATCACCTATATGTACAATGATTTAGCTCAGTCTCTCCAATCCATTTTCTCCAATAATCTTCAGAGACACCAATATTCATTTTAATATGCCAAACAATCCATTTACACAGTTTGACTTCAACACCAAAGGCTTGTTTTATACCTTAATCTAGCCACACACTGACATACAGAAGGAAATAAACATTTATATAACACCTAAAGCCAGACACTGTACTAAACACTCTAAAAATATCACCTCATTTAATATTCACAACCACTCCTACAAGTTAAATGTTGTTGTTATTATACTCATTTTGTGGTTGAGGGAAACAAACAGGTTAAGTGACTTTTCCAGGGTCCCACAATTATTAAGTATCTGATGTTAGATTTGAATTCAGATCTTCCAGACTCCAGGCCCAGAGCACTGGCCACCATACTGTCCAGCTGCCTCAATAATGCCATAGTCAGCTTGAAATTTTACCGTTTCCCAGAAATAAAAGTTTAATACTCTACCCGCTGTGAATCTTAAAACTGCTCAGACTATACCTTAGAAGATTTGGTTAAGTTTTCCCTCTATTTTAACAATTGAGGTACTTGATCAGGAATGTATTGAGAACTTTTAAAATTACTCCACCCTACTCAGACAGAGCCTTAGGGGAAGCTAAAGGTGCAAACCCCTGACTGAACAATGAAAAACCCCTAACTCATACTTATAGTAAAGCTAGGTCTATTTTTAGATCTAATACAAAAAGGTGCTCAGTACCTATAAAGGTTAAATTAATCACTAAAAGGTCAAGCAACTTAGAAAAGACAAGCTTAACACAAGAGGTGTGAAGTACTCAGTAGATTTAATCTATCCAGAGAAAGTGAGAACCAAAGAAGATGAGAACTAAGAATGGACAGTCCTGGGAAAAAGTGTCTACTGTGATTGGAAGACGTGAAAATTTAGAGGAGGTAACATAAGAGAAAATTTTTTTAAAAGGAAGGGGTTTACTGAGTTTGAAAAAAATATAGTTAGAGTTTAGTAGTTGGACTTTGGAGTGTTTTTGGATTGAAAGTTAGTTGGTGTTGGAGTTGGGAGGTTTGGAGCTTGCTTGAAGACAATCTTGTGGTGAGTGATAAAGACTGATGCGCTCTCCCTTTTAGGCTCAGGCCTAGGTCATTTGGCCTAGGCCCTTCCTACTATTCTCTCTCTCTCTCTCTCTCTCTCTCTCTCTCTCTCTCTCTCTCTCTTCTTCCCTTAATTCCTTCATTTATATTAATTAAAATCTCCATAAAACCCAGCTGACTTGGGTATTTTAAATCAAGACACTAACAGTTTGGCCAAAACCTTTACAGTTTTGGCAATTCACAGTCTTGGCAAACCACATTTTCATGGTCACACCACTTAGCTATAAACTCTTTCCATCTCTTTCCTTCACACCAAACCTGCTCTTGGCCTTTATTGTGAAAACTGGTCACTTGATTTGTGCATGTTTCCCCAGTTCATCTCATGCACTCTGGATTTGCTTTTCTCTATACCCACCCTGTTATTACTACAGGTAGAGTGGAAAGATATCTAAATGGAAACAGAGGACTTGAGTTCTAATACTGGCTCTGGTATTGATGACCTATATCACTTTGGGCAATTCAGCTCATCTCTCTGGGCCTTAGAATAGTCCTCTATAAAATAATGGGACCGGATCAGATACCACCATGGTAACTCTAAATTTATGATCCAAGAGCTGGTGTTCTAGGCCAGTTGAATTCAATAAAGTATGTTTCTTGTATCTCATTATTTGTTATATTTCAGAAGTTGATCCAGATTGGGAGCCTGTACTGGAGCATCCTTGAGCATGCATTTTTTCACCTTTGCTCTGGGATGGTGCCATGTTCTTGACCCCAGGATCCAGAAAATATGCTGAAAGATTAATACCAGTTCAGCTGGGCTGAGCCCAAGCCCAGACTTCATCACATATGATCCTTTGCTTAGAAATTCCATTTACTCCAACAATACTGCAAAGGAAGTGAGAGTCAGGTGGCATAGTAGACAGAAGACTAGGCCTGGAGTTGGAAACATCAGAATTGAAATCCTGACTCAGACACTTAGTTGGATGACATTTCAGTATCCCTGCATATAAAATAGGTCTTAAAAAAGCACCTGCCTTCTCAGGGTTGTTCTCAGGATCAAATGAAATAATAATTGTAATGTGTCTGTTACACAGTAGATGCTTAATAAATAAGTTTTATCCTTGCCTCCCTGTATCCACCTCTCTTTTACCTACTCCCTCCCTCCCTTCATTCATATCTAACCTAAGACTCAGTATGTGTGCTGCAAATGCCCAGAGGAGCCATCACATCCTCGGTATTCAAAGCTTACCAGCTTGAATTTAAAGAACAGAGAGCTATTCAAAGTTTGGGCCATCTAGAAACTGCTAACTTCTTCCAATCTCTGTGGATCCTTCAACAAAGCTAATGCAGGCTAACTAAGTATGAATATGCCCTTTATGTCAGAACACCTGAGTCCATAGTACCTAAGACTAAGACAAGGTGACATAAGACAGAAAGGGCAGAAATTTTAATAGGAGTCTGAAAGCAGAACTTTCAGTGGAACTCAAGAGAGAGCAAGGATGCTTTTGACTTTTTCATTTAGGTCTCCAACTGAATGCTGGGATGCAGCCCAGTCATAAAAATCCATATGAGAAGAGAAAGTGTCACAAGTTTCCACTGGCAAAGGGAAAACTATTCTTTATACTCTTTTTCTTAGTTCTCCCTATCAGCTCAGAGTCACATTCACCATAACTAAAGGGCACAGGAACCTAAAGCTTGATCTTCAGTCTTAAAGTGGTTTCCTCCCATTTCACTAAGATGAAGCTGCCACACTAACTTGGTTTCAGAATGTTATATCTGACTGAGGTCTGTAAGGAATGAATTATTCTTCAGGTTTCACAAAAGCACTTCTATGAGAGTTCCAGTTTCCAGTAAGAAACAAAACCATAAATCTTGTATGAAGGAAAAGAAAATCTAAAGGAAATAAAGCAAGCAGTTACATTGAACAGATGATACAATAACAAAGCTCTTTTTAAGAAATGGCATTATTGTCTTTCTAGCATGAACAGAGTTTCTTGAATATGTGACATCCTGGTTGAAGCTGGATTTCAATTTGCATCAAATTTAAAACCAATTTGTAGAAAATTATATTTTAAGTTGGCATTATTCTCATTTATTGTGTCCATGAAATACCAAGAAAAACATTCATTCAGAGGTTGCTTCATGGGGCACATGTTAAATGTGTATGAATAGGTTGGCTTTGTTATTACAAAGATTCCTGCTCACCCTTAAAGGCAGCTTAAAGAGTGTAGGTTATTCATGATCACGAAAAGGCACTAGAACAAAATTAGTAGTGGCATACATAGATATATCAACTTAGATGTTGTACACTAAGGTAGCAGCACATTTCATCTCAACTTTGTCCTATCATAATCAGAGCATAAATCAGAATGAGTGAAATTTTTTTGAACTTATAAGATTCATATTTCCTGAAAACTGTCATTCTCCTAATTATTTTACTAATGAAAAATGGCAGTGATTAAACATAATTCCAAATTTTAAAAGAAAAAGTCTAGAGTATTCCTTCCATGAGTTGAGGAAAGTTATGAAATTACTTGTGAGAATACACAGTTTTCAACATCTATGGCATGTAATAGATTTTTCAAACATTTGAAAGCAGCTCTTACATAACTCTCTGTGAAGACCAAGGGCCAAGTGTTCTTATCTGATCATTGGACCATACCTTCAAATTAACCCTGAATTATCTAGACACTAATTATACATATATTACATTAGTTCTTGCTTTCATGTCTTTTGGGAATATTTCCCAATGAAAAAAGAGAGGTTTGAATCTAAAATACCTAACTGGGACATATTAATATGGCACAACAGATACAGATAGCCACTCAAACTCCCAGTACCTAAGGCAATTCTATAAGACAGTATATTACAGCTGACTAGGTAGTAAAATATGGTCTTAGCCCATGGAAGATATAATCCAGAAGACACTTAATCTTAAGTAAGAGATACCTGGTTTTATGTCAAATGTCTATCTCCAGCAAGAAGTGAGAAGCAAGGCACAAAGCTACAAATATTAGAGCTGGAAAAGAATGATCTTAAATATGATCTAGTTGGATATTCTCATCTTACAACTTAGGAAATAGGTTCAGAAGAGCAGTTGGGCAAGGCCAGCTAATAAGGGTCTGATCTGGAAATCACACTCAGGGCTTTGGATTAGGATTCATTTCTCTTTCTGCTGCAAGGGACTGAAGAATGGTTTCAGAATATCATGAGCTGTGCCACCCACTCCAAGCAAGAGATTAAAGACAAGTTCAGGAGGTGTTGTCAAAGAGAGAGCTATCAATGACCTTATACACACAATTGTAAAGGTGTCAATGATTGGCATTCTCTAGAACATTCAGTGTATGGAACATTTCCCAGGAACACACATAGCACAGAGGAATGACAATATATAAATGTGTAGAAAGCCAGTCAAATAAGTGATTTCCCAAAGTTGTTTTGTTCTGTAGCAGTGAAGTTTTCCTTGGATTTTTGGCTCTTCTACTATTAATGGAGTCATTAGTAAGTAAGAGTAAGGAATAGGAGGGGACAGTTAACTCACCAGAAATGCAAGAAGAAAGTTTTGCACTTTATATGGAGTGGAAAAAAGCTGTCCTCTACCTAACAAACATTTACCTCGAGAGCTTGTCCAGGAGTTGTGACCTTTTTAACCAAAATACTACAGACAAAGGCATGAGGGAACCTTGGGATGGAGCAAAATACTACAAAGAAAAATGATTTGTGAGGCCTCTTGGAATACTGAATACACACTGTAATGTTTAAAGAGCATTACAACTCTAACATCCTAGAGTTTTATGTCCATGAAAAGGAGAGTTGTTCCAAAACAACTGCTAATAAAAATTATTCATAATTTTAAAGAATGGGGCTCACATATGCACATAAGCTTAGATAACTTTTCACAAGTTTTTGAAACTTTTTGATTGGACAAGACTTTTGAAGTCATACACTTAATCTGACAAAAGATTAATGTCCCACAATCTGTATCTTTCACTAATTGTGATAATTCTGATTGAGCTTGAAGGTTCTAAATTTTTCATGTAAATTATCTGTTTTGTTTTTTATAATCTCTTCTAGTCTATATTTGAGTAGAAATTTTACATTATCTAGAGTTGAGAAAGGTATAACCTGTCATTAACCTTTATTTTTATATTTAGACTATCCATTTGGAATTTTTGTGTTATATAATATGAGTTTGCTGTCCAAATCTTCCCACCTATACCACCTTGGAATGAATAAAACTGGAAGAAACCCAAAAGATAAGCTAAAGGCAGCATCAAGGAGGGATTAAAGTTTAAGAAGGTAACCTAACCTCCCAGAAAACAGAGCTTACCTACAAAAACTTAGGAAAAATGGGAAAATAACAAATAGAGCACTTAACTCTAAAGACTTTTTATGGAGACAATAAGCAAGGTACAGACACAGAAGGGAACAGTGAAAGTAAAGCAAAGTCCAAAAGAAAAATATAGAATGGACAGAGATTCTGGAATGGCTCAAAAAATCTTTAAAGGCCAATTAAGAGAGGCAGAGGAAAAGTGGGGAAGAACAATGAAAGTTATGCAAGAAAGAATTGGACCAATTGAAAAAGAAGAACCAAAAGTTGACAGAGTAAAATCAGTCTTTAAAAATCAGAAATTAACAACTAGAAAACAATGGTTTCGTGAGAAATCAAAAAAGAATAAAGCAAAATCAAAGGAATTTTTAAAAAAGAGGAAAACATGAAATATCTTACTGAAAAACAACTCATCTGGAAAATAGGTCCAGGAAAGACAATTTGAGAATTATTGGAGTACCTAAAAGCCATGATCAAGAAAAAAGCTTGGACATCACAATACAAGAAATTATCACAGAAAACTGCCCAGATATTCTTGAACAAGAAAATAAATTAAAATTGGAAGAATTCACAGATCACCTCCAGAAAGAAATCCTCAAATGACAACTTCCAGGAATGTAATAACTAAATTCAGGAGCCCTTATGTTAAGGAGAAAATATTACAAACAGCCAGAAAGAAAGCACTCAAATACCATGAAGCTACAATCAAGATCACACAGGACCTAGAGGTTGTTATATTAAAGGATCAGAAGGCATGGGATATGATATTCAGGAAGGCAAAAGATCTGGTTTTACAACCCAGAGTAACTTACCCAGCAAAAGTGAGAATATTCTTTCTGTAGGTAAAAATGGACATTTAGTATGATAGAAGATTTCCAAGCATTCCTGAGGAATAAGCCAGACCTAAAAAAAAATGTGAAGTCCAAACACGAGACCCAAGAGAAGCCTTAAAAGGTAAATAAGAAAGAGAAAACTTAAGAGACTCATTAAAGTCAAAATGTTTATATTTCTACATGGAAAGAGGATATCTATAATTTTCATAAATTACTCTTAGTAGTAGAGAAGATAGAAGGAAAACACTTAGAAAGAGAGTGTATATATATATATATATATATATATATATACACACACACTTAGAAAGAGGGTGATATGATATGATGTGTACATAAATGTAATATGAAATATGAAATGTATGATATATGTAAAAACTCAAGGGGTGAAAGTAAAAAATGCACTGAGAGAAAAGGAAAGAGATAGAATGGGGGTAAATTATGTAACATGAAGAGGTAGGTATGAAAAATCATTATAGAGTGGGGAGGATAAGGATTGTGATAGGCAATGCTTAAACTTTACTCTCATCATATCTGGCTCAGAGAGTGAAAAACAAACACACTCATTGAGGTATAGAATTATATCATACCCTACAGAGAAGTAGAAGGGGAATAAGACAAGGGAAAGTGGGGGTAACTGGAAGGAGAGGGAAGTGGGGGGGGATAAAAAGCAAAATACTGGTGGAGGAATAGATTGAAAGGGAATAGAGCAAGATCTAAAGGGGGAAATAAGATGGAGGGCAATACACAGTTAATAATCAAACCTTCCTACCAAAATGTTTTCCATTTTTAGTCAATCTTGCCAAATATTGCAAATCTTTGCCTCCCACTTTGTTATATAGGGTTTGCCAAATATTTGATTGGTATATGCAGTGGCTTCTAGGGCTTGCCACTTAATCCATTCCACCGATCTATTTCTATTTTTATCATGTATCACATAAGTTTTGGGAATTATTTCTTTTTAATGAAATTTGACTTGTATCCAATTTAAAACAAATTTGTATAAAATTACATTTTAAGTTGCTATTAGTCTCATGAGTTGCCAGAACCACTTCATTACTATTTATTTTCATTATTTTCTTAAATATTCATGACCTTTTGTTCCTCCATATGAATTTAATAATTATTTTGTCTAATTCTATAAAACATTCCCTTGGTAATTAGATTAATATAGTACTAAAGCTATAGTTTAATTTGGGCGATATCATTATTTGTATTCTATTAGCATAGTGTAGCCATTAACAGTAGATCTCTGAACAGTTATTTAAGATGTCATGTTTCTGTGAAAAGTGTTCTGTAATTATATTTGAATCAATGAATTAAAAGAAATTGTATTAAGAACTTAATATATGCATGCACTGTGCTAGGCACTGAGAATAAAAATACAAAAAAATGCAAGAGAATCCCTCAAAGAAGCTTACATTATAAGGAATAATAAACTGGAGGAATTCCATGGGAATTGGAATGACCTCCAGGAATGGATGCAGAGTGAAAAGAGCAGAACCAGGAGAACATTGTACACAGAGACTGCTACACTGTGGTACAATCGAAGGTAATGGACTTCTCCATTAGTAGAAATGCAGTGATCCTGAACAACTTGGAGGCATCTAAGAGAAAGAACACTATCCATGTTCAGAGGAAGAACTGTGGGAGTAGAAACATAGAAGAAAAACAACTGCTTGAACACGTGGGTTGATGGGGATGCTTTATACTAGTTTGAGATCTGGTAAAGCTAGGCCTCCATCCTTCACATTTTTTCATTAGTTCCCTTGATATTTCTGATCTTTTGTTCTTCCAGATGAACTTTGTAATAATTTTTTCTAGTACTATAAAAACGTGTTTGGGGTAGTTTCATAGTGATGGCACTGAATAAGTAAATTAATCTATGTAGGATTGTCATTTATATTATATTATATTATATTATATTATATTATATTATATTATATTATATTATATTATATTATATTATATTATGTTATATAATACATTACATTACATTACATTATATTATATTATCCTACCCATGAGCAATTGATGTTTTTCCAATTGTTTAAATATAGTTTTATTTGTGTGAAGAAATCCTAAAAACTAAAGGAGAAATTAATCAAATTGAAAGAAAAACAACTATTCAACTAATACATAAGACTGGTACTATGAAAAAAAAAAACAAATAAAGTACTGCGGTTAATCTAATTAAAAAAAGAAGAGAATCAAATTAACAGTGTCAAAGGTGAAAAAGGTGATCTCATTTTTCATGAAGAGGAAATTAGGGTAATTATTAAGAACTATTTTGTCCACTTAGATGGCAATAAATATGACAAACTAGGGGAAAATGGGTGAATATTTACAAAATTATAAATTGCATAGATTAACAAAACAGGAAATAGAATACTTAAATAATACCTTCTCAGAAAAAGAAATTGAACAAGCCATGAAAGAACTCCCTAAGAAAAAAAATCGCCAGGGCCAGATGGATTCACAAGTGAATGCTATCAAATATTTAACGAAGAAATAATCACAATATTATACAAATCATTTGACAAAATAATCTAAGAAGGAGTATTACCAAATTCCTTTTATGACACAAATATTGTATTGATTCCCAAGCCAGGAAGACCAAAAATAGAGAAAGAAAACTATAGGCCAATCTCCCTAATGAACATAGATACAAAAGCCTTAAATAGAATACTAGCAAAAAGACTCAAGCAAGTCATCACAAGGATTATTCACTATGATCAGGCGGAATTTTTACCAGGAATGCAGGGATTGTTTAATATTAGGAAAACCATCCACATAATCGATGATATTAATAATCAAACCAACCCAGAGCACATGACTAACTCACTAGATGCAGAAAAAGCCTTTGACAAAATAAAATACAACATGCATTCCTACTGAAAACACTAGAAAGTACAGGAATAAAAGTGCCTTTCCTCAACATAATAAACAGTATATATTTAAAACCATCAGCAAGTATCTTTCTGCACTGGAGACAAGTTAGAAGACTTCTGTTGATAAAGATTTTATTTAGAATAAGTTTTACAATCAAGAGAAAATGTTTTTCCACTTTTACTACTTCCCCTTGAAGGGAGAAGACCCTAGAGCTTGTGTAGGTCACTCAGAGAGAGCGAGAGAGAGAGAGAGAGAGAGACAGTTAGGGGTTTAAGATATCTTGCCTGGCTCTTGAACTCCCTCTCTTGAGCAAATGGCTGGAGATTTTTCTCTGAGAACTATCTGTTACTGATTTCTGTGAGAGGTAACTTTGAGAAGTGGGTTGAACATCTGTGAAGCTGAAGAAAGTTGTTTGAGATTGAGAGCTTTCTCCCAGAGAAAGAAATGTTACCAAGAGGGAGCTCTGTTTCCATTCACTGGAACAGTGTGTATCTGACTCCTTGCTGGGGAGAGTCAGACTGGCACACAATCTTTAACAGTCACATCTGACAGTTACTTTAGGATGCTTGTGGACTTTCATCGATATTTTAAGGAGTTAATATAAATTGAAGTTCCTAATTTTAGAATAAACTAATAAGATAAAATTAAATCTGTAGTCAGTTAGTGTATTAAAGTGTATTGTCTACCTGGTAGACAAAGAAGACACCTTATGCAGGGCAGTTTGGGTTCTGGGTTTTAGTCAGAAATATTAATAATAGGATAAAATATTTCCTACTTTATTCCTACCTCTTATATCCTGCCCTTGCCTCCTCTCATAGTTAATAATAAATAAGTGTTGTATTAAGCTGTGTCTAGCCAGTTCATCCACCACCTTCAATGTAGATACCCTGACAGCCTATATCTGCCACTTGATTAGTATGAACTGTCTATCAACATCCAATCCCCAAACAAGATCAATATTACCCATAACACTTCCCAATAAGATCAGGAGTGAAGCAAGGATGTCCATTATCACTTCAATTATTCAATATTGTACTAAAATTCAAGCAGTAGCAATTACAGAAGAAAAAAATCAAGAGATTAAAGTAGGCAATGAGGAAACTAAACTATTACTCTTCACAGATGATATGATGATACACTTAAAGGATCTTAGAAAATGAACTGAAAGGCTAGTGGATAAACCTTTTGAAACATCAGCATTTTTATGTATTTCCAATAAAATTCAGCAGCACGAATTTGAAAGAAAAACTACATTCAAAATCACTCTAGATAATATAAAATATTTAGGAATTTCTCTACCAAGACAAACACAAGAATTACATGAATACAACTGCAAGACACTTTTCATGCAATTAAAACTTGGTATAATAAAACAATTGCTCATGGGTAGGACAAGCTAAAACAATATGAATGATAATCTTACCCAAATTAATATACTTAATCAGGGTTATACCTATCAAACTACCAGAAAACTTTTTTATAGAATTAGAAAAATTATAACAAAGTTCATCGAGAAGAACAAGAGATCAAGAATATGAAGGGAAATAATGAAAAAAATGTGAAGGATGTGGGCCTAGCAGTACCTGATATTTCACTGTAATATAAAGCAGTGGTCATTAAAAGAATATGGTACTGGCTAAGAGAAAGAAGAGTGAATCAATGGAATAGACTAGGGGTAAATGACAGTAGCAACATAATGTTTGATAAATCCAAAGATCCCAACTTTTAGGACAAGAACTCACTATTTGACAAAAACTGCTGGGAAAATGGAAAATAGCATTGGAAAAATTAGGTTTAGATCATCATTTTACACCCTATTTCAAGATAAATTCAAAATGGCATATAACTTAACTAAAAAGAATGAAATCATAAATGAATTAGGTGAACATAGAATAATATACCAGTCAGATCTGTGGGAAAGAAAGGAATTTAAGACCAAGTAAAAGATAGGGAACATTGCAAAATATAAAATAAATGACTTTGATTACATCAAATTAAAAAGGTTTTATACAGACAAAATCAATGCAACCAAAATGAGAAGGAAAGCAACAAACTAGGAGAACATTTTTATAACAAAACTCTCACAAATATATAAGGAACTAATTTCCCAAAGTATATAAATTTACAAAAAACCAAGCCATTCCCCAATCAACATATGGTTACAGGATATGAATAGGCAATTTTCACATGATGAAATCAAAACTATCAATAAGCACATGAAAGTGTTCTAATTCCCTTGATTAGAGAAATGGAAATTAAAACAACTCTGAGGTACCATCTTACACCTAGCCAATTATCCTTTATGGCGGCAAAGGAAAGTGATAAGTGTTGGAGGGGATGTGGCAAAATTGAGACACAAATACACTGTTGGTAGAATTGTGAAGATCCAACCATTCTGGAGGTCAATCTGGAACTATGTAGAAAAGGCTTTCAAAGAATGCCTACCCTTTGACCCAAACATACCACTGCTGGGTTTGTACCCCAAAGAGTAATAAGGAAAAAAGACTTGTATGAAAATATTCGTAGCTGAGCTCTTTGTGGTGGCAAAAAATGGACAATGAGGAGGTGTCCATTGATTGGGAAATGGCTGAACAAACTGTGGTATCTGTTGGTGATGGAATACTATTATGCTCAAAGAAACAATAAAGTGGAGGAATTCCATGGAAACTGGAACGACCTCCAGGAATTGATGCAGAGAGAAAGTAGCAGAACCAGGAGAACAATGTACACAAAGACTGATACATTATGGCACAATTTAATTTAATAGACTTTTCTACTAGCAGCAATGCAATGACCCAGGACAATCCAGAGGAACTTATGAGAAAGAACGCTATCTACATCCAGAGAAATATCTCTGGGAACAGAAATGCAGAAGAAAAACATGTGATCTATCACATAATTCGATAGGTATATGATTATGGTTTCAATGTTAAAAGATAACTCTATTGCAAATCTGAATAACATGGAAATAGATTTTGAATAACGATACATGTATAACCCAGTGGAATTGCTTGTGACCTCTGGGAGGGGAGAGAGAAGAGGGGGAGGAAACCATGAATCATGTAAATATTGAAATATATTCTAAATTTTAAAAAAATGACAAGGCTTTTATTTTGTTCCAGACTTTATGGTAGACCAATAATTCTCAAATTGTCTCTCCTGGATCTGTTTTCCAGGTTAGTTTGCTTTTTGATGAGATATTTCATGTTTTCTTCTATTTATTCATTCTTTTGATTTTGCTTTATTAATTCTTGATGTCTCGTGAGATCATTAGCCTCTACTTGCCCAATTCTAGTATTTAAAGACTAATTTTCAGCTTTGATCTTTTTAATTTTCCTTTTTGGTTTGGTTTTTCCTGGTTTTTGTGGCTTCCATCAGGTCAATTGTGGTCTCCAATTTAATCATTACTTCATTTGATTTCTGTGCTTTTTTCCATATGGACAATTTTGTCTTTTAACTGTTATTTTCTTTTTGTATTACTTTCATTTCTTTTCCCCATTTTTCTTCTATCTATCTCACTTGGTTCTTGAACTCCTTTTTGAGTTCCTGGAGAGCTTGTGATCAATTTCCATTTTGGGGGGAAAGTTTAGATGTGTTTGCTTGTTTGTCACTCTCTGCTGTTGATTCTGTTTTTTTCTGCTCTTTTTCTCCATAGAAATTATTCAGGAAGACTTCCGGTTAAGATGGCGGCTTAGAGAAAGCTGAAGTTCAGATCTCCGGAAAACCCTTCCTGACCAATCTCAAACTAGAAGCTCCTAAGGCGCCGAAATTCAAAACGATCAACAGCACAGACCCTGGGAACCCTCCTCCTGGACCTGGACCCGGTTCAAAAGGTACGGCTCCCCTTAAAAGCCAGAACCCGAGATCCCTCGGACCTCAGGGGTAGGAGCACAGAGTCCAAGGCTCCCGGAAGCGGCAGCCGCGCGGGGCTCAGAGAGCAGGGTCTGAGGAACAACAACCCTCAGGGTCTTCTACCCAAGTCCCAGTCCAGGTGAAAGTTACTGCCTGGGGCCTCCGCTGCAAAGAGCTGGTCGGTCCGGGTGAAAGTTACTGCCTGGGGCCTCCGCTGCAGAGAGCTGGTCAAAACAACAGCAACCCTCAGGGCGGGCAAGACAGCCTCACGGGCTGGATCCTGCTATCCAAGTCTCAGTGAAAGTCTGTGCTCTCGGAGCTTGGGGAAGCGGCAGCCCATCCCCCCGCAGGCCGACGAAACAGCCTCACGGCCAGGGATTCTGAAGGCAACTTCCGGAAATCGAGCCAGGGGGAGAGTGTGGCCTCGTGGTCCGACCCTTCCATTCCAGTTCCAGTGAGGCATATTCAGTTTAACCCAGGGAACGCTCATAGAACCAACATCTGCCCAGGACTAAAGCCTCTGATCACCAGACAAAGACAAGAAAAGCCAATCCTCCACGTTCAGAGATGACAAACTCCACAGAAGCACAGAAGCCCCAAAATACCAAGAAAAATAAGAAGAAAGGGGCGACTCTGGACACATTCTATGGAGCCAAAATACAAAATACAGAGCAGATAGAAGAAGATATACAAGAAAATTCTCCAAAATCTCCCAAAGGAAATAGAAACTCTCCACAAACCCATGAAGAATTTGAATCAGAAAGGACCAAAAAGATGGAAGCCCTCTGGGAGGAAAAGTGGGAAATGATGCAAAAGAAATTCACGCATCTACAAAACCAGTTTGACCAAACTGTAAAAGAAAACCAGGCTTTAAAGCAAGAACTAATAAAGCAAAGCCAAAACACCAAGAAATTAGAAGAGAACATAAAATATCTCACCGACAAGGTGATAGATCTGGAAAACAGGGGGAGAAGAGAAAATTTAAGAATAATTGGACTCCCAGAAAAGCCAGAAATAAACACCAAACTGGACATGGTGATACAAGATATAATCAAAGAAAATTGCCCAGAGATTCTAGAACAAGGGGGCAATACATCCACTGACAGAGCTCACAGAACACCTTCTACACTAAACCCCCAAAAGACAACTCCCAGGAATGTAATTGCCAAATTCCAAAGCTATCAAACAAAAGAAAAAATCCTACAGGAAGCCAGAAAAAGACAATTTAGATATAAAGGAATGCCAATCAGGGTCACACAAGACCTTGCAAGTTCTACGCTGAATGATCGTAAGGCATGGAACATGATCTTCAGAAAGGCAAGAGAGCTGGGTCTCCAACCAAGAATCAGCTACCCAGCAAAACTGACTATATACTTCCAAGGGAAAGTATGGGCATTCAACAAAATAGAAGACTTCCAACTTTTTGCAAAGAAAAGACCAGAGCTCTGTGGAAAGTTTGATACCGAAAATCAAAGAGCAAGGAATACCTGAAAAGGTAAATATTAAGGAAAGGGGAAAAATGTTATCTTCTTTTACTCAAACTCTCTTCTATAAGGACTACATTTATATCAACCTATGTATACTAATATGTGGGGAAAATGTAATGTATAAATAGGGGGTAAAGAAAGACCAAATAGAATAATGGTTCTCACACAAAGATTCACAGGGGAAGGGGAGGGGAAGAAAACTCCTATAAGAAGGAGAGGAAGAGAGGGGGGGGGTTTACTTAAACCTCAATCTCAGGGAAATCAACTCTGAGAGGGAAAAACATCCAGATCCATTGGGATCTTGAATTCTATCTTACCCAACAAGGGTAAGGAGAAGGGAAAACCAAGGGGGGGAGGGGGAGAGGGAGAACAAAAAGGGAGGGAAAGAGAGGGGGGAGGGGGAGGGAACAAAAGGGAGGGACTAAAAAGGGAAACATCAAGGGAGGGGACAAGGGGGACTGATTCAAAGTAAATCACTGGACTAAAAGGTAGAGCCGAAGAAGAAAAGGTTAGAATTAGGGAAGGCAATCAAAATGCCAGGGAGTCCACAAATGACAATCATAACTTTGAACGTGAATGGGATGAACTCACCCATAAAACGTAGACGAATAGCAGAATGGATTAGAATCCAAAACCCTACCATATGTTGTCTTCAAGAAACACACATGAGGCGGGTTGACACCCACAAGGTCAGAATTAAAGGATGGAGTAAGACCTTCTGGGCCTCAACTGATAGAAAGAAGGCAGGAGTGGTAATCATGATATCTGATAAAGCCAATGCAAAAATAGACATGATCAAAAGGGATAGGGAAGGTAATTATATTTTGTTAAAAGGGACTCTAGACAATGAGGAAATATCATTAATCAACATGTATGCACCAAATAATATAGCACCCAAATTTCTAATGGAGAAACTAGGAGAATTGAAGGAAGAAATAGACAATAAAACCATACTAGTGGGAGACTTAAACCAACCATTATCAAATTTAGATAAATCAAATCAAAAAATAAATAAGAAAGAGGTAAAAGAAGTGAATGAAATCTTAGAAAAATTAGAATTAATAGACATATGGAGAAAAATAAATAGGGATAAAAAGGAATACACCTTCTTCTCAGCACCACATGGCACATTCACAAAAATTGACCATACATTAGGTCACAGAAACATAGCACACAAATGCAAAAAAGCAGAAATAATGAATGCAGCCTTCTCAGATCACAAGGCAATAAAAATAATGATTAGTAATGGTACATGGAAAACCAAATCTAAAACCAATTGGAAATTAAACAATATGATACTCCAAAACCGTTTAGCTAAAGAAGAAATCATAGAAACAATTAATAATTTCATCAAGGAAAATGACAATGGCGAAACATCCTTTCAAACCTTTTGGGATGCAGCCAAAGCGGTAATCAGAGGCAAATTCATATTCCTGAAAGCTCATATTAACAAACAAGGGAGAGCAGAGATCAATCAATTGGAAATGCAATTGAAAAAACTCGAAAGCGATCAAATTAAAAACCCCCAGCAGAAAACCAAATTAGAAATCCTAAAAATTAAGGGAGAAATTAATAAAATCGAAAGTGATAGAACTATTGATTTAATAAATAAGACAAGAAGCTGGTACTTTGAAAAAACAAACAAAATAGACAAAGTACTGGTCAATCTAATTAAAAAAAGGAAGGAAGAAAAGCAAATTCACAGCATTAAAGATGAAAAGGGGGACAGCACCTCCAATGAGGAGGAAATTAAGGCAATCATTAGAAATTACTTTGCCCAATTATATGGCAATAAATACACCAATTTAGGAGAAATGGATGAATATATACAAAAATACAAACTGCCTAGACTAACAGAAGAGGAAATAGAATTCTTAAATAATCCCATATCAGAAATTGAAATCCATCAAGCCATCAAAGAACTTCCTAAGAAAAAATCCCCAGGGCCTGATGGATTCACCTGTGAATTCTATCAAACATTCAGAGAACAGTTAACCCCAATACTATACAAACTATTTGACATAATAAGCAAAGAGGGAGTTCTACCAAACTCCTTTTACGACACAAACATGGTACTGATTCCAAAACCAGGCAGGTCAAAAACAGAGAAAGAAAACTATAGACCAATCTCCCTAATGAATATAGATGCAAAAATTTTAAATAGGATACTAGCAAAAAGACTCCAGCAAGTGATCAGAAAGATCATTCACCATGATCAAGTAGGATTCATACCAGGGATGCAGGGCTGGTTCAACATTAGGAAAACCATCCACATAATTGACCACATCAACAAGCAAACTAGCAAGAACCACATGATTATCTCAATAGATGCAGAAAAAGCCTTTGATAAAATACAACACCCATTCCTATTAAAAACACTAGAAAGCATAGGAATAGAAGGGTCATTCCTAAAAATAATAAACAGTATATATCTAAAACCAACAGCTAATATCATCTGCAATGGGGATAAACTAGATGCATTCCCAATAAGATCAGGAGTGAAACAAGGATGCCCATTATCACCTCTACTATTTGACATTGTACTAGAAACACTAGCAGTAGCAATTAGAGAAGATAAAGAAATTGAAGGCATCAGAATAGGCAAGGAGGAGACCAAGTTATCACTCTTTGCGGATGACATGATGGTCTACTTAAAGAATCCTAGAGATTCAACCAAAAAGCTAATTGAAATAATCAACAACTTTAGCAAAGTTGCAGGATACAAAATAAACCCACATAAATCATCAGCTTTTCTATATATCTCCAACACAGCTCAGCAGCAAGAACTAGAAAGAGAAATCCCATTCAAAATCACCTTAGACAAAATAAAATACCTAGGAATCTATCTCCCGAGACAAACACAGGAACTATATGAACACAACTACAAAACACTCGCCACACAACTAAAACTAGACTTGAACAATTGGAAAAACATTAACTGCTCATGGATAGGACGAGCCAATATAATAAAAATGACCATCCTACCCAAACTTATTTATCTATTTAGTGCCATACCCATTGAACTACCAAAATACTTCTTCACTGATTTAGAAAAAACCATAACAAAGTTCATTTGGAAGAACAAAAGATCAAGGATATCCAGGGAAATAATGAAAAAAAACACATATGATGGGGGCCTTGCAGTCCCTGACCTCAAACTATATTACAAAGCAGCAGTCATCAAAACAATTTGGTACTGGCTAAGAAACAGAAAGGAAGATCAGTGGAAAAGACTGGGGGAAAACGACCTCAGCAAGACAGTATACGATAAACCCAAAGATCCCAGCTTTTGGGACAAAAATCCACTATTCGATAAAAACTGCTGGGAAAATTGGAAGACAGTGTGGGAGAGACTAGGAATAGATCAACACCTCACACCCTACACCAAGATAAATTCAAAATGGGTGAGTGACTTAAACATAAAGAAGGAAACCATAAGTAAATTGGGTAAACACAGAATAGTATACATGTCAGACCTTTGGGAGGGGAAAGGCTTTAAAACCAAGCAAGATATAGAAAGAATCACAAAATGTAAAATAAATAATTTTGACTACATCAAACTAAAAAGCTTTTGTACAAACAAAACCAATATAACTAAAATCAGAAGGGAAACAACAAATTGGGAAAAAATCTTCATAGAAACCTCTGACAAAGGTTTAATTACTCATATTTATAATGAGCTAAATCAATTGTACAAAAAATCAAGCCATTCTCCAATTGATAAATGGGCAAGGGAAATGGATAGGCAGTTCTCAGATAAAGAAATCAAAACTATTAACAAGCACATGAAGAAGTGTTCTACATCTCTTATAATCAGAGAGATGCAAATCAAAACAACTCTGAGGTATCACCTCACACCTAGCAGATTGGCTAACATAACAGCAAAGGAAAGTAATGAATGCTGGAGGGGATGTGGCAAAGTAGGGACATTAATTCATTGCTGGTGGAGTTGTGAACTGATCCAACCATTCTGGAGGGCAATTTGGAACTATGCCCAAAGGGCGACAAAAGAATATCTACCCTTTGACCCAGCCATAGCACTGCTGGGTCTGTACCCCAAAGAGATAATGGACACAAAGACTTGTACAAAAATATTCATAGCTGCGCTCTTTGTGGTGGCCCAAAACTGGAAAACGAGGGGATGCCCATCAATTGGGGAATGGCTGAACAAACTGTGGTATATGTTGGTGATGGAATACTATTGTGCTCAAAGGAATAATAAAGTGGAGAAGTTCCATGGAGACTGGAACAACCTCCAGGAAGTGATGCAGAGCGAGAGGAGCAGAACCAGGAGAACATTGTACACAGAGACTAATACACTGTGGTATAATCGAACGTAATGGACTTCTCCATTAGGGGCTGTGTAATGTCCCTGAACAACTTTCAGGGATCCAGGAGAAAAAAAACACCATTCATAAGCAAAGGATAAACTATGGGAGTGGAAACACCGAGAAAAAGCAACTGCCTGAATACAGAGGTTGAGGGGACATGACAGAGGATAGACTTTAAATGAACACTCTAATGCAAATACTATCAACAAAGCAATGGGTTCAAATCAAGAAAACATCTAATGCCCAGTGGACTTACGCGTCGGCTATGGGGGGTGGGGGGGAGGAAAAGAAAATGATCTATGTCTTTAACGAATAATGCTTGGAAATGATCAAATAAAATATATTTAAAAAAAAAAAAGAAATTATTCAGGGTCAAGAGATTTTTTTCCTTATGCTTATTCCTTTTGCCATTAGTGGATTGGGGTTCCTACATATTGATAGCTTTCTTAGCTTCTGTCTTGCAGGAGTTTGCCTTAGTACTATCTTCCCTTCCCAATCAGAAGCCTTTAAGGCTGTGTCCAATGGGAGAGCCCCTTTATTCATTTGATTTTGATTTCTGTCCTTTAGAGACACTTTGTAATGATTGGTTGGAAGGAGATTCAGAAAGCTCTTGCTACTAAGCTGCCATTTTAGCTTCCCCTCTCCACTGGATTGTAAGCAAACTCTTTGAAGGAAAGGGCTGTTTTTCTGTCAGTACAATGCCTAGCACATAGTAGACATTTAATAAATATTTATTGACAGACTTTATAACCAGGACTTCTCTCTTAGCTTTCCAGTCCTTTTAGAATTTATTACTCCCCTCCCCAAGTAATCTTTAATCCAGTAACATTTGCTTCCTTGCTGTTCCTTGAATATACAACTCTATTTTCCAAATCTAGGAATATTTGCTGGCTGTCACCCATGTCTAGAATCCACTCTCTCTCTTAATTTCCACCTCCTGGCTTTCTATAAGTCTCAGACAAAATCCCACCACCAAATGGAAGCCTTTCCAAGTCCCTCTTAATTCTGGCACCTTCCTTTCAAATGTATCCTATAGGCAGTTTGTTTGTATATAATTATTTGTATGTTGTCTCCTCCATTTGAATGTGAGCCACTTCAGAGCAGGGTCTGTCTTCTACCTTTGTATCATAATCATGTAGCACAGAGGTTGGCCCAAAAAAGGTATTTAATAAATGTCAACTGAAAAACTAAAGGACATAAATTGAGGAGTAAGAGGAAAATAATCTAGAGAATAAGATAAAAAAGAAAACTAAATTCTGCAAGATAATAACCCCAACAAAGATATATAAGAATGGATCTCCCTCACATACATATAAAGGTAGGAACCTATGGTATGGAGTTAAGCATACATTATTATACATCACTGATTTATTTGTCAGTTTGGCTAAACTACTTTTTCTCTTTTGTTCATCTTTATTACCTAGGACTATTTCCTTGGTATAGGAGAGAAGTAATATCAAAATAAGGTAGTAACAATTCCAGAAGCACTTTTTCAGAGAAATTTGCAAGGAAAAATGCTTCACATTCTATAAATACATTTCTCTATCTATTTGCTGAAATGAATTACACAATGTAATAAGTTAATCAAATCTGTCACCATTGTACTCAGGCTTAAATAACTTCTAAGCAGGCCACTTGACCTGAGATCTGCACATCATTTAAATACTACATATATTTGAAATCGAAGCATTCTTCCCCCCAAAAAAACCTCAAAAACATTCTCCAGGTATTTTGAAATGAACTTATGTAATGGCAATGAAGACAATGTCAATAAGGAAGAGGAGAATAAAAACGTGAAAATAATATTTCTATAGCCTTTTGCCAAGAAGCTTTCTTCTCCACAGTCATCTCAGGCAATATATACATTTTTTACTACTGATTACAGAACAGAATCACAAAGATGTTAAAATGACATGAAAAGAGCAACAGCAATCTCAACTGAGAGAAATTACCCCATAACTGAAATCTCTCACCTCAAGGTTAAAGGTTTTACTCCTGATTCATACTACCTCCTTTTTCCATGGAAAGTGTAGGGGAGTAATGAAAAAAAATGGATGGGTCTGACAGTTTCAGTGGAACAAAACCCTAAGTCTATTCTATGTTGAATAAAGATAGTCGCAGCATCTGGAAGGAGAGGTCATCTTTCAATAACCCTCTGCCCTAGTAAAGCTAAATCTGGAGCTCAGTGTTCATTCAGTCCTGGGGACCACATTTACAAAAGGTATATGGCAAATTGGATCTCATTCCAATAAGGACAATGAGTTGATGAGTGGAAGAGACTATGACACATAAGGATCAAGTGAAGAAATTGGGGATACTTAACCCAGAAAAAGTAGACTGGGAGAGGCATGGTGAGATTGATATCCTCAGGTTAATTAAGGAATGTCATTGTGGAAGAGAAATCAGACTTAATCTGCTTGTCACCAGAAGGTGGAGAAAGGAACAGTGGAGGAAAATGGTGGAGGCAGATTTAGGACTGAGAGAAAAAAAACATTCCTAACAATGAGAGCTATTCAGAAGTAGAATATGATGCTTTGGGAAGAGTTCCTTCCCCCTAACCAGATGTCTCCAAACAGAAATTGGATTTCTTGATTGGATATAATGAAGAAGGTTCTTGGTCAGCTATTGAGAGGCTCTTGTATCCCACGATAATGGTCTCCTTGCTATTCTCCATCCTATCTCCAAGTCTTTGTATTAGCTTTGTATCACCTATTTCTATGATGCACTTCATCCTCACTCCACCCTTACCTTTTGAAGTCCCCTGTTTTCTTCAAAGTTCTCCCCAAATAATTATTGTCCACATTCCCCCAACTCCTATTGCCACCCTACCCAATTATCTTGGATTTACTTTATATATGTATTCATTTCTGGACATGCTGTCTCCACTGGTAGATGGTAAATTCCTTGAGAGCAGTGATGGCTTCATCATGTTCTTCTACTCACAGTGCCTAGCATAGTGCTCACCACATGGTAAGCAATCAACAGATACTTGATTGATGATTCTGTGAACAAAAATATAATCTCTTCAGTAAAAGAGCGCATATTAAACTTACATTTCTATTTCAACATGTCTTCTGAAGGAAAACAACATTCACTGCAGCAAAGTCTGGATTTTGTAATACATTTTTTAATCTATGGTTACATGATGCATTTGTCTTCTATTCATATAATTCTTTGAAGCACTATCTTAAATACATTTAATCAAAATGTCTATTCAAACATAATATGCTACTTATTTGATCTTTAGAAAAATAAGAAATAAAAAGAACAACTCTTGCTAAATCCATCTGAAAGATAGCACAACTGTCTGAGCAACTGGTGTGGCCTTGTGCCTTGTTACTACAGTATGGCAAACAACATGTGCATTTGCTTCTAATGCCATAGTGGCACATATGTCTGTCAGATAGAAAGGGTAATACACGTAGGCTGGGATAATTTAAATAAACAGCTGTCACTTTATGTAAAAATGCACTTTTTGAGTTTTGATATATACATGTGGGAGGGATAAAAAAAAAAACAAACAAAAGCAAAGCCTCAGTCTTAAAGCAACAGTGAACTAAGAACTCAAAAATGATTCCCCTTAAAGTGCAAATTACAAGGAAGTTTTTACTGTTTCTTCTAATCAAAAGTAATAGGATCATTTTTTATTTTTCTTATGGATTTTGACTATATCATTTTGGTTTCTATTCAGGAACGGCCAATTGGAGCCTGCTGTTAAGTTTGGGAATCTAGCAAAGAAGGCATATGATCACAGGAAGCAAAAATGAGAACATGTGAGGAAGTGCTGAAAGAGATGGAAGAACCAAAGTTGAGGAGGGATATAACAATCTTCTTTAATTACAGGAAAAAATGTTGATCTCCACCATAATCAAAGAGATCTCCTCTGATCCAATCTTCTCCAGAAGACTGTCCTCATTATTATCTTTTCTGTTTTTAATCTCGCCCTCACTACTGTTTCCTTTACTGCTGCATACCAATATATCTATGTCTCTCCCATCTTTCAAAATGTAGTTATTAGAACCTACCAACACCATGAAATATATTCCCACATCTAGCTTTTTTTATGGTCAGACTCCTTTAGAAAGCTGTCTATACTCACTGCTTCCATTTCCTTTTATATTCTGTAATCTAACTTCCAATTTTATCTAAAGTCATTAATGATGGATGATTGTTAAATCAAATGGACTCTTCTCAGTCTTCATCTAGCCCCATCTCTATAGTCTATGACACAGATGACCACCTGTTGGTTAATCTTCCATATCCGACCACCTAACTGTGAGTATATCCTGAAGCTCTATCCTGGGCTTTCTTTTTCCCTCTCATTCAGTGATTATATTAGCTTACATGCATTCAATAACGATGTCTATGCAGATGACTCCCAGATCTATATACTGAGCACTGGTCTCACCTCTAAGTTTCATTATAGTATCTCCAATTGCCTCATAGACATTTTGAACAATAGATATCACAACTCACAAAAATCCAAAACAGAATTCATTTTCTCCCTTTGAATATCCATACCTTCCTCAAATTTCCCTATTACTATCCAGGGCATTACCATCCTTCAAGTCACCAAGGCTCACAATTTCAGTGTCATCTTTTATTCAGTATTACTCACCCCATATATTCATCAGTTGTCAAATCTTGTCATTTCTAACATCTCTGCCAATCAAAATCTGTATACACTCCTTCCCCCTTACCTAGACCATGGAAAGAGTCTCTAAATTGGTCTAACTGATCCAACTCTTATGCTATCGAAATCCATCTGCCAAAGCACTATGCAAGTGGGTTTTTAAAAAATACACATCTATGTTACACACCCTGCCCTGACTCAATAAATTCCAGTGACTCTCATCACTTCTAGGACCAAATACAAACTTTTCTATTTGCTACAATGGAGGATATAATTAGTGGCAAGCAGCTGATCAAGATATTACCAGAAAGGGAAATGAAGCATGACTAGAGCTGGCTGGCAGAGTGAGCCATTCAAGGCACTAATTAATTAAAACAGCAAGATTCCAGGGTAGAAATTCCAGAGTTGAAAAAGTTACTGGACAAGGGGTTTGGGACATAAATAACAACAATCCTTTCCTCAAGAAGCTTATATTATATCCAGGTTACTACTTAATACACAATATGGACTGAAGAAATTCCTGAGATCCATGATGAATAGATGAGATATTGAAAAAGTGCAGGTTACTGAGTGTTCCTCCATCCTCCCTATTGCAACGAATGCATGTTAAACATGAAGTAAGGCATATCCCAAGATATTTTAAACCTGCTGAAAGGCAGAGACCTGATTAGATCACCACAACACTTCTGAGCTCAATGAGGATCAGATTAAAATATAATTGGGAAATACTTAATAAAATAAATAAAGATACAATTAAATATAATGTTAAGTGGCAGCTAGGTAGCACAGTAGATAGAGCACCATGCCTAGAGTTGAGAGGACTTAGGTTGAAATCTTGCCTCAGACACTGTATGTCTGTGTGACCCTGAGCAAAACACATAACCTCAATTGTCTAGCCCTTGCCATACTTCTATCTTATAATTCATACTAAGAAAGAAAGGTAAGGTTAAATTAAAGAATATATTAAGATGTGGTTTTCTGAGTCAATATGTGATCTGCAGGGATCCTTATGTATGGGTTAGATCATCTTTTTAAGGCCAACATCTCCATGATTGAACATTATCTCTATAAGCATATAAGTACTTAACTACAATGGTAGTCCTCCACTGAAAAGTATCAACCATATTCAGAATTTTGTGATGAAATTTGTGCTGAAAAGAGCATTATGATAGTTGAGTGGGTGGGTTGGTAGGTAATGGGAATGGCAAAATTCTTTTCCTGGTTTCAAAAAAAGGTCCTGTTTGAAAATCAAAGAAGTCTTAAGTCTCTCTAACTTTTGTAGTTTCAGAATGCTTGCAATAACATCAATGATAGCAATCAATTATGTTTCTACAGATCCACAATCTCATCACTGACACAGTGTCGTTGAGGAGTATAAATCATCTAATCAGTTTCCAAGTTTTGATGGCACAACATCCACAATACCTATCTGTTACCCCCTTTCATTTAGAGGCCACCACCCTAAGTTAGTTCTTCATGACCTTTAATCCTGACTATGCATCCACCTGATCAAACAATTTCCAGTCTTTCCATTCTTTAAGCAAGTCTCCACACAGTTACCTTTTGAGAGACTGAACAGTTAGTTAATAAGGGGGTGTCTGAGAATAGGATATGTGTTCTTAGCCCATAGCTTAAAAATAGGGAAGAGCGATTTTTGGTCAAAGATGGTGTATGTCTAACAAAGACGAGTAAGAATGTATTTGTTCTTTATCTTGAAATCCTAATTAAAAAGCTTTCAATTCAGATATATAAGCAAAGAATGAAAGAATGAAAATTATTTATGTCCTTGTCATGTTTCAAGCTCTAAGTGGCAAAGTTACGATTACAAAAGCCAGACAACATTTGCCCTTAAGGAACTTACTTTTTTTTTAAATTTTATAGTATTTTATTTGATCATTTCCATGCATTATTCATTAAAGACATAGATCATTTTCTTTTCCTCCCTCCCACCCCCCGTAGCCGACGCGTGATTCCACTGGGTATCACATGTGTTCTTGATTCGAACCCATTGCCATGTTGTTTGTATTTGCATTAGAGTGTTCGTTTAGAGTCTCTCCTCTGTCATGTCCCCTCAGCCACTGTAGTCAGGCAGTTGCTTTTCCTCGGGGTTTCTACTCCCTCAGTTTGTCCTCTGCTTATGGATAGTGTTTTTTCTCCTAGATCCCTGCAGATTGTTCAGGGACATTACACTGCCACTAATGGAGAAGTCCATTACGTTCGATTATAGCACAGTGTTTTTGTCTCTGTGTACAATGTTCTCCTGGTTCTGCTCCTCTCACTCTGCATCACTTCCTGGAGGTCGTGGAACTTACTTTTTAAGGGGGAAGCAACATAGGCACACATACACATAAACGATGTCCAGGAATTACAAAAATGATGAATGAGGGCTGATGAATAAAGGGGAGAAGAATAAAATAATACATCCATGGCCAATGGAAGATTTGATTTAATAACAGTTCACAGGTACAGGACTGAAGGGGAAGTCAGAATGGAGAAAAAAAAGGTACACAAACACAACAAGTTGGCTATAATGGGAGAGATGGTCAGAAACCAGAGAGAACAGAATCATGGTACCTGTAAGCCTTCCTAAAATACTAGTCCGTCAAATGCTTCTACAATGATAATTTCATTACTCAAAAAGTAGAAGACACAACAAAGGTAAATTCTATTTTTTTAGCACATGTCTCTTTAACAGAGAGGAAATTAGTCTATGGAGAACATATGATGGTAATACTGGAAGAGTAATCACTCCCTTCTAAAGTTTGTGATAGAGGAAGTTTGGATATAATTTGTCCAGAATTCTAAATTTATAGAAAGCAGATTATCAAAAAGAGAATGTTTCAGTCAAAATTAACATTTGAAAATGCAACAACATTAAAGCAATGTAAAATAGCAAAAAAATAAAAATTTTCAATCATACATGGCAAGAGTTCTCTAGTGGAACCACCCAATGTTGTGTGGTTTAGTATTTTTATCAGTGACCAAATGAAGTGACATGTTCACCAAATCTGTCAAAGCTAAGAGAGCAGCTAATAATGAACGGCTGGATCGAGATCCAAAAAAGACTTCAAAAGGTCAGGGTATTAGATCAATCTTATACAATGAAATTCAACAGTGATAAATATAACATCTTATATTTAGGTACAAAAAAAAACCTTTCCAAGTAAATAATGAGTGAGGCATGGAGGGACAGCAGTTGTGAAAAATATCTTGACCATAAGTTCCACATGAGACACCAATGCAGTAAGTGGCAGACAAGAAAGCTAAAATCTGGGGCTGTAGTAACAGAAGAACAAGGAGGCAAGAATCCCACTGAACTGTATCCACATCAAACTTCATCTGAAATACAGTATTTTGTTCTAGGTGCTCTTGGTTCTTTGATAAATTAGTGAGTTTTGAAAATTCTTTGATAAACTAGAGTAATCAAGGGAGGATAAGAAGAATGGTGAAAGGACTTGAAGGAAGTGGGGAAGACAGTGTGGAAAATGACTTTGGTATTCTAGCATTTTAAACCTGTTTGTCAAAGTATACATTTGTTGGATAATTTCCTTAATATTTCTTACATAATTTATTATTACTAATATCCATGCATCTCTTCCACAATGAGGGTCACCAATCATTTTCATTTCTCAAAAATAAGCAATTCATATTCTAAAGAATCACTCTTAGAATATTGGTGTAGTAGTAAAATCAATACAAATTCCAACTTTAACCATGTTTGGTTGATGAGAATGCAAACTTTTTTTCTTTTTTTTTAATATTTTATTTGATTATTTCCAAGCATTATTCATTAAAGACATAGATCATTTTCTTTTCCTCCCCCCCACCCCCCATAGCCGACGCGTAAATCCACTGGGCATTACATGTTTTCTTGATTTGAACCCATTGTTATGTTGATATTGTTTGCATTAGAGTGTTCATTTAGAGTCTCTCCTCTGTCATGTCCCCTCAACCGCTGTATTCAGGCAGTTGCTTTTCCTTGGTGTTTCTACTCCCATAGTTTATCCTTTGCTTATGAATAGTGTTTTTTTCTCCTAGATCCCTGCAGATTGTTCAGGGACATTACACCGCCACTAATAGCGAAATCCACTACGTTCGATTATACCACAGTGTATCAGTCTCTGTGTACAATGTTCTCCTGGTTCTGCTCCTCTCGCTCTGCATCACTTCCTGGAGGTTGTTCCAGTTCACATGGAATTCCTCCACTTTATTATTCCTTATAGCACAATAGTATTCCATCACCAACATATACCACAATTTGCTCAGCCATTCCCCAATTGATGGGCATCCCCTCGTTTTCCAGTTTTTGGCCACCACAAAGAGCACAGCTATCAATATTTTTTGTACAAGTCTTTTTGTCCATTATCTCTTTGGGGTACAGACCCAGCAGTGCTATGGCTGTATCAAAGGGTAGATATTCTTTTGTCGCCCTTTGGGCATAGTTCCAAATTGCCCTCCAGAATGGTTGGATCAGTTCACAACTCCACCAGGAATGAATTAATGTCCCTACTTTGCCACATCCCCCACAGCATTCATTACTTTCCTTTGCTGTCATGTTAGCCAATCTGCTAGGTGTGAGGTAATACCTCAGAGTTGTTTTGATTTGCATCTCTCTGATTATAAGAGATTTAGAACACTTCTTCATGTGCTTATTAATAGTTTTGATTTCTTTATCTGTGAACTGCCTATCCATGTCCCTTGCCCATTTATCAATTGGAGAATGGCTTGATTTTTTGTACAGTTGATTTAGCTCTTTATAAATTTGAGTAATTAAACCTTTGTCAGAGGTTTCTATGAAGATTTTTTCCCAGTTTGTTGTTTCCCTTCTGATTTTAGTTACATTGGTTTTGTTTGTGCAAAAGCTTTTTAATTTGATGTAGTCAAAATTATTTATTTTACATTTTGTGATTCTTTCTATGTCTTGCTTGGTTTTAAAGCCTTTCCCCTCCCAAAGGTCTGACATGTATACTATTCTGTGTTTACCCAATTTACTTATGGTTTCCTTCTTTATGTTTAAGTCACTCACCCATTTTGAATTTATCTTGGTGTAGGGTGTGAGGTGTTGATCTATTCCTAGTCTCTCCCACACTGTCTTCCAATTTTCCCAACAGTTTTTATCGAATACTGGATTTTTGTCCCAAAAGCTGGGATCTTTGGGTTTATCGTATACTGTCTTGCTGAGGTCGCTTTCCCCCAGTCAATTCCACTGATCTTCCTTTCTGTTTCTTAGCCAGTACCAAATTGTTTTGATGACTGCTGCTTTGTAATATAGTTTAAGGTCAGAGACTGCAAGGCCCCCATCATATGTGGTTTTTTTTCATTATTTCCCTGGATATCTGTGATCTTTTGTTCTTCCAAATGAACTTTGTTATAGTTTTTTCTAAATCAGTAAAGAAGTATTTTGGTAGTTCAATGGGTATGGCACTAAATAGATAAATAAGTTTGGGTAGGATGGTCATTTTTATTATATTGGCTCGTCCTATCCATGAGCAGTTAATGTTTTTCCAATTGCTCAAGTCTAGTTTTAGTTGTGTGGAGAGTGTTTTGTAGTTGTGTTCATATAGTTCCTGTGTTTGTCTCGGGAGGTAGATTCCTAGGTATTTTATTTTGTCTAAGGTGATTTTGAATGGGATTTCTCTTTCTAGTTCTTGCTGCTGAGCTGTGTTGGAGATATATAGAAAAGCTGATGATTTATGTGGGTTTATTTTGTATCCTGCAACTTTGCTAAAGTTGTTGATTATTTCAATTAGCTTTTTGGTTGAATCTCTAGGATTCTTTAAGTAGATCATCATGTCATCTGCAAAGAGTGATAACTTGGTCTCCTCCTTGCCTATTTTGATGCCTTCAATTTCTTTTTCTTCTCTAATTGCTACTGCTAGTGTTTCTAGTACAATGTCAAATAGAAGAGGTGATAATGGGCATCCTTGTTTCACTCCTGATCTTATTGGGAATGCATCTAGTTTATCCCCATTGAAAATGATATTAGCTGATGGTTTTAGATATATACTGTTTATTATTTTTAGGAATGACCCTTCTATTCCTATGCTTTCTAGTGTTTTTAACAGGAATGGGTGTTGTATTTTATCAAAGGCTTTTTCTGCGTCTATTGAGATAATCATGTGGTTCTTGCTGGTTTGCTTGTTGATGTGGTCAATTATGTGGATGGTTTTCCTAATGTTGAACAGCCCTGCATCCCTAGTATAAATCCTACTTGATCATGGTGAATGATCCTTCTGATCACTTGCTGGAGTCTTTTTGCTAGTATCCTATTTAAGATTTTTGCATCAATATTCATTAGGGAGATTGGTCTATAGTTTTCTTTCTCTGTTTTTGACCTGCCTGGTTTTGGAATCAGTACCATGTTTGTGTCGTAAAAGGAGTTTGGTAGAACCCCCTCTTTGCTTATTATGTCAAATAGTTTGTATAGTATTGGGATTAACTGTTCTACGAATGTTTGATAGAATTCACTGGTGAATCCATCAGGCCCTGGGGATTTTTTCTTAGGAAGTTCTTTGATTGTTTGTTGGATTTCATTTTCTGATATGGGATTATTTAAGAATTCTATTTCTTCTTCTGTTAGTCTAGGCAGTTTGTATTTTTGTATATATTCATCCATATCCCCTAAATTGGTGTATTTATTGCCATATACTTGGGCAAAGTAATTTCTAATGATTGCTGTAATTTCCTCTTCATCGGAGGTGCTGTCCCCCTTTTCATCTTTGATGCTGTTAATTTGCTTTTCCTTCCTTCCTTTTTTAAATTAGATTGACCAGTACTTTGTCTATTTTGTTTGTTTTTTCAAAGTACCAGCTTCTTGTCTTATTTATTAAATCAATAGTTCTATCACTTTCAATTTTATTAATTTCTCCCTTAATTTTTAGGATTTCTAGTTTGGTTTTCTGCTGGGGGGTTTTAATTTGATTGCTTTCAAGTTTTTTCATTTGTATTTCCAATTGTTTGATCTCTGCTCTCCCTAGTTTGTTAATATAAGCATTCAGGGATATGAATTTACCTCTGATTACCTCTTTGGCTGCATCCCAAAAGGTTTGAAAGGATGTCTCGCCATTGTCATTTTCCTCGATGAAATTATTAATTGTTTCTATGATTTCTTCTTTAACTAAACGATTTTGGAGTATCATATTGTTTAATTTCCAATTGGTTTTAGATTTGGTTTTCCATGTACCATTACTAATCATTATTTTTATTGCCTTGTGATCTGAGAAGGCTGCATTCATTATTTCTGCTTTTCTGCATTTTTGTGCTATGTTTCTGTGATCTAATGTATGGTCAATCTTTGTGAATGTGCCATGTGGTACTCAGAAGAAGGTGTATTCCTTTTTATCCCTATTTATTTTTCTCCATATGTCTATTAATTCTAATTTTTCTACAATTTCACTCACTTCTTTTACCTCTTTCTTATTTATTTTTTGATTTGATTTATCTAAATTTGATAATGGTTGGTTTAAGTCTCCCACTAATATGGTTTTACTGTCTATTTCTTCCTTCAATTCTCCTAGTTTCTCCATTAGAAATTTGGGTGCTATATTATTTGGTGCATACATGTTGATTAATGATATTTCCTCATTGTCTAAAGTCCCTTTTAACAAAATATAGTTACCTTCCCTATCCCTTTTGATCAGGTCTATTTTTGCTTTGGCTTTATCAGATATCATGATTACCACTCCTGCCTTCTGTCAGTTGAGACCCAGAAGGTCTTAGTCCATCCTTTAATTCTGACCTTGTGGGTGTCAACCCACCTCATGTGTGTTTCTTGGAGACAACATATGGTAGGGTTTTGGATTCTAATCCATTCTGCTAGTTGTCTACTTTTTACGGGTGAGTTAATCCCATTCACGTTCAAAGTTATGATTGTCATTTGTGGACTCCCTGGCATTTTGATGTCGTTCCCTAATTCTAACCTTTTCTTCTTCGGCTCTACCTTTTAGTCCAGTGATTTACTTTGAATCAGTCCCCCTTGTCCCCTCCCTTGATGTTTCCCTTTTTAGTTCCTCCCTTTTTGTTCCCTCCCCCTCCCCCCTCTCTTTCCCTCCCTTTTTGTTTTCCCTCTCCCCCTCCTCCCCTTGCTTTTCCCTTCTCCCTACCCTTGTTGGGTAAGATAGAATTCAAGATCCCAATGGATCTGGATGTTTTTCCCTCTCAGAGTTGATTTCCCTGAGAGTAAGGTTTAAGTAAAAAACCCTCTCTTCCTCTCCTGCTTATAGGAGTTTTCTTCCCCTCCCCTTCCCATGTGAGTCTTTGTGTGAGAAAGATTATTCTATTTGGTCTTTCTTTACCCCCTATTTATACATTACTTTTTCCCCACATGTTAATATACATAGATATAGATACATAAATGTAGTCCTTATAGAAGAGAATTTGAATGAATGCTGGAGGGGATGCGGCAAAGTGGGGACATTAATTCATTGCTGGTGGAGTTGTAAATTGATCCAACCATTCTGGAGGGCAATTTGGAACTATGCCCAAAGGGCGATAAAAGAATGTCTACCCTTTGATCCAGCCATAGCACTGCTGGGTCTGTACCCCAAAGAGATAATGGACAAAAAGACTTGTAGAAAAATATTCATAGCTGCGCTCTTTGTGGTGGCCAAAAATTGGAAAATGAGGGGATGCCCTTCAATTGGGGAATGGCTGAACAAATTGTGGTATATGTTGGTGATGGAATAATATTGTGCTAAAAGGAATAATAAAGTGGAGGAATTCCATGGAGACTGGAACAACCTCCAGGAAGTGATGCAGAGCGAAAGGAGCAGAACCAGGAAAACATTATACCCAGAGACTGATACATTGTGGTACAATCGAAGGTGATGGACTTCTCCATTAGTATCAATGCAATTTCCCTGAACAATCTGCAGGGATCTAAAAAAAAATACTACCCACAAGCAGAGGATAAACTGTGGGAGTAAAAACACCGATGAAAAGCAACTGCTTGACTACAGGGTTGGAGGGGATAAGACTGAGGCGAGACTCTAAATGAACACTCTAATGCAAATTCCAACAACAGGGAAATGGGTTCGAGTCAAGAACACATGTGATAACCAGTGGAGTCATGCGTCGGCTATGGGAGAGGGAAAGGCAGGGGGGGGGGGTGAGGGGGGATGGGAGGAAAAGAAAATGATCTTTGTTTACAGTGAATAATGTATGAAAACGACCAAATAAAATAATGTTTAAAATAAAAAAAAAGAAGAGAGTTTGAGTAAAAGAAGAAGATAACATTTTTCTCCTTTCCCCTATCCTTAATATTTACCTTTTCA